>NC_056737.1:983743989-984101489 GCF_019279795.1 Protopterus annectens | reverse complement strand
TGAGACATATATCAGCAAACAATGCTGACCACACCTTTTTCTTTGCAATATTGGATAAAGTAGTTTATAATCCCAGGGGTGGTGATTTGAAACTTCGGCTTGAAGAAAAAGAAATTACATGGCAGTTGAAGCTAAATGCAGCAAGCCCCCCTGGTATAAATGAATTTATTTCTTTAAAAGCAGTTTTAAAGTCTAAGGCTTTATAGTTTTAAGTCCAGGAAGCAACAAATTTTTGAAAGTCTTTCCATTTTTCATTTTTTGTGTGTTAGGTTTGCAACATTTTAATATATTTGTAAAACATGAATTCTAATAATATTTTTAATTTTTAATACAATAATATCTATTTAATTATTTGATAATGTCTCATTGTAAATTATGAATTCATAATTTATTTGAGTATATATTATATGAGTTTTAGTTGTATATTTGGGAATTTAAGTATTTTTTTTATTGAATTTTGCACTACTTCCTGTTTTTTTTTTGATCAATTTCCTGTAATTAAGACTATTTAAAAATGTAATTAATTTGAAGTTCATTTTGAATCTGATGAAGGCCAGTTAAGCTGGAAGAAAGCGCTTACTTGTTTTTAATAAAGCTGTTTGGAGTCTTTATGGTCTTGGATACTTACTTGATAGCCAGTAACTTAGTGGAGTTGTATTTTACTGTGTATCTTTGATTTTTATATATATATATATATATATATATATATATATATATATATATATATGCGATTTTAATATATTGTAATAATTTGGTGCATATTGTCTCTAAATATTTCTGTTAAATTCTATGTAAAACCGACACTGTAACTGTCACTGTGGTTGTTTTATTGGAGCATTTCTCCCCGGGCCTCCTCTAAAAATGGGCTCACACCCAGACAGACTATCCCGGTCAACAAATGTAAAATATATATATATTTACACACACTGCAATAGAAAAAGTATTTGTCTCCTTCCTGATTTCTTATTTTTTTGCATGTTTATCACACTTAAATGTTTCAGATCATCAAACAGATGTTAATTTTAGACAAAGATAACCCAAGTAATCACAAAATGCAGTGTTTTAGTGATTTTATTTAAGGAAAAAAAACTATCCAAACCTACATGGCCCTATGTGAAGAAGTTATTGCCCCCTAAACCTAATAAATAGTTCTGCCACCCTTAGCAGCAACAACTGCAGTCAAGCATTTGCGATAACTGGCAATGAGTCTTTTGCATCGCTGTTCAGGAATTTTGACTCGCTCTTCTTTGCAGAATTGTTTTAATTCAGCCATATTGGAGAGTTTCCAAGCATGAACCGCCTTTTTAAGATCATGCAACAACATCTTAATTGGATTCAAGTACGGACTTTGACTTTGCCATTCCAAAACCTTCATTTTGTTTTTTTAAGCCATTCAGAGGTGGACTTGCTGGTGTGTTTTGGATCATTGTCCTGCTGCAGAACCCAAGTACGCTTCAGCTTGAGATCGCGAACTGATGGCTAGATATTCTCCTTCAGAGTTTTTTGGTAGAGAGCAGAATTCATGGTTCCATCAATCACAGCAAGTCGCCCAGGTCCAGAAGCGGCAAAGCAGATCCAGGCTATCACACTACCACCAACATGTTTGACTGTTGGCATGATTATCTTTTGCTGAAATGCTGTGTTACTTTTGTGCCAGATGTAACGGGACGCACCCTTCCCAAAAAGTTCAGCTTTTGTTTCATCAGTCAACAGAATATTTTCCCAAAAGTCTTGGGGATCTGAGCCTTTATGTTCTTTTTGGTCAGCAGTGGTTTTCTCCTTGGAACTTGGATGAGTCACACTGTGCTGTTCGGGTAATTTTTGTAGGCCGGCCACTCCTGCGAAGGTTTACCACTGTTCCATATTTTCTCCATTTGTGGATAATGGCTCTCGCCTTGTTTCGCTGGAGTCCCAAAGCTTTAGAAATTGCTTTGTAACCTTTTCTAGACTTACAGATGTCACTTACTTTGTTTCTCAACTGTTCCGGAATTTCTTTAGATTGCAGCATGATGTCTTCTTTTTTGGGATCTTTTGGCGTACTTCACTTTGTCTGACAGGTTCTATTTAAGTGATCTCTTGATTTAACAGGTCTAGCAGTAATCAGGCCTGGGTGTGGCTAGTGAAATTGAAATCAGCTTTCCCAAAAATGTGATTAACCACAGCTACTTCATGATTTAACAAGGGGGGGGGGTTACCTTTTCACATAGGAACATGTAGGAACATGTATGTTTGGATAGGTAAAATCATCACTTAAAACTGCATTTTGTGTTTACTTGGGTTATCTTTGTCTAATATTTACATTTGTTTGATTATCTGAAACATACAAGTGTGACAAACATGCAGAGAAATAAGAAATCAGGAAGGGGCAAATACCTTTTCATTTCACTGTGTGTGTGTGTGTGTGTGTGTGTGTGTGTGTGTGTGTGTGTGTGTGTGTGTGTGTGTGTGTATATATATAATATGGGTGTATATGTGTGTATATATGTGTGTGTATATGTATACGTATATATATATATATATATATATATATATATATATATATATATATATCTATACTGACCGGTTCGACTCTCAGCTAGAGCGTCTTCTGCGTGGAGACATGCGTGAATGGGCGTACCTTCGTTGAAGGTTGTGCGTCGGGGCTGGCAACTCGGCACGTAAAAATAAACTGCCAATCATCAGTGGACCGGAGTTCCGCTGTGGCAACCCCTGTCCGGGAAAAGCCGAAAGACACAACAACACACATATACATACATATATATAAAATGTGTGTGTGTGTGTGTGTGTGTGTGTGTGTGTGTGTGTATATATATATATATATATATATATATATGTATATATATATATATATATATATATGTATAAAACAACCGTTTTTTCAAAATGCAGAAGAACTAGATAAATATAAAGCATAAATTTCTTACTGAAAAAATAAAAGCAATAACCCTCAAAGTAGATCGAGCTTTCGTCCTTTATTGTCTAGGAACTTCTTCAGAATGAATGAATGAATTAAGCTTTCCACTTACTTATAAGCTTAGATAATAACCAATGGGAAACTGTAAACAAAGTGTAAAACCTGTGTGAGGAACACTAAATATTTACATAATGAAATGATGTACCAAATCAAAACCTGTGTGAGGAACACTAAATATTTACAAAATGAATAAAACATGAGAGAAATTACTGCATCCATTTTAACACACATTTTAGACTCAAGGATTCATTTAAACCAGGGTGGTAGTCTGCTTCTAAATGAAGTTGCCATTGCAATTCAAGAACTTGCAAAAGACCATCTGCATCTCTAAAAAAGTTATCTACCTGTTATAGCACTAGAAATTTGCGCATAGAAAAATGATTACAAGACAAGCTGTGTTTGCCCGGGGCATTAGAAGAATCTTTAGATCGAATAGCAGCATTGTGTTCTTTTATCCTGTCACGTAATTTTGTAGTAGTCTTTCCTATGTAAAAACATGAGCAGGACGTGCAAATAGCTGCGTATACTGCCATGGTGTTACAATTATAAGCTTTCTTAACAATACTGGCACATTACAATGTGTGAAACAGTACTTGTCACCTGTGAAAATAAAATTACAAGCCACACATTTGCCGCAAGCGAACATTCCTTTGGAATCATTGATAGGAATGTGTTGAGACAGTAAAAAAGATTTGTCTTTACCTTCAAACATAGATTTGAATGTTTTGATCTTTTTGAAAGAAAACTTGGGAGCAGGCCCCATAATGTCTCTAATAGAATTGTCACTAGACAGAATTCTTCAATTATTAGTCAATATACTCGTGATGTTTTGCATATCCCTGCTAATAGGTAAAGCAAAACTAGATGGCCAACTGTCATTATCATAAGTAGAAATGTTTCTGTTGGGTACAAAACCATATCTTAAAATAGGTTTAAATCTACTGTGCCTGTAACATCTAATATCATTCCCGATACTGTTAACCAAATGAAAAGGGTAATTTTTCTGCATGAAGAGCGAAGATAAAATTTCACATTCAATTTCAAAAATAGTATCATCACGTATTAATCTAGATAATCTAACAAACTGTCCTTTTACTACGTTCCTCTTCATGAACCAAGGGTGTTGACTGTTGTAGTCCAAATAGCTGTTTCTATAAGTTTTCTTCCAAAAAATGTTGGAAGAAAGGACAGCAGAAGTTTTTTCGATAGATAAGGTGGTACCTAAAAAGACACAGTGGGACCCTTCCCTACTAAAACAAATTGAAGGAATCCAATATTCTCAGACAAGGAGTTGAGGTGGTGTAAATACCCAAATAAGCTTTCTGAATGCAGTCAGATAAGAAAGAATTAAATGCACGATTTGTATGCTGTGGTTTTGATATCAACTGCAGCTGAGAGATCCAGGTGGACCAGTACTGAATAGTATGCCAGTCTCTAGCAATTACGATACCACTGATTACTCAAATCAGAGCAGTCTCAGTACTATTATGCGCACAAAATCTAGATTGGAATGGGCCACTGAGCCTAACTTGACAGTAAGATTGGGATCATGTTGCAGAAAAATTACCTGAATAGCCGTATCCAAATATAGAAAGTTAGAGAGAGGGCATTGGCTATTCGGATATGCTAGGGTTGAAAGTTAATTTGAGAGTAGGAGGAACAGGGCCTTCTTCAGGTTCAAAGAAAAAGCACCCAGAATACAATGAGAAAACCAGAGCCTGATATGTCACTGGAATGTGATCTGTGCCAGTCTGACTTAGCCTCTGACACGAATTTAGCTCCCAGGTTATAGGATGCATAGTTGACATTACAGTCCCATTCTTCATAATCAGAATATCAAACAGAATCCATCAGGCAAAACAAAAAGCCTGGTGCTTCTGCTTAGTCCATGGGTGTAGATGGCAGAAGTGCATATCTGATTCTGGCTGCTTTCTGAAAAATGAAAAGCAAACTCAAATTGCTCGGCATGTAAAGCTTTGTTAGTAGTAAGGCAGGCTTGGGTGCACAGCCATTCTGCCACTTGAAAGGGCATGGCTGGGCAGTTGGTGTTCATTGAGATTTTGTCAGGTATAGAAGCTGCTTTTCTTTAGCGTGATCTCAGCCTGATAAGTCAGATAATGTTTATTCAGTGAAGTTTGACATTGCACAGGCCTGTGTGGCGCCAAGTATGCTCCATCTTGCACCCTTCTCATCAGAGGTAAAACTCATGCTGTCTCATAGCGACAGCAGGGCCAGCCTTTGGTCAGTTCGTGTCGTAGGCAAAAGGTCTCCACAGTGCCCCTCCAGCACCACCTGGTGCCACCATCATGGTCTACCTACACCATCCAAATAACTGGAAAAGTGCTCCTGCTAAAGCAGCGCCCTAGGTGTGCGCCTAGTTGACCTCTGCCTAAAGCCGGCTAAGAGAGACTGAGCAAATGCAACTTGGGGTGAGTAAATCCAGAACAAAGTAGAAGGACCTGTCTAGTCATCATCCAAGGCACCAATACAGGAACTGGTGCATAGAAAAAGCAAAAAGCTGGTGTAATGTGTATAGTACAACAAACACGAGGACATCATCAGAACTTATGACAAAATGTCCCATACTCGTGCCTCTGACAAACTGATCATGTGACAGCAATGTCACATCATCAGTTTGTTAGAGAAATGTAGTAATTCACTAATAAAGCAGTCCCCTTTAAAGGGCCACAGCAGTTTTCCTGCATATTTATGTTGCATGCTAAGGAGGTAACAGCATAGGAGAGAAGAAAAAAATCCCCATCATTTGCAGCAGTTTTCTATCACTCCTTTCAAAAATGTTATGCTTCTTCGTGTGTATGCGTATGTAGACCTAGGTATATCTGTACTTGTATCAAGTTATTCATCTAAAATGTTATGCTTCTTCATGTGTATGCGTATGTAGACCTATGTATATCTGTACTTGTATCAAGTTATTCATCAAAATGTTATGCTTCTTCATGTGTATGCATACGTAGACCTAGGTATATCTGTACTTGTATCAAGATATTAATCTAAGTGTTTTATAGCTAGACCTATAGTGTAATTTCATAAAAGGCATGTTTAGTTAATCAAGAAGAGTATTTCTTTTGTTTTTGGTTCATTCTGTACCAGAGTGAGAATGTGTGTGGGGGGGGGGGGGGGTGCATGCACGCTGTAGATGGAGAGAGATGTTTAGATCTAGCTATAGCTAGGTCTCACACACTAACTCTTTGGTATAGGATGATCTAAAAAAATCAACTTTTATTTCTTTATTACTCTAACAGGTAAACAATCAAATCTCTGTATATTACGTTAGTGTTTTTTTGTGCCTTTCAATGTAAATAATTGCTACAAATGTATATTTCTGTTTCTTTTCTTTTAAATCAATCCAACACACTGTTCTAAAATGTTAAGTAATTTGTCAGTTCCTTCTTTAATCGTCTCTGCTATTTAACAAATGTAGTAAATGGGTTCTGAATTTGCAAGCACAAAGTTACCTTGTTAGCATTACTTTGCTTAGAAAGCTTCTATTTGCCTCCTAATAACAATCCTTGTCAGAAACTGTTAAGGTCGTATCTTAGTTGCTCCTTTCTACCTATCTCTAGACCCCTTTGTACATGTATATTTTTCATTTTCTATCTTTACAGTCCTATCCTTACCATTCATAACCATCTTGATAGTTAACTAAACTGTACAGTTTCTCAATGTTGTTCTCATATCTTTCAAATTAATTATCACTATTTCTTCATTTGTAAATACCCACAGACCCACTGGAAGAACTACCTTCAAAACTGATGGAAAAGTCCATTTATATTTTATTTCCCCCTTCTGCACTTCTCGATCACTTCCCAAACTGCAGTCTCTGCTACAGTGTAATTTCATTAAAGGTATGGTTACGAATATTCATCTTTGGTTCTCAAACAGTAGATCAATCTCCTGACTGCCACATTTTCTACAAGACTTGTTCCGTTTCATTGCTTGACACATACCCAAACTTTGATTATTGGTTGACCTTATGTTTTTATGAGCCAGACATTTGCAGTGACCCTTCAGCATGCTCTGGCACTCCATTCAACACGTTTTCTTCATTGCTTTTACATCTAAGGTACCCTAGTACTGGTCAGTATATGCCATTTGCCTTAATGTCCCTGCTGATTTATCGCATGCATAATGTGTTTTTTGGTTTATCTGCAGCATGCCATCCTATTGGGCATGAAGAAGAGCTAGGCTAATGACCCTGTAGCCTTTACAAGCCTAGCCCATAGGATTACCCTGGCATCGTGCCACCTGACCTTAGCCTCTGTCGAGTAGAGCCACTGGAGTGATCCCTGAGATGATTTGCTATTTCCCATCCACTCATCAAGATCTCTCTTGAAGAGGGCCAGTGAGGTGCTCTGTTTGACATTTATGGGAAGTCTATTGCATAGCATGGGCAGTCTCTGGGCTATGAACCTGTCCCTCCAGCACGCTCTGATTGTGGTAATGAGTTGGAGGTCTCTGGAGCGTGTGGTGCAGAGGGATTGGGATTTCTTTAGATGTAGCATTTCTGACAGAGCTGGGTCAGACATGGCTTTTAAGTCAAGCAGAGATCGCCTCTAAGTTGGCGATATGAGACTGAGAATAGTTGAGTTTTTTTGAGTCCGTGTATGTAGGACAAGTGTTTTAAGGCCTAGGATCCTATTTGTGAGGTACTTTTGCGGCCTTTCCAGTTGTTGCAGGTGTCTAGTGTGGTACATGCTAAATGGGGCATTGTACTCTGACTGGCCTAATGAGGGAAGAGTAGAGCTAGACAATGACCTCTTTCTTCCTGGATGCAAAACCTTTGGTAATGAGATATGCCACATAGAAGTACAAGCGACTGCACTAAACTCTTAAGTCTAGCGGTCCTCCTTCCAAGGTTTGATCATTAAGCCGTAGTACCACTTCTTGTTCATCGTTGCCATTTTCAGGCTGGGGCACAATCTGCAATCAACTGTACTGTCCATGTCTTCTTCCAATATTTCCTTCTTTATCACAATTTCTTTCTGCATTATCAATATCCAGTTGGCTTTGCACACTGGTAGTGTTTGTATCCTATAAGAAACTTTCAGTAATTTTTTTTTGCAAGCGGGAGTCAAAATGGTGCAGCAAGATGGGAGATTTTGGGCAAGTGTTTAGTGAAAGGGTGAAGAGAAAAGAAGATATGATTTCAATACAAGAAGTTGTGTTTGGGAGCAGGCAGAAGAGGTTTATTTAAATAGGGGGAGAGTTAGTTGTGGCAGTTGGAATGGGGTGAGTTTGACAGACTTGAGGAAATGTTACTTGATGAAGATGGTGGAAAGCACTGTATAAGGCATTGATACAGTTCATGTTATCAGGGGTTATGACATGCTTTGGTTAGGGCAGGAGTAGTGTAGGAGCAGCTGTTTATACTCAGACTATGTGGATGAAGTTTAATTTTGTAGTGTATCCCTTGTGGTTTCTTGATAAACATTAACATTTTTCTTTGTTTTTAGGGGAAGCAAAAGAAGGCCAGAAAGTATGCAACTATGAAGAGGATGATCAGTCTGCGAGACCAGAGAATGTAAGTTGGCCTGCTTATTCTCTTTAGCTTGTTATGGTTTTCGATGAGCTCTTCGTTCCCAGACTTTTATATTTCCAAGCCACAAAGGAATTAAAATGGTTGTTTGTTTACTTGTAACAGATTCTTAACCAGGTGCACAATGCTGTTTTGGCTGAATGCTGTTTTGTTGACACAACCTGTATAAGTGGCACTTGTGTACTAAAAAAATATTTTATTAGGAGCGCAGCTCAACTCCCCACATTTCTTTGCTTGAAGAGGTGTCTCCATTACTTCCTACTTGTAGACCACTCTGAAATCACAGCCTTCCGTGAGGTGAAGATATGCTGCAACCATGTGCTCTCCACCATCACACACTTAATAATCATGCATTGTGTTCTGTTAACATGTTGTAGATGCTTACAATTATTGCAGTGTGTGATGCTGCTGTTATCCTGACTGTAATGGTCCCAGCACATATGAAGTTAATTCACCCTGTTGCAGCAATTGCTGACCTGCTTGTGAACATATTTCCTCTCCCACAGTGATAACCGTTGTACAAGAACAAGGATATTTTGTCACATTGGAAGGGTTACATTCATTTTCATTTGTTAACCTGAATAGTCTGATTAGACCATTGCACCTTTTCCATAGAAGCTTGGAGATGAGCTTCACAGTAAAGAATGCAGAAGGTAATTATGAAACAACATACACATGAAACCGAAAATGTGTGTTCACATTGTAGCACAAAAGGTGCATAAATATTTAAGTGCTTTATTTTGTCATTGTATTCATTATGAACATATATATGAAGCTAGAAGTATGTAGCATAATACAAAAGCAGCATAAACGTGTATTTCTTTTGTCAAGACTGTATTAAAAGTGAAATAGAATATTATTTTTATTTGTTGACCAGGGAAGTCTTACTGGGCGCAGAGGCCCAGGGAGAAGAGCTCCAGTACATGCAGTACAAACAAAATCTTTTAAGTTGTATAGTATCGGCAGTGTCTGGCAGAATACAATTAAAATGAATTTTACAATGTTAAAATAGGTAAGATAGTATCTGTACAAATAGTAGTGAGACTTTTTTGTACTAATTATATTTTATACAAATGTAGTTAAGTAATTATGCAGTAAAGTGTATATCAATTCAGTACTCTGCAATATATTTAATAAGGGTGGATATCAAAAGGTTGATTTATGAGATATAAATGAAATGACTGGTCAAAGAGTTGAGAGGCATAAGTAGAAGGTAGTGTGGGTGAAAACGGAGTAATAGTTGTAACAGACTAGAATAGCGCAGACCTATAGAAGAAGAGGAGGAAGAGCAGACCTATAGAAGAAGAGGAGGAAGAGCAGACCTGTAGAAGAAGAGGAGGAAGAGCAGACCTGTAGAAGAAGAGGAGGAAGAGCAGACCTGTAGAAGAAGAGGAGGAAGAGCAGACCTGTAGAAGAAGAGGAGGAAGAGCAGACCTGTAGAAGAAGAGGAGGAAGAGCAGACCTGTAGAAGAAGAGGAGGAAGAGCAGACCTGTAGAAGAAGAGGAAGAAAGCAAAGCTTTTCCTGGAGATGTACAGCTACAGAGCCAAGATGTTGAGAGGTGTTTTCTTAGATGTGTTTTGAATGCCTGATGGTTTTCAAGAAGCCTGAGAGCATGTGGAAGGGCTACAGTGTTTGAGGTGCCCAATGCATTTTGGGCTTTAGTGATGGAGATGAGTTTCTTTAGAGCGAAGAGCTTTGGTAGGGTGGTAATGTTGAAGCATGCCTTTTTGTGGTAGACACTTATCAGAATAGTGTACTACAGTATGAGGTGTAGTAGCGGACTGTAGTGGGGGTGATTTACTACAGTATGAGGTGTAGTAGTAGCTGACTGTAGTGGGGGGTGATTACTAGAGTATGAGGTGTAGTAGTAGCTGACTGTAGTGGGGGTGATTACTAGAATATGAGGTGGTGTAGTAGTAGCTGACTGTAGTGGGGGTGATTACTAGAATATGAGGTGGTGTAGTAGTAGCTGACTGTAGTGGGGGGTAGTTACTAGAGCATGAGGTGTAGTAGTAGCTGACTGTAGTGGGGGGGTGATTACTAGAGTATGAGGTGTAGTAGTAGCTGACTGTAGTGGGGGTAATGTGGGAGTTCGGTCTAATTTAATAGTTAAGGGCAGAACAATGATGATTTCTAAAGGGGTGATTTGCTACACAGTGAGTTATTTTATTTGTAGTGAACTTTTTAAGCACAAAGAAGAAGAGTAGGGAGGCATTCCGTAGGGGTAGATAGGAGGTAGACTTTTGCTGTGGTTTCTCTAGTTCTCCCTGTTAGGCAGGGCTTTGCTCTTACAAGAGGCCAAGCTTTTGGTGTTTTTTAATAATGCTTGGGAAGTGTAGGTTACATTTCAAGTTGTCATCAATTGTGACTCCTAAGAGTTTGGTGTTAGGGACTTGTTCAATCAGGGTGTTATTTAATAAGGTGATTTTTGACAAGTTTTACTTTGGGGGACAGTGTTTATGAGTTAAAAAAGTAGTAATTTTGTTTTTTTGGGTGTTGGGAGTTGTGAAGTTTCTAGCCAGGATTCTATGGATAAAGGATTCTTGAGTCATTTCTTGACATTTCTGTAGTTTGAGGCTGGGCAGATGAGTGTGGAATCATCTGCATATTGGACAAGATTGGCATGCTTCGAAGCAGTGTGTAGTTCATTTGGAACCTTGTGCACTCCGACAGTAATGGGTAGGAATGGTGAGTATTCTTGCTGCCTTTTAACTGCTTGGAATCTGTTGGCTGTTTTAAGCCGGTGGGGGGGGGCGACCCAAGGGGGTAAGTTTTAGTAATAATTTGTGGTGAGACACAGTGTTAAATGCTTCAGGAAGGTCTAGGAATAAGGCCAATACTAGGTTTCCACTATTTCTATTTTTATTAATGGTGTCAGCAAAGCAAAGTGGGGCAGTAGTGGTGCTATGGCTGGGACAAAAAATATATTCTTTGGGGGAGAGATGATCGTTTATGGTAAGGTATAGAAGTAATTGGAAATGGATGCACTTTTTTATATAATGGTGACAGAATGGCAGTTGGTCTGAAAATAGAGTAGTTGGCAGAGGGTCTTCCTTTATGAAGAACTATTCATGCCTTCTTCCAAATGGCTGGGATATGATATTTCAGAATGGATCTGTCTATTAGTATCGATATTGGATATGACAGAGCTTCAGCAGCAGTTTTTAGGAATTTAGGAGGAAGGCTGCCTGCAGCAGAGCTTGCAGTTTTTGTTATTTTTGGGGGATATTTTCTGATGGTGAGACAGGGACAAATTTGAGAATGAGCTTCCATGGGGTGGTGGTGGTCAGGGGTGTTTTGATGATATGGTTGTATTTGATAACTGAGGCTACAGCTTTAAGGAAGTATTTGTTAAAAGTTATTACTGACTGTTGAAGCGTCTTTGGGAGGGAGGGAGTTGTTACTTTGGCTTGGATTTAGTCGATTTTTTAGGATACTTTGTGCCTGCTGTAAGTTAAGAACGTGCATAGTGTACTACAAAAGGAGCATAAATGGCTGTAAGTAGTTTGTCTTGACAGTATTTTTTCTGTCATGACTGTAATTGTAACCAGTATGTAACAGACCTTTTGTACGACAGTTTCCAGAGAAGTGACCATGTTGTCCAAAGTTTGCCTGTATTAGAGGTATCAAGGTAGTTAAGGAGCCCTGTTAAGAAAATGTGAAGTCATACTTAAGTCATGTACAAGGGTGTCCACTGGGATCGAGGGTAGATAGCAGACAGAGCTTGTGGGCTTCATTAACGATCAGTACTGTACTTTTAACTGGGTACTTGCTAGTACTGTATGTTACTTTACTTCCAGTACTGGGATTTTCAACCCTTTTGTAAGCTCCCTAACAATGGTAAGACCAGGAAAAAATAAAGGAGCAGTACAGAAAATCAAATGTTGAAATCAAAGACAAGATTCGGAAGATAAATGCAAGAGTTTTTAAACCAGTCTGTTGACTGAAGGTTGGATTTCCCTCTACTCTGTTAGGGTTGTTTCTTTGACTCTCTACTTTAGTGGGACAGTCTGAGGATAAATATCAGCCTACAACATCTTGTAGACAGACGGGCAGCAGTTTACCTTGGTGAAGTCTGGAAACACCATTCTGCACTACTAGATTACTTAATCTTTTGGAATTCTACCACACCGGGGTCAAACTCTTCCCTCTTTCTGCTATTTCTCTATCTTGGCCTTGCGTATCACTCATTGTAATTTTCCTTTGAGTGTTTTTGTTAGGGGGAAAAAGAACATCAGGTGGAGAGTGCTGTTTTTTGTGTGGACTGAGCAAATCATGCAGGCTATATTGCCCTTCTTATATGAGGGCCTGGAAAGAAAAGCTCTTGAGACAAATTACAGAAGTAAAATGTACCATGTAAATGTGTATGACGTTGACTACAGGAGAAATGCTATTATCTGACCATTCCCTGAATTTAGTTTAAACTTGACACAATATTAACTAATAAACCTGCACTATTTATTCCTGTTCTATTCTTATTATTCAATTCTTTTTTGCTTTTATCTTTTATACTAATGTTTTCAATTTCATAGTGTTGTACTTCATGTACTTCATAACATTGTATTAACTGAATTACAGCCTAGAGATGCCGCCTAGTGTTTCTGCAGTTCTGTCCTCTTGATACCGTTAGGTTTGTAATGTAGCCTGTTCATATCTACATTAATAATTAAAAAAGTATGCTGCTTACAGCTTAATACATTTTATCGTAAAGCTTATATGATGGGGAACACAAATGCACTAATACTTGACTTCTGTATAGTGCTGCTTAAGAGATAATAGCTGTTTGAATGATGTTTATGTTGTCACACTTTTCATATTTTTTACATATTTCAAAAAAACAAGTAAGCCAGGCATATCTGTGTAGTATAATATGAAAGTTCACAGATGGATGAACAAAATTCTTCTGTCGATATGTTTGTAGCTTGAATGGTTACTAAGATATAAGATGTTTACAAAGTATTAAACAATTAATGTTTGCTGTATTTAGTATGACTTGTAACATTCAGTTTAAGACATAGGATCGAATGAACACTACCACTGTAAAGAATTGTTTGTGCTGAACAGTTTGCCATTTACATTTCTTTTGTAACAATTATGGCTTTAGAGATATGAACATCTGTTTGAAATATGTGTGCATAACTAGCTTGTTTTATCGAAAAGCTCAGGATGCAATCACTGGGAGTTGAGTACAGATTTCCAGAGCTCCATTGGAATAATTAACCTATTGCTGTGCACTGTCTAGATCTGATTTATGATTTTTGTATGTATGCTTATTTTTCATAAATTACTTTGTTGTGTATTTAACCTGGGTTGAACCTATAATTGGCCGTATCGATCAGTGCTCTATCCAGATAAGTATATAAACCAACCACGTTAAAATGTTACACAGTCCATGTATTTGATTTGCAACAAATTTAACATTTTTGATAATAAATGCATTATTCATTAATTTATTAATGCTCTAAAGCTGTTGTGGTGGCATAGAATGATAAAACTGAATAGCACAGGGATTCTGTGTTTGATTAGTGAGTGGGGCATCTGTTGGACTTGGCAAAGAGGAAGAATGAAGAGGCCAAGTTTCTTCAGCTCTACTCATTGAGGTGGGGGATCACCCCCCCCCCCCGGTCGAGACCCGGTCCCATTGGGGTTCCAGTTTAGGAAAGTGGTGTGGCTTATGAGGACGTCCAGAACATTCCTCATGTAAGGCCCAGTGCACAGCCCCAACTATTGAACCATAAGCAGGCATGAGAAAAAATATAGGAATACAATGTGTCTGGGTGGGAGTGGCGACCCTGGCCGTACCGCCTTAGTCTGGGTTACTTATCAGAAAATATGTACCACTAAATTTGTGGGATGCACTTAGAGCTATGTTTTCACAGAAGCTTCATCCCAAGGACTTCAGTATGGCTGCAGTCTGAGCATTTTAGGGTCCATGAAAGTAAATTAAATGGTGAAAAGGGCAGAACTGGACTCTGATCCTGAACCCCAGCAGACGAGGACAAATCAGAACTCATGAGGAAAATTACCTGGTAGAGAAAGTTGGTTTGTGCCTAAAAAGAGGGACAAACAAGAATGACAGGAAATGCCCAAGAAGAGTGAAGGATTATGCTTAACACAATATAGAATACGTTGAGAGACCTAAAACAGACACAGTGAGAGAGAATTTCATAATGCAAAAGAAGAAATACAGAGGCTCAGTAAACCGACAGTAACTCTAAAAGTCTGTTGAACTATAGTACGGAGCTCTGAGCATGGAGCTCTGAGCATGGGCGGAAGTGGCAGAAACACAATTAATATGTTGAGCTAAAGTTTGTAAGGTCTGGAGGACTGGGCATGATACATAAACCTGACATTCATGGGTGTACCAGATAAATGGGAAGGCAGTGGCTGTCAACACAAAATTATAGAGTTGTGAGCTAGCTGGGCTGGTTTAGAAGGGAGCCGCTTAAAGAAAGAGGGTGCATAGAACACTTGGAGGCCAGATACTGACGCCAACGGATATCCCAGACTGATTTATTGTGCACGCTCACTCTTCCAGAATGAAAGAATGGGTTCTTCAGAAAGCCTGGACACCAGGGGTGAAGTGGATAGTAGGAGACAGAAGAATTTTCACAGGCTAAGATTATCCTTCAAGACTTGAATAAAAAGAGCAGCATTTGCCCAGATAATTAAACAATGCAAAGAGAAAGGCATTAAATGGTGAGTGATTTACCCATCCACATTCAAATGTTTCTGCAAAGTAGGATAAAGACAGTGACTGACTTGAAGGAAGAGCTCTGCAATACCTGCAAGAACAGCTAACCATAGGTGAGAACAGAAGGAAGAACAGAAACATGCTGAGGGAGTAAATGGAGAAAGCAGTGCGGCGACAATGGCAGGGAACAGTGTGAAAGGATTTTTCCCAATGTTTAAAGATAGCAAAAATTATGGGGAAAAAAGCTGAAATAATTCAGGAGTGGAGAAGAAAAGGACAATATATGTCAGTAAAGTGGCACTTCACCCTCTCTCTCTACCTCCCAGTCACCACCGGTATACCACAAGGTTCTATCCTTGGTCCCTTCCCCTTAAACATTCTCGCCAACACCCTCCACATATCCACACAACAGGCCTAATGCAATACACAGAGGACTCCAGACTTGTATGCATATCAGACAACCTGGCACAGTTCCAAAAAAAAAACAATTACTCTGGAAGTTTTGACAGCCCTTGAAACATGGCATTGTAACTTAAAGCTCTTGCTCAACTTGAAAAAACAAATTCCATAAAATCCCTCTGCCATGAAAAAACAAAATTTGAAATCCTCGGTCTCTTAATAGAATTATTGATTTCACTTCTTATAGTAAATTACTGATTGATAGTGAGCGAGTTATCTTAAATTCGACCTACATATTCAAAACTGCATAGAAAACTTGCCAAAAACTAATGGTGCTTTATAGAGCCAAAAATGTTCACCAGTACAACTAAAACTACACTTGCCACTACTTACCAGTTCTCCTCACTTCTTTATGGTGTTCCCATCCTTACTAACCTCCAAGCATCACAGAAGACAAAACTTGAACAATGCTGTAATAAAGTGGCTATATTTTCTGCAAATAAGCCACCACTGTATAGTACTAAAAAGCCTAAATTGGTTAGAACTACCCCATCATAGGTTCATAGGTGTGTACTAGGCTAATGGTCCTGGAGCCTTTACAAGCCTAATCCATAGAAGTGCCCTGGCATCGTACCGGCTGACGTTGGTTCTCAGTGCCTCTATCAAGTACAGCCACTGGAGTGATCCCCGGGGTGAACTTTCTATTTCCCATCCACTCGTCAAGATTTCTCTTGAAGAGGGCCAGTGAGGTGCTCTGCTGGACATGAAGTCTATTCCAGAGCATGGGCAGCCTCTAGGTTATGAACCTGTCCCTCCAGCATGTTCTGTTGATTTGTGGTAATGAGGTTGAGGTCTCTGGAGCGTGTGGTACAGAGGGATAAGGACTTTAGATGTAGCATTTCTAATGGAGCTGGGTCAGACATGGCTTTGTAAGTCAAGCAGAGATCGCCTCTTAGTAGACGATATGAGACAGAGAATAGCTGGAGTTTGAGTTTGTCCATGTAGAACATGTGTTTAAGGCCTAGGATCCTGTTCGTGAGGTACTTTTGTGGTCTTTCCAGCTGTTGCATGTGTCCAGTGAAGTACATGCCAAATGGGTCATTATACTCCACGACTGGCCTAATGAGGGAAGAGTAGAGAGAGATGATGACATCTTTCTTCCTAGATGCAAAACCCCTAGTAATGAGGTGTGCCACATAGAAGGACTTTCTGACCACAGTGGCAGTGTGGTCATCGAAGGAGAAGTTGCTCTCAACCTGTGTCCCCAGATCTCTCTTATAACGCCTTCAGTGTTCAGTGGGCTCCCATCGATGTGGTAATTGTTGGGAACTAAGTTTTTCCCAAAGGGATGACACATTTTTTGGCATTAATCTTAAGGCCATAGTTTCAACACCAGTCATTGGTCTCCGTGAGGCCTTTCTGTAGGATGTCTACATCACATGGGGAGTTAATAATGGCACCCAACTTGCAGTCATCTGCAGTCTTGGTCAGCCAGAGTCCCTCTGTGTTGGCCTGGACTTCTGAGAAGTAGATGCCAAACAGGAGAGGACCCAGGACCGATCCCTGTGGGACTCCACTCGTGACTGATTGGCAGTCTGACTTGGAGTCCGCTACTTTCACACTGTGGGTTCTATCTGTGAGCCAATTTGCAACCCACCTAGTGATATAGGAGTTGATGCCCAGTTTTGTGAGTTTTATAAATAATTCCTGAGTGGAGAATGGTATCAAAGGCCTTGGCCAGGTCAAGGTAGGCTGTATGAACTGCCTTGCCCTCATCCACAGCTCTGGTGGCTGACTCAAAGAAGTCAACCAGGTTGAGCAGGCATGATCTACATTTCACAAAACCAAATTGCATGGAATCTAGAGTTTGGAGATTCTCTATATCCTTGTTAATTAGGTCCATGATGATGCGCTCCATAGCCTTGCAAATCAGACTCGTCAGGCTAATGAGGCAATAATTCCCAGGGTCTGTAGTCGCTCCCCCTTTATGGAGAAGGATGACTGTAGCAGTGCACCATTCAGTGGGGACAAAACCTGAGATGAGGCTGTGGTTTAACAGGGCACACAGATTCATGTAGTTCATGTAGAACAGCTCCAGGGATATTGTCTGGTCCCATGGAAGCTGTATTCTTGGCCTTGGACAATGCAGCTTTAACCTGTGCTGCAGTAGTGCTGGGTGCCTGGCATTCCTCCAGTGTTGTCATTGGCCTTTGGGGGGGGGGGTAAGGTTGGCATTGAATCTGTTGGCCAGTATGTTGGCAATATCTGGCTCAGTATAGGAGGTACCATTGTGCAGTAACTCAGAGCAAATCTGGGTATTGCCGTGGAGATTCTTGATATAACTATGGAAGGCTTTGTGGTTGTTTTTAGTGTCTGCCTCAATTCTGCCTTCATAGCTGGCTTTAGAGGTTTTGATGAGGGATCTCAACTTTTTGCTGAGGCTAATAAGTCTTGGGACTACACCTTTTTCTGCAACAGTTTCTTCCTTTTGTTGTGGAGTTTATTAATGGCAGGGAGCCACCAGATTGTCTTCCTTTTTTGGAGGGGAGCATCTTGGTTCTGTTTGGTATGGCTAGTTCCATGCATTTATGTTCGTGTTCGTATAGTGTATTGGTGTATGATTCGGCAGTCCTGCATCTATTTTCCTTTCACATGGGTACCGTGAAGTTTGCCACCTCTGTTTTTAGAAGCCCAAAGTCAGCTTTGGAGAAGTTTTTCATTGTGGTTGCCTTTGCGGGGGGTGTGGGTGAGATGTGGATTTCCATGGTGATTAGTTTGTGGTCTGATCTAACCAGGGAGGAATTGACTATTGGTGTAGAGAACGGTTTCTCATGTTAGTAATACCCAGGTCAAGGATGTTGCTTCCTCTAGTGGGGGTAAACATAACTAGATATTGAAGAACGCTGTGCCCCTAAGTGTCTTGAAACACCAACCTGGTATTCCAAGGAATAAGCCGAGCAGAGTGATGTTGTAATATAAATTAAATTTATAGGTTCATAGGTTCATACTAGGCTATCTGCCCTAGGGCATTTATAAGTCTAGCCAGAATGTGTTTGGCTTTCGCCACCCATTTTAAATTTATTTTTATTTTTATTTATTTTGCTATGCCCTTTTTCGAGGTTAGTATACTGTGCCTCTGTCTAACAGTGACACAGAAGTGATACCCGGGGTAAACCTACGATCTCCCATCCACTCATCAAGATTCCTCTTGAAGAGAGTCAATGAGGGACTCTGCCTAACCTGGACTGGGATTTTATTCCAGAGTGAAGGGAGCCTCTGGGTTATGAATCTGTCCCTCCAGCATGTCCTATTTATTTCAGTGCTGAGGTTCAAGTCTCTCGAGCACGTAGCTCGATGGGATTTGGATTTTCAGAGGTGCAGCATGTCCATTAATTCTGGGTTGGACATGGCTTTATACGTCAGGCACAGATCGCCTCTGAACAGGCGGTATGCCACTGAGTAGAGCTGGAGTTTCTTTAACCGGGCAGCATATGGCATCTGTTTGAGCCCTTTGATCCTCTTGGTGAGGTACTTTTGGGGTCTTTCCAGTTGCTGCAGGTGTCTGGTAAGGTACATCCCAAAAGGGGCATTGTACTCAATTATGGGCCTGATGAGGGATGAGTAAAGAGGCATGATGACCTCCCCTGATCTAGATGTGAATCCCTTCATGATTAGGTGGGCTATATAAAATGTTTTTCTAACCACTTTGGCCACGTGGTTGTCAAATGAGAGATTACTATCAACTTGGGTCCCCAGGTCCCTAATTACTTCTTCTGTACTTAATGGATTTCCACCTATGTGGTAATTTGTGGGCACTTTGTTTTGCCAAAGGGGATGACTATACACTTTTGGCATTTAGCTTGAGGCCATGGCTCTGGCACCAGTTGTCTGTTTCTATGAGGCCCTTTTGGAGGATGCTTGTGTCGGCTGTAGAGTCGATTATGGCCCAGTTTGCAGTCATCTGCGAACTTGGTCAGCCACAGTCCTTCCGAGTTGGCCTGTACCTCCGAGAAATATATACCGAACAAGAGAGGTCCCAGGACTGAGCCTTGTGGGACACCACTTGTAACTGGTTTGGAGTCTGACATGGCTCCAGCAATTCTAACCATGTGGGTTCTGTCCTTGAGCCAGTTTGCAATCCATCTAGTGACATAGGGGTTTATATTTAACCTGGTGAGCTTATCTATAATGCCCGAGTGGGGTATTGTATCGAAGGCTTTTGCGAGGTCCAAGTAGGCTGTGTGGACCACCTTCCCCTCGTCAATGGCCTTGGTGACTTTCAAAGAAATCAACCAGGTTTAAGAGGCAGGATCTGCCCTTAACAAAGCCGAACTGGGTAGGATCCAGTGTTTGTAGGTCCCCAATATCTTTATTTATGAGGTCCATGATGATCCTTTCCATAGCTTTGCAGACCAAGCTAGTCAGGCTTATGGGGCGATAGTTTCCAGGATCCGTTGAGGCACCACCTTTATGGAGAGGGACCACTGTTGCTGTACACCACTCTTTGGGCACATATCCTGTAGTAAGGCTGAGATTGAACAGTAGTTTTATGTTTGGGTTTAGCTCTTCTTTGAGTTCATGTAGGGCGAGCCGGGACACCATCTGGTCCCATTGATGCTGTGTTTTTGCTTTGGAGAGGGCGGCTCTTACCTGAGCATCTGAGATGTCAGGGGGGCAGCACTCTGCTGGGATAGATATTTGCCCTTTTGGTGGGGAGAGGGGGAGAAGTTTGCGCTGAACCTGTCAGCTAGGATGTTGGCAATGTCTGTGGGTTCTGTGTATTTTTTGTCATTTTGGACTAATTCTGAGCATATCTGGGAATTACCACCCAGGTTCCTAACATAACTAAAGAAAGCCTTGTGATTATCCTTAGTGTCCTGGGCAATTTTTCTCTCGAAGCTGGCCTTAGACAATTTTATGTGTGCCCGTAGTTTTTTGCTAATACTGATCAGTGATGCCTTCCCTTTTTGGGATTTTGCTTTATCATTTAGTAGCTTCCTCCTTCCATTGTATAGTTTGTTTATGGCTGGGGTCCACCAGACAGGACGTCTGCCTTTGGAGGATTGGGTCTTGGTTTTATTTGGGATCGCATGATCCATGCATTCCTGAAGGTGTTCATAGAATGCGTTTATAAAGGATTCTGCGGTCTGGGCCGTATTTTCCACAGGCCGGGGGCTTTGAAGGATTCCACCTCAGTTTTGAGGAGTGTAAAATTTGCTTTAGAGAAGTTTTTCACTGTGGCTTTCTGGGCAGGGGGTGGGGTCGGGATGTGAATACCCAGTGAGATTAGTTTATGGTCTGATCTTAACAGTGAGGGATACACTTCTGGTCTGGAGCATAGAGTCCCCATGTTGGTGATGATCAGGTCCAGTATGTTTTCCCCTCTTGTGGGAGTGGTAACAAGTTGTTCCATAGCATTTGAGTTTATAAATTCTAGGAACCTTTGGGCTAGGGTGTTGGAGCTAGAGTAATGCTCCCAGTCTGTGTTTGGGTAGTTGAAGTCGCCCAGTATAATGGTGTTTGGAGAGACCTTCATATTTTCCAGTGTTCTCAGGAAGGCCGAGTGGGGTTCCTGGGTTTGGGATGGTGGTCTGTAGCAGGCTATAAACTGGAAGGCAGTTTTACCCACTGTTAGTTGCACATGGATAGTCTCTGATGCTTCGTGCTTTGCCACCAACCTGGAGGTGTGGGTATCTTTGATGAATATCGATGGAGGTCCAAGTTTTGGGGCCGAAAAGCATGGTATGAGGTATAACCTGGTAGTGCTGGGGTGCTCTCGGGAGCCCTGAACCAGGTTTCTGTTACTGCACAGATATCGATGTTCTCCATGCTAAGGAGAGTTTCAAGTGCGTGCATCTTGAGGTTTAGACTTCTGGCATTGAGTAGCATTACTCTTAGTTTCTTATCCCTTGTGATACCTATGGAGGTGGGTTTGTCTTTTGAGCCTTGCCTAAAAAAGGCACTATGGTGGTAGCAAGAGCCTTTGCCAATATCCGAAGCCCAGGGGTGACAGGTGCAAGCCGTCCCTAGCGAAGCATCGTGGCTTGTCGAGCATATTATCCCAAGCTGACAGGCATTGGATCCCCTTTGAATGACACCAGTACTTAAGCCAATTGTTGAAATTGATCATCTTGTCTTCATATTGTGGCATCATTCTTGGTGAGGGTAAGATGCTACTCAAGGTCAGGGTCATACCGGTCTGGGCTACATGCTCAGAGAGCTCCTTTATGTCTCTTTTCATGTAGTCCAGGGAGGTACGTCTCAGGTCATTCACACCAGCATGGACAATGACTGAGTCATATTTGTACTTGCCTTGGAGTGACGTGAGTGCTTGTGTTATGTGGCGGATCCTAGCGCCCGACAGGCTGCTCACCGTGACCCTCTCCTTGTTCAGCCTGGTGAGCGGGACGTCATTGTGCCTGACAATAGAGTCACCTATTACAAGTGTATCAGGTGTGTTGTTTAGTCTTAAGGGCTGTGACTGTTTGGCACACTGGCTTTGTGAGATATGTGTTGCACGTGTTTTGTTTTGGGGTAGCGGCTGCTTGGGTGTCTGCTTTGGAGGTCTCTGCTGCTTCGGCAGATCTTTATTTAGAGCCTCAGAGTATGTTTTTGTGTGATTATGTGTTTGGTTTGCTGTCGTGGTAGGTCTATGTGAGACTGGAATTGTAGTGAGTGTGGTTTCCTTCTCCTCCTGACTGGTTATGCCAGTACTGAGTTGAGAGAGCTTGGCCTCCAGTTTGGCTATATTTGCATCTCTCTCACATGTGTTGTTTTGTTGGGAGGAGGAGGGAGTCTGTTTGTGTGAGTACATGAGGCAGTTGTTGCCTTTCAAAGATTCACCAGCTGGACCCAGAGGAGGAGAGAGGAGATTGATGGACACATACTAGAATAATAATTGGAATAATAATAATGAAAAAAATAAAACCAGGGGGGGTGTGAGGTGTGTAGGTTTTTTTTTTTTTAGTGCTGACTTATATAATTGCTTTAGTGAGCAAGTGCCAGGTAACTTAAGTGCAATGTGTTACAGGTAACTTAAATGCAAAAACGACAAACAGTAACTTTCTTTCAAGTGAAACAAGGAAATAAGTACAGTAAGCAATGCAGATATCACTAGTGATCCACAGAAGCTGAGAAGCGTATTAGGTGGAATTAGCGTTCCAGGAAATAACAAGCAAACAAACAACAAGCATATAAACAAAGCTATATTCAGCAGGCCTGAATCTAGTCTATGCTACAGCAAACAAGGTGTACCAATTTCAGTAAGATACAGTTCAAATATTCAGGCACTATAAACCTTTAACCAGAAATTCCCAGCTCAGAAGGGCAGAGTCCAGCCTCTTCTCCCACAAGAGTGCAGACCGCAAACCTTCTTAATGTAAAATAACTGGCCTGAAGCCCAAGTGCTTAAACCAGAACTAATGCACTTTAAGAATAACAGACACTGGGCTCTCAATCAGCAGTTCCCAACTTAGAAAGATGAAAGCTACCTGTCCTGCCACCACAGTGCATGCCACAAACCTTCCTAATGTAAAACAACTGGTCTGAAGCCCAAGTGCTTAATCCAAAAGACTTAGAATGACAGCTAAACTTTAATCAAGTTACTACCAAGCAGTAATAAATACAATTGAATACTTTAGAGAATGCCTGGATTAGTGCTCAAGTTACACAAACAAAGCTAGATCCAGCAGGCCCGAATCCAGTCTATGCCACAGCAAACAAGGCGCACCAACTTCAGTAAGAAGCAGTTCAGATATGCATGCACTATAAGCCTTCAATCAGAAATTCCCAGCTCAGAAGGGCAGAGTCCAGCCTCTCCTCCCACAAGAGTGCAGACCACGAACCCTCTTAATGTAAAATAACTGGCCTGAAAGCCCAAGTGCTTAAACCAGAATTAATACACTTTTAGAATAACAGACACTGAGCCCTCAATCAGCAGTTCCAAACCTAGAAGGATGTAAGCTCACTACAGTGCAGACCACAAACCTTCTCAGTGCAAAACAACTGGTCCGAAGCCCAAGTGTTTAAACCAGAAGGCTTAGAATGAGTTACACCAAGCAGTAATAAATACAATTGAGTACTTTTAAGATGATGCAAAAGTAAAAAAAAGTACAAGTACAGTAAAAGCAGATGAAATTTTTTTTTTTTTCTGAACAAGTGCTGAGATCAAAGAAACAGATTTGAGTGCTGAAACTAGAAAACTGGCTAGTTATAGGAAAAAAAAATTAAGCTAGAAGGCTTCCCTCCAACACAGAAGGGCTTGGGGGCTCAGAAGCCTACAAATAGTCTATACCACTTAACAGGAAAGGCAGGAAACAAGCTTAAATTTTTTTTTCTCTGTTTCCCAGATGCTCTCTTTGTACACAGTAGGAGTGCCTGAAATCAGAATATGATCTCACTGCACTCAGTTGAGTGAGCAAATGAGATGGGCCCAGAAGGAGTATCCAAACACAAATTTACAAGAGGGGCGGGCAGCTGCAAGGCCACTAAGATTAACACCAAAACAAAACAGGGAGGGTGGGTGGGACTAACTGAAGAGCAGAGTGAAAACTTCCAGTTGAGCTAATATTCCTTCCACACAGTTAAAATCAATTTAAATACTGTATTTTTTTAAAAAAAAAAGCAGATAAAGGTACTTAAATTCTCTTATACGTCCAGTTGAATATAGCAAGTTCTTAGCCGGCCAAAGCTGAGGATTTTAAGCAGAAAATATTTCACACTGTACCACTTAAATAGGCAAGGACAGGAAATCAAAGAATGTGACTACCCCCACACCTGTAATTACTAGCAAATAACAAAATTCAGCAAACACTGACTAACTTCCAGTTCAGCTAATATTCCTTCCACACTGAAGAGCAGAGTGAAAACTTCCAGTTGAGCTAATATTCCTTCCACACAGTTAAAATCAATTTAAATACTGTATTTTTTTAAAAAAGCAGATAAAGGTACTTAAATTCTCTTATACGTCCAGTTGAATATAGCAAGTTCTTAGCCGGCCAAAGCTGAGGATTTTAAGCAGAAAATATTTCACACTGTACCACTTAAATAGGCAAGGACAGGAAATCAAAGAATGTGACTACCCCCACACCTGTAATTACTAGCAAATAACAAAATTCAGCAAACACTGACTAACTTCCAGTTCAGCTAATATTCCTTCCACACTGAAGAGCAAAGTGAAAACTTCCAGTTCAGCTAATATTCCTTTCACACAGTTAAAATCAATTTAAATACTGTATTTTTTTTGAAAAAAAATCCAGATAAAGGTACTTACATTCTCTTGTACGTCAAGTTGAATATAGCAAGTTCTTAGCCGGCCAAAGCTGAGGTTTTTAAGCAGAAAATATTTCACACTGTACCACTTAAATAGGCAAGGACAGGAAATCAAAGAATGTGACTACCCCCACACCTGTAATTACTAGCAAATAACAAAATTCAGCAAACACTGACTAACTTCCAGTTCAGCTAATATTCCTTCCACACTGAAGAGCAGAGTGAAAACTTCCAGTTCAGCTAATATTCCTTCCACACAGTTAAAATCAATTTAAATACTGTATTTTTTGAAAAAAAAAGCAGATAAAGGTACTTAAATTCTCTTATACGTCCAGTTGAATATAGCAAGTTCTTAGCCGGCCAAAGCTGAGGATTTTAAGCAGAAAATATTTCACACTGTACCACTTAAATAGGCAAGGACAGGAAATCAAAGAATGTGACTACCCCCACACCTGTAATTACTAGCAAATAACAAAATTCAGCAAACACTGACTAACTTCCAGTTCAGCTAATATTCCTTCCACACTGAAGAGCAGAGTGAAAACTTCCAGTTGAGCTAATATTCCTTCCACACAGTTAAAATCAATTTAAATACTGTATTTTTTGAAAAAAAAAGCAGATAAAGGTACTTAAATTCTCTTATACGTCCAGTTGAATATAGCAAGTTCTTAGCCGGCCAAAGCTGAGGTTTTTATTATTATATTTTTATTTTAATTTATTTATTTTATTATTATTGCATAAATTATAAAAGTTAAGCGCTTTCACTCGCAGACTGCGAGCTTCATCAGAACTCCATTGAATCTGAACAGTATCATTTAAATAACTTTTTTGGCGCCAAAGCACTACATTTAAATTATTTTAAAGGTGTATACACATAAAATGTATGTATGCCATGATGCTGAATAGCACAACATTGACTACATTCATCTTTCAATTTCAACCCTTACACAAATGCAAAATAAAAATGATCATAACAATAATCATGCTTAGTCGTAATATACAATATATAAAAAATGTATATCTAAATAACACTCTACTACTATCTGTAACAACAACCACAAAACCGATCAATTACTAAAAAATTACTTAAAAACTGAATATTTTGATAAAATAAGATAAAATAAATGAAATAAATAAACTATCTATGTGAATAGTAATGCTGGCTTTATGGTAACAAAATCATTTAGTCCTGGTGCAGTCGAAGCATCTGTATACAACTGCCACCATATTTCTTTATAGGACAACAGTCCTTTAAAATATTGTTTAATGTGCTTATATAAGGCATTTTTCTAATCTCTTGTCTTAATGCTATATTGATGTGCGTAAATATGTTTATTCAACTTCCACATATTAGCAAAATTAAGGGGATCATAACTAACAATTGGAAAGTTATGATGACAGATCAGGAAATAGTTAAAATATTGGGACCCCAACCCGTTTTTGTTCACAAAATGGGTCCGAATATCAAAAGTTATCTTGAAAGAGTTGACATTGCAAGACATTTGACAAATAGAAAGACCACCAAGTGTGGGAATTGTAAACAATGTCATGCTGTTTTTGATGAATGTAGTATCATCTTGGATAATATACATATGACACACATAAGGTTTCTTCACGGAAATTGTAATACTAGATGGGTTGTGTATTTGGCAAAGTGTACAGCCTGTTCCGGATTTTACATAGGTAAAATGGAAAGAAAGTTGAATAAACGTATTTACGCACATCAATATAGCATTAAGACAAGAGATGAGAAAAATGCCTTATATAAGCACATTAAACAATATGGACATACTCATACATTTAAATTTGCCATTCTTGAAAATGTATTATTTGAATCTAGAGGGGGAGATTTTAAAGGACTGTTGTCCTATAAAGAAATATGGTGGCAGATATATAGAGACGCTTCGACTGCACCAGGACTAAATTATTTTGTTACCATAAAGCCAGCATTACTATTCACATAGATAGGTTATTTATTTTATCTTATTTTATCAAAATATTCCATTTTTAAGTAATTTTTTAGTAATTGATCGGTTTTGTGGTTGTTGTTACAGATAGTAGAGTGTTATTTAGATATACACTTTTTATATATTACGATTAAGCATGATTATTGTTATGATCATTTTTATTTTGTATTTGTGTAAGGGTTGATATTGTGAGATAAATGTAGTCAATGTTGTGCTATTCAGCATCATGGCATACATACATTTTATGTGTATACACCTTTAAAATAACTTTTTTGGCGCCAAAGCGCTACATTTAAATTATTTAAATGATACTGTTCAGATTCAATGGAGTTCTGATGAAGCTCGCAGTCTGCGAGTGAAAGCGCTTAACTTTATTATAATTTATGCAATAAATTTAATTTATATTACAACATCACTCTGCTCAGCTTATTCCTTGGAAGACCAGGTTGGCGTTTCAAGACACTTAGGAGGCACAGCGTTCTTCAATATCTAGTTCTGTTTGTTTTTCTTGGAACGCTGAGTATTTGGATTTGGTTCTAGTGGGGGTAAGAATGAGCTGTTCCAGGGAATTGGAATTAATTAATTCCGGGAAGCGTTTGACCAGTGTATTGGTGCACGAGTAGTTTTTCCCAATTGGAGAGGTAGTTGACGTCAACTAGTATGAGTGTTGGGTTGGACCCTAATAGTTTCCAGGGTGCTTAGGAACATTGAGCGAGGGTCTTGGGACATTGTTGGGAAGCTGTAGCAGGCTACGACCTGAATCGCCGTCTTACAAAATGTTAGTTCTACCTGAAGTATCTCAGATGCGTTATGCTGGGCTACTAGTCTTGGAGTTGTGCATATCCTTTATGAATATGAAGACACCACTGCCTTTGGAGCTTTTATCCATGTTCTAGGGCCAAAAGGTGTGGAATGAGTTATAGCCTTGTAGAGCAGGGATGCTTTCTGCTGCTTTAAACCAGGTCTCCATTACAGCACAAATGTTGATGTTCTCCATTTTGAGGAGTGCTTATAGCAAGTGCATCTTGAGATTTAGACTTCTAGCATTGAGCAGCATGACCCTCAGATTGCATGTATTTATAGATGTTACAGTGGTAATTTGGTCTTTGGAACATCGCCTAAAAAAAGCACAATGGGGCTGGCAAGAACCTTAGCCAGTATCCGGAAACCTAGGGGTGGCAGATGCAGGCCATCTCTGGCAAGGCATTGAGGTCTGTCAGTCATGTTATCCTAAACAGACAGATACTGGATCCCCTTAGAATGACACCAGAAACTTAGCCAATTGTTGAAGTGAATCATTTTCTGCTTGTACTGCGGTATCATTCTGGGCGATGGTAGGATGCTGATCAGGGCTAGGGTCATACCTGCCTGGGCCACATAATCCGAGAGCTCATCCATGTCCCTCTTCATGTAGTCCAGGGAGGTGTGTCTCAGGTCATTCACCCCCACATGGACAGTGACAGAGTCATACCTGTACTTTTGGAGTGACCTGAGTGTATGTGTTGTGTCGGATTCTGCCACCTGATAGACAGATGACTGTTAACTTCTCCTTATTCAACCTAGTGAGTGGGACATCAGTGTGCCTCACTATCAAGTCACTTATGATTAGTGTATTGGGCAAGCTGTTTTGCCTTAGGGGCTTAGGTTGAGGGGCACACTCTGTAGGTGAGCTACATGTTTTGTGGTTTGTGCTGTGTTGTGGTAGTAGAGTGCATTTCTGCCTTGGAGGCCTCTGCTGTTTGGGTAGATTTCTATTGAGAGCCTCCACGAAGATGGGTGTGTGGTTTGTGTTTTTATGTGAGAGCTGTGAAGGTTGGTGTTAGGGCTGTGTGTTTGATATAAATGCATCTCTCACAACTCTTGAGTGTTGAGGTAAGAGGAGAGGGTTGTCTGTGTACATGAGGCAGTTACTACACTGCCTCAGAATGCCCATGTTCACCAGTTTAATAGGAGAAAGCACAGGGACCTGACCTTAGGGTTGGTCGTTATTACCAAGTACTGGAGCTGTTTCCTTATATATATTCCTTTTACAGGAAAGAAGTCACTCAAGGTGTCTTAAGTTTGTACAGAGCACTGCCAAACACTTGAGGGAAAACTAATATGTAAACTCTGAAAATTTAAGGATGAAGTTTTTAGGCAGATATTCTGAAGTTAGAAAGAAATCAAGCAGTACTTACTGAAAAATTAAAGAATTAGCTGGTCAAGAATGATGAAAAGAGGGGAGTCGCATGAATGGCTACTGCCTGGCTACTACTAATGCTGGTCTTAGCACAGCTTCACTCTGTTGGGATACAATACTCCTTTGTTTCTTCTCTCACCAGAAGCAAAATGTTATCACCAGTCCCAAGAAGAGAAGCAGGCCACAGCCTGTTTGGTGATCCACAATCTTTCCCAGATAATGCAAAGGTCTGCAGGCTTGTAGCCTTTTTCTGGTAGATGCCTCGAATAGCAGTCAGACCAGTCAGGTATGTTAAGCACAGACACTCACTCTCCAACCAGAAAGGGTCCGGAATCAGTGCACTCTGCTTTTACTCCCACCAGGATCAGAATATAAGCTCAGATGCCAAGCGGTCACCTATAAAGCAGTTATTACCCTTTCTGGTGATCAGCAGTCTCCAAGAAATAATGTAACTGCACACCTTCTCTCACCAGGAGAAAACAGAAGCACTAATCCCAAGATGACTACTGAGAGGCAGAATATGGGCTGTCCAATAACTGGTGGTCTTGCAATAGATGCTTAAAGGTAGATTGAAAAAAATGGTTTATCCTAAACACTGTAATGTGCACTAGAGGAGTTAGATGTTAAAGTAGGTAACTTAAGTTTTACCTGTGTAAAAAGTTAAGTTTTAGTGGAGAGTCACTATTTTTAAAACAGCAAGATAGATTGAAAGGGGGTATTAACTTTTGTATTATGTTACTATGGAATACAGTAGGATGGCCAATAAATTTAAATAGTTGAAGGGGAGTGATTTCACAAAATCCAGTAAAAGCAGAGAGGAAATGAAATATATGGTCAAATTAACATAAGGGAGAGGCAGCTAGAACGACAGTGGTGTTTAAGAGCACAACAGTTACCAGGTGTGACTTGCAGGAGGCAGAGCTATGGTCTCATTTCATGTTTTAATGTGCAGTTAAAAGCAGAATACAAGTAAAACGCAGTATAAAGAAAACAAATCACAGTATACAAAATAGAAAAAGGCAATAAAGTAATACAAAATACAACAAATAAAAAGCAAACTAACCTTTCCCTCAATACAACAAATAAAAAGCAAACTAACCTTTCCCTCACAGCAGACTGCAGCAGAGTCTAGGTGAGCCTTTCCAGTAAAGCCAACAAACATAAACACTGCTTCTTACTACTTTTAAAGTTGTCCATCACGTATGCACTTGTCCAGCACTAAATACTATTCTACACAAGTATGTTCCCTGTCTGTCATAATGATCCAGTGACAAAAAAACATTTTTTTGCCCGCAAACCTGTTAAATCTTGTGGGCATGGTCTGTACCCATAACCATATTGTTAAGGCCCAGAACTTCTTGTTATATCCATCAGGTCAGTACCTTCCCTCCACTCCTTTTAAAGCCATTCTGAAAGACTTCTTAACAAAAAATCACTTTACTTGCTCAATCCCAGGATAAACTATATCTCTAAATATGAAGAAGTACCTATTCATGTCTCATACTTCCTTATTCTCCTTTTTTCACTCACTTCCTAACTTATCACTTTTCCTTCCCTGACTATGTAAATATGCCATGACCCTTTGTTTCTCTCTTGTCATATTGCAATTCCTGTTTTGTATTATACTAAATTGCCTTTAATTTCTGTAAACGTTAAAGCATTGCCATAAAAGTTGTATCTATTTTAACGAATGCTGTCACATTGCCCAGTTAAGTATATATTTAAACTGTAGCTGTTTTTGGATTATTTTTGAAGGTTGTAAAATTATTCTTAAAACGTTTTTGTAATATATTGGAGCTTTTCTTCCCGGGTCTCCGCTTAAAATGGGCACCTACCCAGTCAGACTTTCCTAGTAGTCAGATGTCAGTAAGTAAATAAAAAATAAATAGAAAGATACAGACTACAAACAGAGATGTGATGAACATTTTAATCGTTCCATGCCTAAGAATGGTAGGGCGACAATACACAGGATGTAAAAAAAGAAATGAATGCAAGTATAAAATACTGAGTAGTGTGATTGTTGCTGTAAATGTGTATAACAAGGAGAGAAGGATGGGCACACACAACATGAGAAAACCAGCTCTGTAATATGCATAGCTGGAGAACAACACACAAAAAGTGTTTGAAACGGACAGTGTTAAGCACCTAACGTAGTATGGAAAACTGGTTGATAAGGGAGATGATGGAGGAAATGCAGAAGTGAAGGGAGAAGTTTTTGCTCAACACATGGGAAATGTGGATAAGAGTCTAACAAAACCAGCCAGAAGAAAGTGAGGGACAGCAGATAGTGCAGGTAGGTACAAGGATTATTCTCCTAGATCTAACATCATGTTCTGAAAGAGGATGGCAGAAGACCTTTCATAGACTGAGGAAATAAAAAAGGGCAAATATGTGTAAAGAAAGCATGGACTTGATTGTATATTGACTTACTTTGAAGGCGGTAAACGATTATCTAGCCACAGTGATAAGCTTATTTATTAATGTGATATGTTTAAATGAAAGTTGAGGCATTTTAACTGCTGAAATGAGAGCAAAGAGTAAGCAAAATTGGTGCATTCAGAAAATATGTAATAACCATAAGGAGAACTAATTGAACAAGGAAGTGAAACAAAAAGGGGATGAAATAATATAGTGCTTCACCAGTTGAGCAGTGAAACGCACAACACAGGAAATAGGAAAGGAGCAGTTAACTGGCATATAATGTGCAACTTAAAATGGCATCCTTGAGCGGGAATAAATTACAGCCAATCAAGTGGCTAGTGAGTGATTCAAGAAGAGTAGAAATGATGGAAGGATATAGGGGTATAGAAAGAGAGGTGAGAAACAGGAAGAATGCATATGGTTCAAATAGGGAAAGAAAATATAATAGGAGCAGACCAGACAGAAAATGGACACCCATCATGCAAACTTGTGTTGCTGTAGTAATGACAGAGAGAAAGGTAAGGCAGCAAGCCATACAAAAAGACTTGGCAAAGCAGCCAGAAATGTGGGATGTCTCATGTAAAATGTATGCTGGAAGGCATCACCTTCAGTTCTTTTTGCCATTTAAGCCATTGCACATAATTCTATCCCTCAGCATGGTCAGCCTCTCTGCTTGAATTACCAGAGTATCACAGGTAAGTACACCATTCGAAACCTTCCTTACATCTTTAGGTGGTTGTATTTTGTTTATATTCAAAAAAGTTACAAATTACCTTTTGTGTGGGAAAGAAATCCCCTACAAAAAACTTCACTAGTATGGTATTTTTGCATAGGGCCTTGTCATGACACATCCAGCTGCCTGTTCTGTGCTAGGTTCAATAGTAAAACTTGGGTATAGGGCCAAATCCCTTCAGCAGCATTTTGGATAGGGCTGGGCCTTCACATGCCTTGGTGCTCACTGGTTCCCTGGCCATCCATCCTAAAAAGGAAAAATGAGGATGTTGGAGGGGTTGAAGTCATTTCTATTTCGTACTTTCCACCTAGACTTCAGATTGACATGGGTGTGGCACCATTGCATCTCCCTGTAGACACCTGTTGGACTGAGCCCGTTGACATGACCCCACCAGAGGTCACCTGTGACTTGGACCACTCCTCACATATCAAAACCAGACTATCTGGGTCTTAAGCTGCTAAGCAGGCCATGGCTTCCAGCACCAGCATTCTGGTGACTGACCAAGGGTGAGGGTAGTAGCCCCCTAGTGACTGAAAGGGGAGAGTTACTTGGGAACCGGATTGCGATCACAGGTTCCTGTTTGCAAGCCTGAGACCTTGTTTTCTCCTAAGCTCCCTTCTTCCAAGTCAGAGGCAGGCAGGTTTGCCCCAGCTGATGCCATTTGCATCCCCTAACTCAGTCCACCCAAGATCTCTCCCACAGACTGGTGCAGGACTTCATGAGATAACCCATCCTACAAAAGAGAAATTGGGTAATCCCAATCCGCCTTGTTCTGTTGGAAGAGTAGGCTTATCCCACTTGACTCTTGCTGTCTTCCCCTCCCAAGTAAAATCCTTCAGGTCTTTATTAATTGGTATCCACAGCTTCTCTGATTTGATAAAAATATACCTGATTTGTGTACAAGACCTAAAGAGACTAAAAACATTTTAACTGCTTGTATCATACTATCCATAATATAACAGAGCTTCCAATTTTTCAGTTTTTATATTATTTTTTGTTGTGTCTTCCCACATATCCTTAGCAGCCACATTGGAATCCTTTTTAATCCACTCTCCTAAATACTTCATTTTATCATGTCCCATAAATGTGGATATTGCTGAACCAGATCATGTGTGGCTACATAATTTACTACTGTTGCCTTTATTTTAACAACTTTCATTTTGTATCTCTAAAGATTTGAAGCTGTCTCAATGTGTTCCACAACACTGTAATGTCAGATATAAAATGTTATTTGCAAATAAAGCCAGCTTTTCTTGACTACCATACAAATTGTATCCCTGAATTTCTGAGTTCCTTGTTTGCTTTGCCATTGGTTCTAAATATAATGCAAATAACAAAGGGGAAAAAGAGGACACCCTTGCCTGGTTCCTCTGCTCAAGCAGAAGTTATCAGACAGGACACCACCCACTTCAGTTTTCGTCTCCGATCCCTGTTATGTCCTCCTAATCAACCTTATAATTTTCTGAGCAGGGCATTGGAAGCATTTGCATTTCCTAATAAAGTCCCAGCATACCCTCTCAAGTGCTTTCTCTGCATCAAGACCCACCATCAACAGTGGTATTTTCTTCAATTCTGCTTCCCTCTGGATCATCGGTGTTCTGTTTAATCATGTTGGATGTTTGCTTCCCCTCCGCAAAACCACATTGAACCATATCTATCAATTTTGGCATAATTTTTGCTATTCTTTTAGCCATTATAGAAGTAAATACTTTATAATCACAATTTATATTGAAATAAGCCTGTATGAAGCTGGATCTAATGGATGTTTTCCTCCTTTAGATATTGTAGCTACCACCACTTTCTTACAGGATGTTGGTATTTCTCCTCCTCTTAAAATATTGTTAAACAAAACTTTCCAGATTTTTATCAGTTTTTCCCTCCCTAGCTTTCAGACTTCCACAAGAATACCATCTATTCCTTGGGGGATTTCCTGTAGATTGGCTATATTTTACTATTATGTTAGTGATTGAGCTATCTACCTCTAACCTTGGCATATTTAATTCTTCCATAAACATTTCCATTTGTACCTTTTCTTGATTTCCAGATTTATCTGCTTTATACAGACTTTCATAGACCTTCCAAAATATTTCGAATACTGCCACAGGATCTCGTTACCTTTCTTGTTACAGGCTCCCTAAGCTTGACGACAACCCTTTCTACTTTGTTGCCTAGTTGTTCTAAAAGTTTTTGTGCTGTAGAATTATCAAAAAAAAAGTTGCTTAACCTCAGTCTTTCTAAACTAGTTCATATTATTGAGATAATCCCTTATTTTCTGTTTAGAATTCTGTAGTTGATCCTCCTCTTGTTCCATTTAAGTCCCCCTGTTCTGCAATATTTTAACATTTGTCAGTCCCTCTAAATGATTGATTCTGGTTACTTCTTAATGTCTTCCTTTCTTTTATTTCCACCCTATTTTTAAATTCCACTTTAATTTTATCCCACTCCGTAGCTGTATTTTCAGAAGAAATTTCGGTCTTCTCTAATAGTGCCTTGATGTTTTCCACTAACCATTCCTTAAATTCCTCTCTTTTCAGCAGAGAGGTGGGAAAATGCCAGTATCTCGTTTTTATTTTAGTTATTATTGGTGCATGATATGAAATCGTTTTTGTTGCGTATCAAGACCTTTAAATGCACATATTCCTGTGAAATGTAAATTCTGTGTAGCCTAGCCCAGTTTTTGTATCTTGGGGAATAATAGGTTCATAGGTTCATACTAGGCTATCTGCCCTAGGGCATTTATAAGCCTAGCCAGTGTGTGTCTGGCTTTCGCCACCCATTTTAAATGAATTTTGCTATGCCCTTTTTCGAGGTTAGTATACTGTGCCTCTGTCTAACAGTGACACCGAAGTGATACCCGGGGTAAACCTATGATCTCCCATACACTCATAAAGATTCCTCTTGAAGAGCCTTAGACGATTTTATGAGTGCCCGTAGTTTTTTGCTAATACTGATCAGAGATGCCTTCCCTTTTTGGGATTTTGCTCTATCCATGTAGTAGCTTCCTCCTTCTATTGTATAGTTTGTTTATGGCTGGGGTCCACCAGACAGGACGCCTGCCTTTGGAGGATTGGGTCTTGGTTTTATTTGGGATTGCATGATCCATGCATTCCTGAAAGGTGTTCATAGAATGCGTTTATAAAGGATTCTGCGGTCTGGGACGTATTTCCCACAAGCCCGGGGGCTTTGAAGGATTCCACCTCTGTTTTGAGGAGTGTGAAATTTGCTTTAGAGAAGTTTTTCACTGTGGTTTTCTGGGCAGGGGGTGGGGTCGGGTTGTGAATATCCAGTGAGATTAGTTTATGGTCTGATCTTACCAGTGAGGGATACACTTCTGGTCTGGAGCATAGAGCCCCCATGTTGGTGATTATCAGGTCCAGTATGTTTTCCCCTCTTGTGGTTGTGGTAACAAGTTGTTCCGTAGCATTTGAGTTTATAAATTCTAGGAACCTTTGAGCTAGGGTGTTGGAGCTAAAGTAATGCTCCCAGTCTATGTTTGGGTAGTTGAAGTCGCCCAATATAATGGTGTTTGGAGAGACCTTCATATTTTCCAGTATTCTCAGGAAGGCCGAATGGGGTTCCTGGGTTTGGGAGGGTGGTCTGTAGCAGGCTATAAACTATAAGGCAGTTTTACCCACTGTTAGTTGCACATGGATAGTCTCTGATGCTTCGTGCTGTGCCACCAACCTGGAGGTGTGGGTATCTTTGACAAATATTGATACCCCCCCCCTCCTTTTGTGGTTCGGTCCAAGTTTTGGGGCCGAAAAGCATGGTATTAGGTATAACCTGGTAGTGCTGGGGTGCTCTCGGGAGCCTTGAACCAGGCTTCTGTGTACTGCACAGATATCTATGTTCTCCATGCTAAGGAGAGTTTCGAGTGCGTGCATCTTGAGGTTTAGACTTCTGGCATTGAGTAGCATTACTCTTAGTTTCTTATCCCTTGTGATACCTATGGAGGTGGGTTTGTCTTTTGAGCCTTGCCTAAAAAAGGCACTATGGGGGTGGCAAGAGCCTTTGCCAATATCCGAAAGCCCAGGGGTGACAGGTGCAAGCCGTCCCTAGCGAAGCATCGTGGCTTGTCGAGCATGTCATCCCAGGCTGACAGGCATTGGATCCCCTTTGAATGACACCAATACTTAAGCCAATTGTTGAAATTGATCATCTTGTCTTCCATATTGTGGCATCATTCTTGGTGAGGGTAAGATGCTACTCAAGGTCAGGGTCATACCGGCCTGGGCTACATGCTCAGAGAGCTCATCTGTCTCTCTTCATGTAGTCCAGGGAGGTACGTCTCAGGTCATTCATAGCAGCATGGACAATGACGGAGTCATATTTGTACTTGCCTTGGAGTGACCTGAGTGCTTGTGTTATGTGGCGGATCCTAGCGCCCGACAGGCAGCTCACCGTGACCTACTCCTTGTTCAGCCTGGTGAGCGGGACGTCAGTTTGCCTGATGATAGTCACCTATTACAAGTGTATCAGGTGTGTTGTTTAGCCTTAAGGGCTGTGACTGTTCGGTACACTGGCTTTGTGAGCTTTGTGTTGCACGTGTTTTGTTTTGGGGTAGTGGTTGCTTGGTTGTCTGCTTTGCAGGTCTCTGATGCTTAGGCAGATTTTTATTTAGAGCCTCCAAGTATGTTTTTGTGTGTTTGTGTTTGGTTTGCTGTCGTGGTAGGTCTATGTGAGACTGGAATTGTAGTGAGTGTGTTTTCCTTCTCCTCCTGACTGGTTACGCCAGTACTGAGTTGAGAGAGCTTAGCCTCCAGTTTGGCTATATGGTTGCATCTCTCGCATGTGTTGTAATTTGTTGGGAGGAGGAGAGGGTTGTCTGTGTACATGAGGCAGTTGTAACATTGCCTCAAGATTCCCAGATTCACCAGCTGGACCGGAGAGGAGATTGACAACTGACCTTTGGACATGCTAGAATAGTATTGGGAATTCCTTTATAATTGAAAAAAAGGGCCAATGGGGAACAAGATACTCAAGGGGAGTTTGTGAGGGTGTAGTGCTTTTAATTTTTTAGTGCTGACTTTTTTTTATATAATTGCTTTATTGAGCAAGTGCCAGGCTTTAGAGTAGGACTAGGGTGTTTATTATGAGAACTAGATCAGTTCTAAGGGAAAAAGTGAAGAGCAGACTTTGTGGAGCCGAGAATGGTTTAAACCCAATTAAGCGGAGCTGCCCGATGCTGCGCTATGCGCAAAATCGCGCAAAGCCACACCAAAGCGGGTTTTATACTGGGGGACTTGAAAGAGCTAGAAATTGGCCCAAAACTGCCAATAGACTATCAGATTTTGTGCTGGGAACACTCCTCCAGGGAAAGATAGGCTGCTCTAAGCTCCCCACTGCCACTGGTGAACAAAGAAGCCTCCCTCTATCCAAGAAAGGAAATGGGCAACACAGGAACTTTCCAAAAGTCCAGAATACAGTAAAGCCTGTATTTGGACTACTCTAGGTCAGGAAAGACTGGAAACCAGTATAATTTTTTTTCTTTGTTTCTTTTTTGCAACAAACAGCAGGAAAATGCAATAAATATGCAACACAGGCAAGCGCACTTGAGTGTGTAGCCTCAACAGGTATATGCAACAAACAGGACAAACTTTAAAAGTGCAGGTGCAAAAACAACTTCAAACAGTTTAAAACAGTTCAAAAAGCAGAAATACTTGCAGTTTAGCTTGATCGGACAACCGCCCAGGTAGTAGCAGGAAAAAAAAACACTTATCAGGTTAGCAGTCACTCTTCTAGCCTCTCCGCTGCTAGCACCACTCTGCAAAATAATATGGAAATTCACTCTAAACTCCTAGTACTGAATTCATATCTTCCATGCCAAATATTTTCATAAGTTTCTTCAAAAGCTTACCCTCCTTTGTTATACTTTCCCTTCTGGGCCCCCCAGACACATCTTCACTGCTGCAAATCAAATTCCACTCCCAATGTACAAGTAATATTCCTTGCGGAAAGCTGATTATTTCTCTCAGAATTTTCTTAAGCTCCATTATAGCAGTTTTAGATGAAGTATAAATACATCCTCCCTTGTTGGTAGCCCTTTAGTACTACAGATGTACCATTTATTATCTGTTTATCCTTTTCTATCACCATTGGAGTTCCTCTTGCAGTTGATAAAAGTACTCCTGTTTTCCTTTGTCCCAGGTATTCTGCTGAATAACCATCCTGAAAACCTTTTTTTTTTTTTTTAATCAAATTCACATGTTAATTTATTTCCAAGTATGTCTCCTGCAACATAGCGATTTCCACTCTACATTTTTTAATATAGTTTACTACTTTTGTTTTTGCATTTATCCATGAGACCATTGTCATTTAAAGACTTTAAAGATAGCATCATTGTATAAAAAGTTATTCCCACCTTTTATGTATAATAGCTTTTTGTTAAATGTCTAAATCCAGCTTTTCTGTTGCACGTTTACAGTGTTTGGCAGGTTGAACTTTTATACAGTTGTTTATTGTCATATCCATTTGAGCCTATGCCACATCTTAGTTTTTTTGTTTTATTGAAAAAAAAAACACACACACCCCAATACCCCACTGAAACTTATTAATTTAATACTAGCACACACAATTATGTACATCTTAAAATATTGAAGTTTTTCTCTCCTAATAGGAACAAATGCCCCAAAGCAATGGCAACACTCGCAGACTTGAGTTAACCTGAAAGAAAGGTTATTCATGCTAAGGCACATGGTGCAGCCTGTCCTTCTAATAAGTGCTATCTGGTTTTGTCTTATTTTATATTATATCTATTTTATAGATGTTCATCGTGTTTCACTGTTGCAGTCATGACTGTAGGGTTCTCCCCTGCCGGCGGGCAGCCCCAGGTCGGCCAGAATCCCAAAGTCTGGGTCCGGCGTCGGCTGTTCAACCATGCTCCCTGACGTCAGAGCGCCAGGAGTACAAAGCTGAAAGCCGATGCCATCTTCTCCAGTCTTTCTTGCCGTGCGGTGATAGCAGTTCGCTTTTGCCGGTCAGCGGACTCCTGACGAATTTTACTGATATTCTTCAGTCAGAAGACTTTCTTCTCCACTCAAAGCTAAGTACCCCGTTGGGGAAACTTTTTTCTTGCTCCACTCCGATGTTAATAATTGTATTTCATGTGGGAAGCAAATACCTCATAAGGATTTTCATTCTTACTGTATTCCTTGCTTTGGCCCTGACCACGACGTAGCTAGTTGTCGGTTTTGTGCTAGATTCAATCAACGTACAATTAAGCGAAGGTACGGTTTTGCTTTTCATTACTTCGGTAGGCGCTTTAACTACAAAATGTCGTTGGACATGGTCCCGGCTACCGGAGTTCATAAACGTCGCAAGGATAAAGACAGGCCTCCGAGGTCCAAATCTGTTGATAGCGCACAAGCGGAGCCAGCTTCAGGTTCGGCCTTCGTCAGTGAGGTGCTTTTGCAGCCCCTGTCGTCGGCCATTTCAGAACCGACGGCCGAAACGGACTCTCATGAGGCCAACCAGGCCTTTAAATATTAGTGTTGCAGGACCTTCGGACAATGCTCCTTCGGATGGGTCCGTAGCCGCTGTGTGCAGGTACCGGCTTCCGAAGGGGTTTTCAGGCCTACTCAGCTACTAATAAAGGCAAAGCCAAAGACAAGGGCAAAGACTCTTTCAAAATCAAAGACTTCTACACAGGCTTCTTCTGAACCGGCTCCCAAGTCACAGAAACAGTTACTCAAGATGGCGGAGGATTTACTTACTATGATTAGGGGTTCTCATCCCCCTCCAGACAAAAGGCCCAGGCAGGATATTTCTTATGATTCCTCTGATCAGGCTTCTGTTTCCTCAGTTTCTTCTTCTGATCAGGAATATTCTTTCCCTCCTTATGAGGATTCTGATGCTGAAGAGTCCATTCCTTCAGCTTCTCCCCCTGAGGATTTCTCTTTTGGGGAAACTTTGCATGAAATGAGGGAACATTTCCACTGGGAAGGACAGGAGTATTCGGAATCCAAGAAAAGGCTAAGGGAATTTCTTCTTCTTCCCCAACATAGACCCCTGGCTATTCCTCCTGTTTTGGATATTGTGGATGATGCCTTTTCGGAGGCTAACTTAACCCCTGACTCTTTTCCTCCTGCTCCTGTGAAGCCTGATAGATATTACAGGGTTCCTGATTCCCATCAGTTTTTATACAAGAACTCTTCTGCTGACCCTGAAACTATTTCTCAGGGTCCTAAGGGAGCCAAGGCCGCTTCTGCCAAAAATCCTACTCCTACTACTGAAAAGGATTCTCGATCCTTAGAAAGATGGGGCAAAAAGGTGTACACTTCTGCTACTTTGTCCATTAGGGCTTTAAACTGTCAGTTTCATATGTTTAAATACCAGCAATTTCTATTGTCTGTCTTGAAACAAAAGCTTACTTCCATTTCTGCCTGTGCAGAGGATAAGGAATTACATGCATGCCACCGAACAGGTTGGGAAGCATGGTTTACACTGTGGATTTGATGGCTTGGAGGCTTCTTGTAGGGCTACGGCCTCTGGCACAGTCATTAGGAGGCATGTATGGCTAAAGGAACAAAATTTACTTGAACAGGTAAAGGCAAAATTATTGGATGCTCCTGTTCAGCCTAATGTTTTGTTTGGATCGAAAGCTGAAGAGGTGATTAAAAAGATGGAGGATAAGGTGAAATCAATGCAAACAGTTAAAGATTTCTTACAAGTACAGCCTCCTAGATTTAGCAGGAATTGGCCTTCAAAAAATTGGTCCTTTCCCACTTCAGACAGGCCTCAGAGGGGTAGATATAGACGTTCCAGAGGGAGGCCTCAATCACAAGCTGCTTATAGACCAAGACAGTGGACTGCTTCCACCCCTAGGGGAGGAGAGGACAGGTCACAATCTCAAAGGAAACAAACTCAATGACTCCCTCTGTGGGGCTACAGGAACATCTTCCCTGGAAGCCCCTCTCGGAGGAAAACTCTCTCTTTTTTATCAAAATTGGACTCTAATAACTCGACAAATGGGTTTTGGATGTGGTTTTAAGAGGTTACAAATTCCATTTTCATACCTTGCCAAGGCCAAGCGGATGGCCAGACCTTCCAAAACATCAATGGACGGAGGACTTAAACCAGGTGGAAGCTCTTTTGGCTATGAATGCCATAGAACTGGTTCCTCTTTCAGAGAGGGGAAAAGGGTTTTATTCAAGGCTCTTTCCAGTCCCAAGGAAGCAAAACTCATGGAGACCCATTCTGGATCTGTCGGTCTTGAACACCTTTCTAGAGATCCCAAAATTCAAGATGCTTACTCTACAGCAGCTACTTCCACTGCTGTCCAAAAATGCATGGATGGTAACTTTGGATTTAAAGGAGGCATATTTACACATTCCCATCAGGCAGGATCGCAGAAAATACCTCGGGTTCAAAGCCGGATCGAGGCACTTTCAATTCTCTGCACTGCCCTTTGGATTATCTACTGCGCCCAGGGTCTTCACCAAATGCCTGGCTCCAGTAGTAGCTTACTGCAGACTCAAGGGAATTCAAATTTACCCTTATCTGGACGATTGTCTAATTCAGGCAGACAGCAAGGATGTCTTACTCCAGCATCTAGAATTTGTACAGAACCTCCTCAAGTTCCTGGGATTCTCTGTGAACATAAAAAAGTCAAATTTGACACCATCGCAACAGATAACTTTTCTGGGTGCACTTCTAAACACCACAACCCAGATGGCATTTCTGACATCCGAAAAACAGTTACAGCTGGCTTCAACTTTCAGAACTTTGGCAACTTTAACTCATCAATCTGCAAGGAAATTCCTGCAGGCTTTGGGTTACATGGCCTCCTGCATCCTTCTCGTTCCATATGCAAGACTACACATGAGGAAAATACAGTGGTACCTAAAAAGTGTATGGTCTCAGCATTGCCACAGTTTAGACATACTGATCTCCGTTCTTCCTTGCCTTCAAAAGGAATTTCTTTGGTGGTCGAGGGCATGTGCTCTAAACAAAGGGAAGTCCTTCCATCTGCCTCCTGCCTCTCAGATTCTAACCACGGACGCCTCGGATTATACTTGGGGAGCCCATTTTCAGGGCAATTGTTTGCAGGGCCCTTGGACAAAGGATCAGAAGCACCTGCATATCAATTTAAAGGAAATGTTAGCTGTTCAGAAAGCTCTCTTGGCCTTCAGGAATCTTTTACATCCAGGACAACTGTTAATACGGACAGACAACACCACAGTTATGTGGTACATAAACAAGCAAGGGGGATCTCATTCCTACCCCCTTTGCAGACTAGCCATGGATCTATGGGACACAGCTCTGTCTTGCAATCTGGATCTTCAGGCTCAGTTTCTACCAGGGAAACAAAACTTCCTGGCAGACAGTCTGAGCAGACATCTTTCAGATCCACACGAGTGGATGCTGGACACCAAAATATTCAAGATGATAACAGCAGTCTTGGGATGTCCTCACATAGACCTCTTTGCATCCCATCTCAATCATCGGCTACAGACTTTTTGCACCAGGATTTTCCACACAGAAGCTTGGAGAGTGGACGCCCTGTCATTCAGTTGGAGGAACCTCTCGGGATATGCCTTTCCGCCTCTCCCTCTTCTTCCACGGGTTTTATTGAAGATAAAACAGGACAAGCCCAAGATGATCATCTTACTGGCTCCAAATTGGCCTCGGCAGTTTTGGTATCCAACTCTAAAAAACCTATGCCCGGAGCCCCCCTGGATTTTACCTCAGTCTCCGAACCTCCTATTCAACATCAGGGTCGGGTTCTACACTCTCATGTCAGAACTCTCAGCCTGGCGGCCTGGTTAATCCACTGCCTTTGATTTCTTCTTTTCTGCCCAAGCAGGTTATGGATGTCATTTTAGAAGCCTGACGTCCTAGCACTAGAAAATCTTATGCAGGAAAATGGAAAAGATTTTGTTCCTGGATGCAGGCTCAGGATTCTGATCCTCTTCTTCCCAACATTACTTTAATTTTACTTTACTTGACATATCTCTTACATAAGGGTCTCTCTTTCTCTTCCATTAAAATACATGCCTCTGCAATTTCTGCTCATTATAATACAGACCCTCCCATCTTTTCCCACCAGCTCATGCAACAGTTTCTCAGAGGAGCTAAGAACTTAAGACCTCCTAGATCTCCTCCTATTCCTGCTTGGGATCTCAACTATGTTTTTGAAAAACTAACCTTGCCTCCTTTTTAGCCTGCTGCTTCTTCTGACATCAAGTTTTTATCTTGGAAGACAGCCATCCTGTTAGCCCTAACCTCTGCCAGGAGGGTTTCGGAGTTACAAGCTCTAATGGCTGTGGAACCTTATATTATTTTTCATCAAGACAGAGTATCTTTGAGGACTAATCCTACCTTCATGCCTAAGGTGGTTTCCAAAGTGGCTTTAAATCAAACTATTCACTTGCCAACCTTTTTCCCTACTCCTCAAAATAAAGGGGAAAGGATCTTACATTCCTTGGATGTACACAGACAGCTACGTTTTTACCTGAACAGAACTAAGGACATCAGAAAATCAGAACAATATGCTTCCAGTTCCCAAGGTAAAGCCATTTCAAAACAGACCATTTCTAAATGGATTGCTCATGGAATCAGATTTTGTTATTCTCACCATGGAAAGCAAATCCCAGGGAGTATACGGACTCATTCCACCAGAGCTGCTGCCACTTCTGCGGCCTTCCTCAGGGGAGTTCCTACCAAGGATATTTTGGAAGCTGCAACTTGGAGTTCAATGCATACATTTTCTAAGCACTACAGTCTACCTCTCTACTCTAAGTTTAGGGCAGGCTTTACCTCTGCAGTCTTGCAGGGCCTTTTAGCCGCCCCTTCCTCTTTATGACCACCTCCCTTTCTTTCAGCTTTGGGATTCTACCCTACAGTTATGACTGCAACAGTGAAACATGATGAACATAGTACAGTTGTGTACACCTACCATAAATGTAGATGTTTGAGTGTCTTCACTGTTGCAGTCTGGGTTCCTCCCTCCTGTCCCCACTTATTTTTACTTTTCTGTATTTTCGTTTTTCACCATTCTTCTGAGGTGTATTTGCAAAGGTTATGGGACCTTTTTCATTTTGGGACTCCTGACATCTGGGGCAAGAAAAACTGGAGAAGATGGCGTCCGCTGTCAGCTTTGTACTCCTGGCGCTCTGACGTCAGGGAGCATGGTTGAACAGCCGACGCCGGACCCAGACTTTGGGATTCTGGCCAACCTGGGGCTGCCTGCCGGCAGGGGAGAACCCTACAGTCATGACTGCAACAGTGAAGACACTCGAACATCTACATTTATGGTAGGTGTACACAACTGTACTTTCTAGCTGGGAAAACACCTGAATGCTTTCAGAGAACATTATCCCCTAACCAGTCCAGTTTCTCTTTATGAGATTGTCTCCATTGAGACATGAGGACCAGATACAGAATAGCTACTAAGCATACATTTGCTAGAAAAAAGCCTTATAATATTCCGTGTTTTTCATTTACTTGTTTGTTTGTGTCTTTCGGCTTTTCCCGGTTAGGGCTCGCCACAGCGGAACTCCGGTCCACTAATGATTGGTAGTGGATTTTTACGTACCGGGTTACCAGCCCTGAAGCACAACCTTCAACGAAGGCATGCCCCATTCATGTATGCCTCCACACAGAAGACGCTCTAGCTGAGAATCGAACGGGACAACGTCTTGCTATGAGGCAACAATGCTACCGCAGCACCACCTCTGATCAAGCTAAGAGCCTTAATCCAGTCATTAACCCATGCAGAAATGAGAAAAGCACATTATTTTTGTCATGCTCTGTTAACCAGATTTTGTTTTTACACTGCAGTGCTTCATTTTTTAAACTGAACAAGGAGAAATAGAGAAGGAAGAAAGAACAACACAAAAAATGCACCCCTTTACATTAATATCCCCATTACACTTAAAAAACAACTGAGAAAGATTTACTTTATAGCTGGCAAAGAAAATAATAGACTATAAAAATAGTACTATTAAGAAAAAAAAATGTTTTACTTAGTTAACCTTTCACTCCTCTTCCCTTTTCCCAAATATTTTTCCGAACATTAATGAAATTAAGTAGGTCATATACTTTAAAGTTCCCTACAAGTACAACAAAGTCCTATATTTCCATATTTTCTTGTTCTGTCATATTTCACAAATATAATTATTGTTTTGTAATCCCACATTTGTTGTCAAGGGTAATGGTTTTATTCTCGTTCATCTCCAGCTGTCATAATCTGTCTCTGCTTCATTTCCAGTGTACTCTTGATTCTTGTAGTCAACTCTCATGCTCCCTTCCTTTTCTCCAGCATTTTCCATTGAAACATTGGCGAATGTTTCACAGGTACAGCGTCTCTGTAGTCTTTATTACTAGAAGAGGAAGAAGCAGAATTTACCTCTACTTCCCAGCTCACTTTTTGTTGGACAAAATTTTGTATTTCTTCCTTAGCATGTACTTCATCAGAAATTATTTTGTCCCTCCAGGGTAAAATTACTTTGAATCTCATGCCTGCTTCTCTGCATTCCCTGAATAGTGGAATAAATTTACTCCTCTTACTGGTGTATGAGTAATCATTCTCAACAAACTCCGCTGTCTGCCACTTTTAGTACTTTTTTCTTTTGCCGCAGTATTGTCAGAATCAACTCCCTATGCTGGTATGATTGCATCTTTACTATTAAAGATCTAGGTTGCTCATAGCCAGGTTTGGAGCATGCACACAATGTGCCATTTCCGTTAACAGCTCCTGCTGTGGAATACCAGTCCAGTTGCTTATTTGTGCTTTCATAAATTTAATGCAGTTTGCGCCTTTCAGCTTCTCTGGTACAGCTGAAAATCTCAGTTTTTTCCTGTGTGTTCTGTCCTCTACTTCTATTATTTTTTGAAACCTCTCTTCTTGATCATTCTCCTATTCAGACTGCATTTTCTTCATTCTGACCTCTGATTTTTTGCAGTTTTATCACTTCATCTGAATTTCTGTTTAAAGCTTCTTCCATTTTTCCAGCATTTAGTTGTTTAAGTTGATATACTCCATCAGCATTTCATTTTTGTTTTAACCAGGTCTTTGTACAGTTGTCTTGTGCATTTCTCTAGGTTACTGGAAGTCACGTCTGGAGCTTGCAATGCTTTTTGCTGAACAGCTACAGAACTTTTCCAGTCAGTGTTTTTTCCTTACATTTTGTAGCTGATTTTCCTTCAGGTCCTCTATATTTCTTTTTCCCTTGCATACAGGCAGTGCACTTATTAGCCAGTTAGTGTAATATACCCACAAACACAAAAAGTGCACTGGCCTTCTCTGCTGATTTTCTGTTTTCACACTGGGAGAGCTAGAATTGAGCCGTTACTCAGTGTGCAGCCATCCTGGAAGTCTCTGTGCTGAAAACACTGTCTTCATCCTGTCCCCGTTAGGATTTGTCCTTTGGTGATGCCCTTCATAGAACGAAGGAGTCCTTGAGTTGGGAGTCTAGAGAATTCTCTAAAACTCAAGCTCGATGTAGAGAGATTCTGAACCTGCCCCTCTGGTTATACCTCTACTCCATGTTGTCTTGAATGATGTGTTTTCAGACACATCCTTGTAATCTGACTTCCTAACTCCTGTCCACAGGAAGCCTGATCACTTTTGAAGCATGCTCAAGTCCCACAAACAACTCTATAAAAGCCCAGTGGCAGGTCTGCAGTGGTGTCTGTGGAATCCTTCAAAGGAGCTAGTGGGCAAGCATCAAAGCATCCTTTGCCAAATGATGGGGAGAGCATGTTGCTTGACTGATTTGGCAAGAAAACTTTCACTTCAGCCACCAAGGCCATGAGCAGCCAGTTCCACATGCTAAAATATCTTGAGTCAGTTCAGGAACAGATTAAATCCAAAACGGAAGGGATACGTAATAAGAGCCTCATTGGGTGGGATATCCAGTAGTTGTGTAATGTTGTCTTCCAGCATTCCAGACACTCAATCAAATGTGGCTATGATGTATTGGATGCACCTCCCAGGGTGGCTGCCATGGGGCCTGTAACTCATAGGCATGCCTGCCTGCAGAGTCTGCCCTTTTCAGACCAGGTTAAAGTGAAACTCCTGGATTCACTCTTGAATAAGGAGTTCCATTTTTGAATCTCCAGCAGAAAAAAAGTATTTCTGAGAATGGACAAAAAAAAAAAGAAGCAGGTGAAATCTGTCAAGGAGTTTTACCTGTCTCTACTCTCCAATAAACAGAAATCACACCCTAGCAAGTCCTAGCCCTTTTTGTACCAAAGCATGAAAAAGGCTAACAGCCTAGGGGGGAAGGGCCAGACAGCAAGGGAAGTGGCAAACAGACTTGGGGGGTATTCAAGGACCCTGCCTCTCTGAGGGAACAAATGTGGCTATACTGAGCCCCTTCCTCCCTCCTCCCCTAACCTAAGAAGAGGGCTTTCCTCCTATACCCAAGACAAATGGGTGCTGGGGAGCATAATGAAAGATTACACCTGCCATTTTTGGAAAACGCCACCCTTTCTAGACATCCCTTTCACCCCAAAACAACAGAGAAAATTGACCCCCCCCCCCCCTCTACTGGACCTGTTACTTCAAGGATCCATCAAAAATGTGCTCCAGAAGAGGAAAACACAAGGTTCTACGGCATCTATTCTTAATCACCAGAAAAGACAGTACATGGAGACATATTCTGGATCATTCCAGACTCAACTTTTCTGGTAGCTCTAAAATTCAAAGTGTTGATCCTTCAGAAACTATTGCTCCTTGTCTTCCCAGGAGCATTGATGATGACTCTGGAGTTAAAAAGATGCCTACCTTCATGTTTCTATTTTACAGGAACACAGGAGATTCCTTTGGTTTCAGGCAAAGGGGATTGCACTATGAATTCTTTACCCTACCACCTAGGGTATTTACAAAATGTCCGCTACCAGTCAATGCATTTTGCAGAATGCAAGGGCTCCACATTTCCTTTATTTGTATGATTGTCTGATGTAAGCGACATATACTTCAGAACTTTTGACAGCCATGCAGATCACCATGGATTGCTTTCAGAAGATAGGGCGGATCATCCAAGTCTAGAAATCACAACTCTCCCCCAGTACCAGGACTGCTTCCTGGGGGCAATCATAGACTTAGTTCAACAAAAGGAATTCCTCCCAGAGACAAATATCTTTCCTTTCAGACTGCCTTGGGAACCTATGCAGCAAGCAAACCATTACTGCAAAGGAATTTCTGAGAGTCCTGCGTTACATGGCTTCTTACATTGTAATAATTCAGTAGCCAAACTATACAAGTTACAATAGTTCTCGTCACCAATAGTCCCTAGAGAGATACCCTCTTCTTTCATGCTTAAAGACTGAGATCCTGTAGTGGGAAAAATATATGAAAAGCAACCCAGGGGTTCCCCTTCAAACTCCCAGAAACAGCACAGTCTCTAATGGGTACCAAGCCCAAGGAGTTTATCATCTAGGCCAACTCTGGGTTCAGGGTATGTGAGACAACAGCCGACAGATCAACATATTGTTGTAAAGGAGATAATGGCAGAGATTCTGGCATTAAAAAGCCTTTCCAGAAAAATTGACCCCTGCACCCATAAAGAGTTGACAGACAACACCACAGTCATGTGGCACACAAGTGGGCAGGGGGCACATTCCTACCTCTTATGCAGGCTAGCAGTATAATTTTGGCTCCTGAGACAGTAACTGGGATCACTCCCATAACCTTATACATGCTAGGTAAGGACAGTCTGATAGCAGATTCATTCAGCAGAACTCTCGTAGACCCTGGCAAATGGATGTCGAAAAGGGAGTTTTTTCTAGACCAGACATACAGCTGGCATGCGACAAAAATAGACCTTTTTACTTTCCCAGAAAAGTTGCAACTCAACAAACAAGGACTCCTTAGAAAGGGAGTTGGAGAATGGGCTCCTCCTTCAAATTGACAGACCTCTTTTTCTGTATGCCTTTCCTCCAGTAGTCGTCACCCCCTGGGGTTTTACAGAAGGTGGAGTCGGGCTGAAAATGATTCCACTAGTTGCCTACGGGCCCACACAGCACTTTCTTTCTTTTCTTTTCCTCCTTTCATTCAACAAAGGGAGAATATTACCTGTACCCACCCATTGAACTTAACCCAGAACAAGGGGTCTGGCATCCATCCCAGTCTGAAAGTCCTCAAATTAACAGCTGTTCAGACAAGACAATAGTTTTCTCATTATGTAGTGTGTATCTTGAAAGAGGTTGTAAAACCAAGAACCGGGAAGTCCTATGTGACTTGTGGAAAAGGGTTTCCATCTAATGCAAGACTAGTAGTATTATCCCCTCTCAGGCACCTGTGCAACAGATCCCAGAATACCTGTCCCTTATGTACAAACATAGGCTGTCCTATTCTTGCATTAAAGGTCCATGCTTCAGCTGTCTCTGCCTACCTGTCATGTCCCATCTAGTTTATGCTCATCCCCAGATGAAATAATTCTTGAAGGTGCTATACCTCATACTACCTAAATGGGAACCAGCACCCTCTTGAGATCTAAATTGTGTGCTGGAAAAACTTGATTTGCTTCCCTTTGAACCAGTGACCTCAGCCCTTTTCAAACTGCTCACATGGAAGAGAGCTCTGCTACTAGGACAAACTACAGCAAGGAGAATCTCCAAGCTGCAAGCCCTGAAATGAAAAATTAGGAGTGGCTCTTTGCACGAAGACAGAATTAGCTTGAGGATCAACCCCTCTTATATGCCTAATGCGTGGTATCAGAAATGTATTTGAATCAAGCTATCCATCACCCTGTATTCTTCCCAAACTCTCAAAATTGTGTAGACAGAATACTCCATTCTCTAGATGTATTCAGACAAGTAAGATTCTACCTCCAAAAAACAAAATTTCCAACTAGTTATGACCCGCTTTTAGTGATTTTGCAAAAGATAAACAAGGAACACCACCAGACAGACAAGCCATCTCCAAATGGATTGCAAGCTGCCTCTCCTTTTGTTACTGACTGCATGGTAAGCAGCCCTCTGGCAGGGTTAGAGCTCATTCCATTAGGACAAAAGCCATGATCCAAGCATTTGTGAAAGGAGCTCCCACTCGGGTCATATTAGAAGCAGCTACCTGGTCCCTCTGTACACGCCTTCACCAAATACTACAGTCTTAGAGCCATTTCTAGGGCTACAGCAGAGTTTGCCTCTGCCATCCTACAGAGCCTGCTGTCCTTAGTCAGAAACTGTTTCAACCACCCAGATAAGGAACTCTGGAAATCTTCTCAGGACTTAGTACTGCAACACTGACTGCAATGAGCATAGTTCAGTTGTGTAGATGACTTCCCATAATTGTAGATGCTTGATTAGATCAGTGCTACAGTGGCCTTTCACTTCCTCATCCTCCTCCTGGCTTGTCTTTTCTGTACCCTAGGGTTGGGGTGGGGTCCCCTCATCCACTCATCATCCTCACTGCCAGTCCTCCTCTGCTGCTTTAATTCAGGGTCCTGGTATGCTTTGCCTAAGGACCATTAAACCCACGGGAACATTGACAAGAAAGACCTGAAGATGGTGCAAGATAATGTACCTCTTACACCCCCTTCATCCCAGCATCAGATGGCTGAGGATGTCCACCGCCTGGGGTATGGTGAAAGTTTCAGGTATTTGGGCCAGCTGCAAGCTTCTGCACAGCAATAATTCCCAAGACTCACTACTGCAGCATTGATCTACACAAACATCTGCATTTATGGTAAGTCATTTACATGGCTGTAGTGTGTGTGTGTGTGTGTGTGTGTGTGTGTGTGTGTGTGTGTGTGTGTGTGTGTGTGTGTGTGTGTGCCTTCTCCACTGATTTAGTTAATGCAAAACAGGATAAACATGAGCTTGGAATGTTGCACATCAATAAAAAAAAAAAAAAAAAAGTCCCAGAGCTGAGGTTAACTTTGAATTGTCCTTTCTCCTTAGCAAAGAAAAAGACAGAATGAAGCCTAAAGAAAAGAAGAAAAAGGATCCGAGTGCCATTAAAGAGCAGGAAGTGTGAGTATTTTGGGTAAAGGCAGCCTTCTAATCATATTTTCTTTATTTGCTGGATCAAAAACAAGTGAGTTTGGGAAATTGTATTGACCTGTGTATTTTTAATCAATCTTTTGTCCTGGGCTACTTTTGTTTCACTATTGCAGCTACACTTAGCTTCACTGTTGTTAAGGCTGTTAATCTTTAAGAATCTTAAAAAGTTTAGCTTTACATTCCCATAGTAAGTTGTAGTCCTTACATTTTGTGTGAGTAATCCAGAGACAGGCCCAACATGGATATGTTGGGGCATTTACATATTTCTCCTATGCACAAGGGACAAGGGTTGCTAAACCAGGGGTAAATTTGTGGTTGCCTGTCGATTCGTGCAAATTTTGAATAGAATAAGAGACGTACCTTGTTTTTTGTGCTTCTGTGATGCATACCCACCCCTCCGATGTGTTCTGTTTATTTTGCAAAACAAATTGACATCCAGTGAGTTAGGTATTTGTGATACCATTGGACTTGCGAATCTCTAGTGTCCTTCCTTATAACTGTTGCAGTATTCTTTATTCCTTATAGTGGGGATATCCTGCCGAGGATAGCTGTACCTCCGGCAAGCTCCGCCATCCTGGTATTGTATGTCAGATGTATGTCCTATGCACAAGGTGAAAGGTACATACGTGACATGTAGACACCTAATTTTCAGAACTACTTTGCCAGTCTAAATGCAGCTTCTGAATACTGCTTGTATGACATTCACCGAGCTGGTTCTTCTGCCGAGCCTGTTACAAATAAGTGCCCCATTTGGGTTCCTTTCTTTCCTTCTCCGTGTAGTTTTTCATGTTATCCAGGAAAGGGAAATGTGAGTTTGAGAGGAAGATTCCCTGTAAAGACAGACATGAGAAGTGCCTTTTTTGTTTTGCTGCTATGCACTACCTTACTGAGTGTGATGTCTGTAAGGCATTTGTCCCTAACACACTCTGAAGGTCTTACTTTTCCCTTTCAATTTATGTGGAAAACCAGCACCTGAAGTTATTGACCCAGGGTACCATGGCCAAATTGACCCACCCCGAACTTCAGCTCCCCTCTTAAGAAAAAAGCTAAAATAACTAGTTCTGAATCTGATGCTGTCTAGTCTCCACTGGCTGTCTCCCTCAGGTTGGATGAAGAACCCAAGGACCGGCCAGTTGCTGACACTATTTCTCTTTGCCCCAACCCAGTTAGAGGCCGACATAGAACTTCCTACTTCCACATCCATTGAGGCTGTGCATAAGTCTGGTACAGATATTGAGGAGGAACCAGGGCTGATTTTATATCTGAAGAGCCTAGGGGGATTCCCCAGATTTTAGTTATGGAAGAGGTGTCAGGTCCCCTCATTGAATCTAGGCAGGGCTCTTTGCCTGCAAGATTTGTCAAGGCAGATGTTCCCGTAAAAAAGAAACCGAAGAAACACATGGCTACTGCAGCTAAAAATCCACACACAGGCTGGCAGAACTTTATTCAAGGGCTGTATAATACCATGATGTCTCTGAAACCCCCGCAAGGATAGTCCATCTTTGCTGCTGCCTCCTGCTTATCCACCCCACCTAAGAGGCCTAGGGATTCTGCTTGTTCTGATGAGGATTTGGACTCTGGAGAAGAATCCGTAGCATATTCTGCAAATATGCGCTCTCCTTTATCCTTGGTGTCTGAAAAGGAATCTTTGTCCCCTGAATCTCCTTTTGAGGAATTATCCTTTGAGGATACAATGGGTCCATATGATAGAACACTTGGAATAGGATTGTTCCCAAATATCAGAGGTTAAAAAGAGGCATTACAAACGTTTACAAATGGACTTGCCCAGACCTGCGGTCCCTCCAATCTTAGCTGCCCTGTTAAAAGTCCATCATTTCATCCTGCTGCTGTTTCCATGTTCACAGATAAATCTTCCAAATTGCTTTCCTCTTCCAAGTTTCTACTTTCTGAGAAGGATAAGTATGCTTTGGAGAGGTATGGGGAAAATGTATAATTCTGCTACTTTGGCTTTTAGAGCCATTAGTTATCAGACCCACATGACTAGATATGATCGGGTGGGGGATTTGATGGTCATGCTAGATTCAGGCAGTAGGACTTGTGTGCTGTCTCTCTGTCTCATCCTAGTCCTGCCTCTTTGGTAGTTCACCATTCCATTAAATGCAGCAGCTATGATGCAGCTGATGCCTTCTGTAGGTCGGCGGCATCTGACTTTGTCCTGAGGAGATGTATCTGTTTATGCCTGCAGGCTTTGCCTGAAGATATTAAAGCCAAATGTTTACATTCTCCCTAAGATTATCAGTCTTTTTTGGCAGTGCTGCTGCAGAATTGTTTAAAACCTTGCAGGATAAGGACATGGTTATAGAGGACCTCAAACACATTTTTGTTTCTTCTATAGTTAAGTTCTAGAGAAACAGCCCTTGAAAATCTTCTTTGTCTGTAGGCAGCCTAGACAACCTGCTAGAGGTAAGAGTTTCTAAGCACATTTTTCCAGGTAAGCGTGCACAGAGTTCTAGAGGCCAAAAACCGGCTTTTCCTGATAAATCTGCCTCAGATTCCTCTGTCCTTCAGGCTAATCCTTTTCTCCCCTGTTTGGCAAACTGGGTGCTGTCATTAATTGCCTAGTGATGTGGACATCCCCCAGGAGCATCTCACCCAAACAAATTAATGGTGCCAGAAACATGACCTCAAATTGAATGCCAAAAAATGCATCATCATCCCCCTTGGGGAGAGCGACACCCCCACAAATTATTACATTAATAACAAGGTCCTAAGCATGCAGTCAGTCAGTCATGAGGGGCTTGTGCACCCATGTTGATAGCAAACTGCCTTTTAACCACCATATTGCCTCCATTATATTCAAAGCATTCTACACGGGCCACCTTATTAAGAAGGGTATCTCATCCAGGGACAAGGAGGTCATAACATCCTTCCCTTATAAGACCCATTAATGAGTACAGCTCCTTTTCAGCATGTACCTCACAAAGCACATGCAGCAGTTGGAGAGACCACAGTGGTTCCTCACCAAGACAATCCAGGGCCTCAAACATCTGCCTGCACAGATAGGCTAAAAGCCGTGTCCCTCTACTCAGTCTCATACAAACTCCTCAGAGGTGACCTCTGTCTGGCATACAAAGCAATCTTAGAACCCGCCTTGATGGGACTGCTGCATATCTGCAAGTCAAGCACCACTCGAGTAACCTGCATGCACAACCTCAGCTTGGTCTGTGACATCAGTAGGACTTGTTGGCGGGACAGATCTGTGTCCCAAAAACTCCCCCTTCTCTGGAACAAACTCCCTCTTCATGTCAATCAGAGTGCCTTATTAATCCTTTTTAAGCGCAACCTGGATAACTGGATGGGGAACAGAAAATACACCCTTGGGATGCCACCTGTGTCCTTGCTGGACAGGGGCTTTGGATGCTGACTTGTTGGAACATGGGCTAATTCTTGGCTAGGCTTATAAGGGCCTCGGGGCTAGTAGCTTAGTAACTTCCTATAATCCTATAACCACAGACATCTAGGTTCTCTTTATCATCCAACACAGTTATTTTATGGCTTAGAAGTCCCTTCTCTATTTTCTGGTCTCCCTCTGCCGCCTCCTTGCCAGCATCCTCATTATCCTCTGGACCTGCAGGATCTGGTAGAGCAGTGAACCATACAAACTGTTCCCTTGTCTTTATAGATAATAGGTGTTTATTCCAGAATACTTCTTGTTCCCAGGAAGGAAGGGACATTGAGAACCATTTTAGACCTGCACTATCTCAACACCTTCTTCATAGTTCCTTCCATCAGGATGTTGTCTCTTCAGACCCATTTTCCTCTTTTCTTTCCAAGACTTTTCTAGTCTCCCTGGAATTGAAGGATGCTTACTTTCGTATTCCTGTTCACCTTCTCTTCAGGAAATATTTACGTTTTTCTGTTTCTTCCTTTCATTATCAGTTCTCTGCTTTGCCTTTTTGGCCTTTCTGCAGTCCCAGAGGTATTTACCAAATGTCTGGCCCCTGTGGTAGCTTTCTGCAAACTTAAGGAATATTTGGATTACCTGGTCTGGACAACCTTCTGATTCAAGCCCCCTCTCAGCAGCTCTTACTTCACAATGTACACTTCTTCACTATGCTTCTCCTGCGCAGTGTAGGATTCACTTTGAATCTTAGAAAGTCAATGTTGAATTCTCTCTTGGGACCAAGTGTTTTTGGGTTGCCACATTGTTTCACCTGGCCAGGGGCACTCATCAGAAGTTACCTCACAGGATGGATCTTCTCACATATGACAAGGAGTCTCTCAATCACCCTCGCTTGTCCACACTTTAATTGACACTTGGGTGACGGGGTTTTGATTCCTTTCAGGCACCAATTTTCTGAGGATGTGCTTATGGTTTTGCAGGAGGCCAGAAAACTCACTACTAGGAAACTCCTTTGTGGCAAATGGAAGAGATTTTCTGTTTGCTGAATCAGGCATGACCAGAGCCTTTTTTTCTGAGAGTCCCTATGGTACTTTCTTATTTGTGTGAATTGCTATGTACTGGTTTGGCATATTCTTCTGTTAAAGCTCATTTATCAGCCACCTCTGCCAGTCTGCCTTTGAGTACACCTTTGGCTTCTAGTTTTGAAGTCCAACAATTTTTAAAAGACATCCTTGATATTAGGCCCCCAAGCTTGCCTGTTCTTTCATCTTGGGATCCTAATTTTTGTTCTTGAGAATTGAATCAGACCCCTTTTGAGCCTGCTTTTTCTTCTATGTAACATTGTGCTTGGAAGACTGTATTGATGGTGGCTGCTCTGCCAAGAGAGTTTCTGAACTTCACACTGTCATGGCGTTTCCTCCTGTTATTGTTTTTCCACAAAAACAGGGTGTCTCTTCATGCTAATTTTTTATGTCCAAGGTGGTTAATGATTTGTCATTGAATCAGTCTTCTTAGGTTCATACTAGGCTATCTGCCCTAGGGCATTTATAAGCCTAGCCAGAGTGTGTTTGGCTTTCGCCACCCATTTTAAATTAATTTTGCTATGCCCTTTTTCGAGGTTAGTATACTGTGCCTCTGTCTAACAGTGACACAGAAGTGATACCCGGGGTAAACCTACGATCTCCCATCCACTCATCAAGATTCCTCTTGAAGAGAGTCAATGAGGGACTCTGCCAAACCTGGACTGGGATTTTATTCCAGAGTGAAGGGAGCCTCTGGGTTATGAATCTGTCCCTCCAGCATGTCCTATTTATTTCAGTGCTGAGGTTCAAGTCTCTCGGGCGCGTAGCTCGATGGGATTTGGATTTTCTGAGGTGCAGCATGTCCATTAATTCCGGGTTGGACATGGCTTTATACGTCCGGCACAGATCGCCTCTGAGCAGGCGGTATGCCACTGAGTAGAGCTGGAGTTTCTTTAACCGGGCAGCGTATGGCATCTGTTTGAGCCCTTTAATCCTCTTGGTGAGGTACTTTTGGGGTCTTTCCAGTTGCTGCAGGTGTCTGGTAAGGTATTCCCAAAAGGGGCATTGTACGCAAATATGGGCCTGATGAGGGATGAGTAAAGAGGCACGATGACCTCCCCTGATCTAGATGTGAATCCCTTCATGATTAGGTGGGCTATATAAAATGTTCTTCTAGCCACTTTGGCCACGTGGTTGTCAAATGAGAGATTGCTATCAACTTGGGTCCCCAGGTCCCTAATTACTTCTTCTGTACTTAATGGATTACCACCTATGTGGTAATTTGTGGGAACTTTGTTTTTGCCAAAGGGAAAGACGATACATTTTTTGGCGTTTAGCTTGAGGCCATGGCTCTGGCACCAGTTGTCTGTTTCTGTGAGGCCCTTTTGGAGGATGCTTGTGTCTGCTGGAGAGTCTATTATGGCACCCAGTTTGCAGTCATCTGCGAACTTGGTCAGCCACAGTCCTTCCGTGTTAGCCTGTACCTCCGAGAAATATATACCGAACAAGAGCGGTCCCAGGACTGAGCCTTGTGGGACGCCACTTGTAACTGGTTTGGAGTCTGACATGGCTCCAGCAATTCTAACCATGTGGGTTCTGTCCTTGAGCCAGTTTGCAACCCATCTAGTGACATAGGGGTTTATATTTAAGCTGGTGAGCTTATCTATAATGCCCGAGTTGGGTATTGTATCGAAGGCTTTTGTGAGGTCCAGGTAGGCTGTGTGGACCACCTTCCCCTCATCAATGGCCTTGGTGACTGTGTCAAAGAAATCGACCAGGTTTAAGAGGCAGGATCTGCCCTTAACAAAGCCGAACTGGGTAGAATCCAGTGTCTGTACATCCCCAATATCTTTATTTATGAGGTCCATGATGATCCTTTCCATAGCTTTGCAGACCAAGCTAGTCAGGCTTATTGGGGCAATAGTTTCCAGGATCCGTTGAGGCACCAACTTTGTGGAGAGGGACCACTGTTGCTGTACGCCACTCTTTGCGTACATATCCTGTAGTAAGGCTGAGATTGAACAGGAGTTTTATGTTTGGGTTTAGCTCTTCTTGGAATTCATGTAGGACGCAGCCCGGGACACCGTCTGGTCCCATTGATGCTGTGCTTTTTGCTTTGGAGAGGGCGGCTCTTAACTGAGCATCTGAGATGTCAGGGGGGCAGCACTCTGCTGGGATAGATGTTTGCCCTTTTGGTGGGGGGGGGAGTTTGCGCTGAACCTGTCAGCTAGGATGTTGGCAATGTCTGTGGGTTCAGTGTATTTTTTGTCATTTTGAACTAATTCTGAGCATATCTGGGAATTCCCACCCAGATTCCTAACATAACTAAAGAAAGCCTAGTGATTATTCTTAGTGTTCTGTGCAATTTTCTCTCAAAGCTGGCCTTAGACAATTTTATGAGTGCCGTAGTTTTTTGCTAATACTGATCAGAGATGCCTTCCCTTTTTGGGATTTTGCTCTATCATGTAGTAGCTTCCTCCTTCTATTGTATAGTTTGTTTATGGCTGGGGTCCACCAGACAGGACGTCTGCCTTTGGAGGATTGGGTCTTGGTTTTATTTGAGATTGTATGATCCATGCATTCCTGAAGGTGTTCATAGAATGCGTTTATAAAGGATTCTGCTGTCTGGGCCGTATTTTCCACAGGCCCGGGGGCTTTGAAGGATTCCACCTCTGTTTTGAGGAGTATGAAATTTGCTTTAGAGAAGTTTTTCACTGTGGTTTTCTGGGCAGGGGGTGGGGTCGGGATGTGAATATCCAGTGAGATTAGTTTATGGTCTGATCTTACCAGTGAGGGATACACTTCTGGTCTGGAGCATAGAGTCCCCATGTTGGTGATGATCAGGTCCAGTATGTTTTCCCCTCTTGTGGGAGTGGTAACAAGTTGTTCCATAGCATTTGAGTTTATAAATTCTAGGAACCTTTGGGCTAGGGTGTTGGAGCTAGAGTAATGCTCCCAGTCTATGTTTGGGTAGTTGAAGTCGCCCAATATAATGGTGTTTGGAGAGACCTTCATATTTTCCAGTGTTCTCAGGAAGGCCGAGTGGGGTTCCTGGGTTTGGGAGGGTGGTCTGTAGCAGGCTATAAACTGGAAGGCAGTTTTACCCACTGTTAGTTGCACATGGATAGTCTCTGATGCTTTGTGCTGTGCCACCAACCTGGAGGTGTGGGTATCTTTGACGAATATTGATACTCCCCCTCCTTTTGTGGTTCGGTCCAAGTTTAGGGGCCGAAAAGCATGGTATGAGGTATAACTTGGTAGTACTGGGGTGCTCTCGGGAGCCTTGAACCAGGTTTCTGTTACTGCACAGATATCGATGTTCTCCATGCTAAGGAGAGTTTAGAGTGCGTGCATCTTGAGGTTTAGACTTCTGGCATTAAGTAGCATTACTCTTACTTTCTTATCCCTTGTGATACCTATGGAGTTGGGTTTGTCTTTTGAGCCTTGCCTAAAAAAGGCACTATGGGGGTAGCAAGAGCCTTTGTCAATATCCGAAAGCCCAGGGGTGACCGGTGCAAGCCGTCCCTAGCGAAGCATTGTGGCTTGTCGAGCATGTCATCCCAGGCTGACAGGCATTGGATCCCCTTTGAATGACACCAATACTTAAGCCAATTGTTGAAATTGATCATCTTGTCTTCATATTGTGGCATCATTCTTGGTGAGGGTAAGATGCTACTCAAGGTCAGGGTCATACCGGCCTGGGCCACATGCTCAGAGAGCTCCTCTATGTCTCTTTTCATGTAGTCCAGGGAGGTACGTCTCAGGTCATTCACACCAGCATGGACAATGACTGAGTCATATTTGTACTTGCCTTGGAGTGACCTGAGTGCTTGTGTTATGTGGCAGATCCTAGTGCCCGACAGGCAACTCACTGTGACCTTCTCCTTGTTCAGCCTGGTGAGCGGGACGTCAGTGTGCCTGACGATAGTCACCTATTACAAGTGTATCAGGTGTGTTGTTTAGCCTTAGGCTGTGACTGTTCGGCACACTGGCTTTGTGAGCTATGTGTTGCATGTGTTTTGTTTTGGGGTAGCGGTTGCTTGGGTGTCTGCTTTGGAAGTCTCTGCTGCTTGGGCAGATTTTTATTTTGAGCCTCCGGGTATGTTTTTTGTGTGTGTGTTTGGTTTGCTGTCGTGGTAGGTCTATGTGAGACTGGAATTGTAGTGAGTGTGGTTTCCTTCTCCTCCTGACTGGTTACGCCAGTACTGAGTTGAGAGAGCTTAGCCTCCAGTTTGGCTAAATGGTTGCATCTCTCACATGTGTAGGAATTTGTTGGGAGGAGGAGAGGGTTGTCTGTGTACATGAGGCAGTTGTAACATTGCCTCAAGATTCCCAGATTCACCAGCTGGACCGGAGAGGAGATTGACAACTGACCTTTGGACATGCTAGAATAGTATTGGGAATTCCTTTATAATTGAAAAAAAAGGGCCAATGGGGAACAAGGTACTCAAGGGGAGTTTGTGAGGGTGTAGTCCTTTTAATTTTTTAGTGCCGACTTAGTGAGAAAGTGCCAGGTAACTTAAATGCAATGTGTTACAGGTAACTTAAATGCAAAAATGACAAACAGTAACTTTCTTTCAAGTGAAACAAGGAAATAAGAACAGTAAGCAATGCAGATATCACTAGGGATCCACAGAAGCACTGAAAAGCCGCGTTTTTAGGTGAAATTAGCGTTTCAGGGAAATAACAAGCAAACAAGCATACAAACAAAGCTAGATTCAGCAGGCCTGGATCTAGTCTATGCTACAGCAAACAAGGTGTACCAATTTCAGTAAGAAACAGTTCAAATATGCAGGCACTATAAGCCTTTAACCAGAAATTCCCAGCTCAGAAGGGCAGAGTCCAGCCTCTCCTCCCACAAGAGTGCAGACCACAAACCTTCTTAATGTAAAATAACTGTCCTGAAGCCCAAGTGCTTAAACCAGAACTAATACACTTTTAGAATAACAGACACTGAGCCCTCAATCAGCAGTTCCCAACTTAGAAGGATGTAAGCTACCTGTCCTGCCACCACAGTGCAGGCCACAAACCTTCCTAATGTAAAACAACTGGTCTGAAGCCCAAGTGCTTAATCCAAAAGACTTGGAATGATAGTTACACTTTAATCAAGTTACTACCAAGCAGTAATAAATACAATTGAATACTTTAAAGAATGCCTGGATTAGTGCTCAAGTTATACAAACAAAGCTAGATTCAGCAGGCCTGGATCTAGTCTATGCTACAGCAAACAAGGTGTGCCAATTTCAGTAAGAAGCAGTTCAAATATGCAGGCACTATAAGCCTTTAACCAGAAATTCCCAGCTCAGAAGGGCAGAGTCCAGCCTATCCTCCCACAAGAGTGCAGACCACGAACCTTCTTAATGTAAAATAACTGGCCTGAAGCCCAAGTGCTTAAACCAGAACTAATACACTTTTAGAATAACAGACACTGAGCCCTCAATCAGCAGTTCCCAACTTAGAAGGATGTAAGCTACCTGTCCTGCCACCACAGTGCAGGCCACAAACGTTCCTAATGTAAAACAACTGGTCTGAAGGCCAAGTGCTTAAACTAAAAGGCTTAGAATGAGTTTCACCAAGCAGTAATAAATACAATTGAGTACTTTTAAGATGACGCAAAAGCAAAATAAAGTAGGAAGAAACGCAAATACAGTAAAAGCAGATACATTTTTTTTTTTTTTTTTTTTTAAGTGGAAAGAGAGAAAGGAAAGAGAGAAAGGAGTAGCAGAAACTAAGCTGATTGGCCTTCTCAAATGTTCTCCCTGTACTGGGTAGAATGAGGTAATGACATTAGACTGGGAGTTGGGTCCCAGATCAAATTTACACTATGGGGCGGGCAACTGCAAAGCCACCAACTACAAAAACACTATACCAACAGGGAGGGAGGGTGGGAAACAAACTGCAGAAATGTTTCTCACAGCTGAAAAGCAGCAGTGAGCCTTTAAATGAAAGTTTTAAACAGCTAAAGGAGCCTCTAGAAAAAAGAGTTTAACTGCAACAAGTTATTAGAAACAAACAACTCAACAGATGCTTAATAAAAGTGGACAATTTCCAGTTAATACCTCACACACAGTGAAACTAGCAAGAAAAATACACAGTACATAAAGTGCTATAAATAACAAAGAAATAAAGAACAAAATAAACAAAAAACAGGGTACTTAATGTTATATATTATAGCTCCGAGTTTCCTCAGTGTCCTTCCTTCGATCAAGCTCAGTGTGAAATGGCAGAACACACAAATGAACTTCTTGGGTAACAGAAAGTTGAAACCTGAGACAGTTTTTAAGAAAGAAATCTCAAAAGAACCAATGAGGTGCTTAGTCTAAGCTGTAGTCCAGGTGACCTCAGTCAGCCAATGACCTCAAACAATTCTCTTTCACTGAAATGCCTGATGTCTTTGGCTAAACCAAGATGTCCCTGAATATGTGCTCGGACACACAGCCTCCACAAACACTAGGCCCAAATACAAGCCTGAATATGGAAATGCTACAAATATCCCCACTACTTAGAACAAACTGCAGAAATGTTTCTCACAGCTGAAAAGCAGCAGTGAGCCTTTAAATGAAAGTTTTAAACACCTAAAGGAGCCTCTAGAAAAAAGAGTTTAACTGCAACAAGTTATTAGAAAGTCTGTTCATCTTCCATCCTTTTTTCCTTCTCCACATTCTGCTAGTGAGAAGGTACTGCACACCTTGGATTTACATAGACATCACAGATATTACTTCTAAGACAAAATGCATCCAAAAGTCTGAGCAACTTTAATTGCCTTTCATTTCAAGAAGTTGGGTTTGATGGTGTCTAAGCAAACCTTGTCCTCCTGGATCTCTAAGGCCATTTAGTTTTGTTGTGCTTTTCGTGGCAAGCAGCTTTCCTGTATGGTTTGTGCTCATTCTTCCTGAGCAATAGCCTCTTCTGGTGTCCTCCCCAAGAGTCTGGATACTAGGTGCATCTTAGAAGCTGCTTCCTGGTCTTCTGTCCACACTTTTACCAGGCATTATTAGTTTGATGTCCCTTCCAGTGCCAGGGCCGTTCTTCATTGGTTTGTGGAGATCTGTTCTCTTTCTTCCTCCTCCCATACTTCACAGTAGTTTTTGTACTCTCCCAGGTATAAAGAACATTGCAACAGTAATAAGGAAGAACATAGTACAGTTGTGTAAGATCTTATAACAGTAGATGTCCTTGTTTCTCATTGTTACAGTATTCGGTCCCTCCCTCCTGCCCCCCTTTCCTTTTTCTGTTACCCAAGTGAGAGATCACTACACAGACTGGGATCATGAGAACATTCAAATTTTTTTTGACTCCATCACACATGGTTTTTGTTTCTGGGGTGTCTGCTAGACACCTTGGTTCAAAGGGTTTTTCTCCCACTGGGGGGTGCAATAGATAAATTTTAATGAGTTTTCCACTCGGACGACTTTCAGGATTCTGGGTATCCTGGGATCCACAATTCTCATGATATCTTTTGCAAGACTTTTACTTGAGAAAGATACAGTGGTATCTGAAGTCTCTCTGGTCCCAGCACCAACACTCGCTGTCTTTTCAAATTCCGGTCCTTGCATTTGTGAAAAGCGAAATCACTTGGTGTTGCCCTCCGATACACCTGAATCCAGGTCTCCCCTTCTCTCCTCCTGCTCCAAAGCACCCTGTCACCACAGATGCTTCAGACTTTGTTTGGGAAGCAGAGTCAATGGGTAAAAGTACAGGTTTTATGTGACAAAGAAAGATAAAAGCTTATTAACATAAGAGATGCTAGCTGTTATAAAGGATCTCAACTCTTTGAGTCACATGTGGTCCCCAGGATCTCTTCAGGGTGCTATCGACAGTACCACAGTGATGTGGTACTTAAACAAGATCGATCTCCTTATGCAGACTAGCCATGGTACCCTGGGATATAGCTTTACAGCACAACCTGCTTCACAGGCATCTTAAATTCCCAATGAGCAAAACTGTGTGAAAGGCAAGCTGAGCAGAGTAATGGCAGGCCCTCATGAATAGAAACTTTATCAGGGTTTTTCAGACATTGATCCATCTGTGTGAAATTCTTTAGGTGGTCCATTTTGCATACTGTCTGAACAATCAGCTGGTAAATTTCTGTACCAGGACTCCGTGCAAGAAAGCCTGGAAGACAGATGGCTATTCTTTTCCTAGGACAAGGCTGTTTCTAGATCTTTTCCAGTTGTATCCAAGGTACTTCTGAAGACTTGCCTGTTTACTGAGGACGTGCAGCAGGTACTAACAGAGGAAAGAAAGCCTGCTACTAGAAAATTACATCATAGGATCATAGGTAGAAATCTTTCTATTCTCATGTTGCAATATTCTTACTGTGGGATCTTCCGCCTCAGGTGACCCGAATGTCCAGCTCCAATGCAAAAGCTTAAGCCTGTTTGTTGCCAGGTGTGTGGGATGGCATGCCCAGAGCCATAAACCAGGGTCCTTAAATGTCACGTCTGCACACACAGACCTCTGAACTTCTCTGCTGCAGTCAAATGTCAGATCGATCGCTTCGCTCCGGTGTCTTCAAGACTTCTAAAGAAAAGTACCCCGTTGGGAAAAACCTTTTTTCTTGCTTGAGCTGTGGTTGCATACTTTTACTTTTTTGCCAATGTCAGCTAGAAAAGGAAATGTAGGTGCGGACATCAAATTCTCCACAAAGATTCTCACGAACTTTGTTTATTCTGCCTAAGCCAGGAACATGACCACACTACCTGTAGTATCTGCCAGCTGTTCGTACCGAAAACTCTCCGTCATCATCTGGCAGCCTTAAAACTTTTCCTGTAGAACCAGAGGTTAAAACACCTAGCCCTGCATATGGATCCAGAGTTGGCTGTCGTGGTGGAGCCGCCTAAAAAGAAGGCCAAGTTTGCAAGGCCTACCACTCAGTCATCGGATGTCCTGCCAGCTGCCGATTTAGAAGTTGGACATCCACTAGAACTGGCATTTTCAGTGACTACCGTCACAGAAGCCGCCTTAGAAGCGTCAGTAGGCACGTCCTCTGAGGTTGTTCCGATGTTTGCTTCAGCCAAGGTTGAGGGGTTACCAGGCTTCACAGGATGCTCAACCACGGTCCAGAATTCGGAATCATCTACAAGCCAAATTCCTGATATTAGGCCCTCTGTCTCTGCTAAATCTACTCCTCTTAAGAGGAAACAAAAAACTAAGCATCTGTCTGCTTCCTCAGAGTAGCAACCACACTGGCATAAGTTCTCCCAGTTTTTGCTGCAGGCCTTTATGGCTCTTAGGCCTTCAGCATCCATAGCTGCCACATTGCCTGCCCTCAGCCCCAGGCCAGCCTCTCCTATTTCCATACCTCCTATTCACACCCAGGAGGAAGACTCCTCTTCCTCCTCCTCAGAAGAGTCTGTCACCTACTCCTCACAGATAGTTTCCCCTTTGGACTACTACTCCCCAGAGGAGTACTACTCCCCAGATGAGGACTCCCTAGAGGGAGATTCTCTCCCTGAAGTTATTTATTTTGGGGAAACAATTATTAAAATGAGGGAGTACTTCAAGTGGGGTGCAACTTGGATGACAGACGTCCAAAAGAGATATTTTGAATTACTCCAGGTGGAATCATCCTCCCCCTCGGCTATCCCTCCTGTAATTCCAGCCTAGCTAGATGCATTTGCATCAACCTCAAAGACACTAGAATCTCGGCCACTAGCTCCCAAAAGACCTGACTGCTTTGACAGGGTCCCTGATGAGCACAAATTCCTCATAAAGCCACCGATGGCAGATCCTGCAGTCATTGCTGTGGCCCCTAACAAACAGTTCAGACTTATACCACCCCTCTTTTGCCATCAGACAAGGATAGCAAAGTCATGAACAGGTTGGGGGGAAAGATGTATACATCTTCCACACTAGCTTTTACGGTTATCAATTACCATACCCATGTGGTCAGATATGGCCTAGATTTGATCTCCCAGGCATTGCTGTCCTCCATGCTGAACTCTTCCAAACAAATCGCAGGTAGCACATGAGCTGTCCCTGGCATCTCGGGTCACCAGACACTGTACAAAGTGCAGCTGAGGCCTTCACTAGGTTCGCAGCATCAGCTTCTGTTCTGCGCAGGAACTCCTGGCTTAGGCTTCAGCCCCTTCCTGAAGATTTTAAAACCAATATTTTGGATGCACCACTGGACAACAAATTCCGGTTTGGCAAACAGTCTGCTGAACTGTTTAAAATCTTCCAGGAAAAAAGTAAGGAGCTTCAGGACTTAAAACACTTACTAGTCTCCCCAGTCCCTAACTTTTACAGGAACTACCCTGCAAAAACCTCCTTTGTCAGAAGAGCCCCAGCTTCATCCACCTCTTCCACTTCCTGGCACAGTAAAGGGTCCAGGAAGGCACCCTCTCCAAGGACAGCCCCTCCTCAACCTACCTCGAGGCAGTCCTTTCAAGACAGAAACAATAATGCGTGGCTCTCTGCCATCTCCCCCTCTCATCCAGCCTCTGTCACTGCCTTCCACTTTGGAAAAAAGTCACTTTAGATTACTGGGTTCTGGCAATAGTGGAAAAAGGATACGTCATGTCCTGGCAGGAAAAGCCCTTTCCACAAGGCATCCCCTTTCCTCCAAAAAAATACAGCTACATCTAATCCCTCAGATTAGTCAAGAACTCACCCAGGGATTATAGAATGAATTCCCTCAGGCCAAGAAGGGAGGGGGTTTTACTCCTGGCTATTCCTAGTACCAAAAAAGGATGGCTCTTGGAGGCCCATCCTGGAATTTTCTTTTCTAAATCTCTTTCTGAAGGTCCCTTCCTTCAGAATGCTATCACTACAAAGTCTTCCTCCACTATTGCCACCCAAAGATTTCATGGCCACTTTGGACTTGGAGACATACCTATCCACCCAAACCACAGGAAGTATCTGTCCTTTGCTGGACCCTTCTCACACTTTCAGTTCACTTCCTTGCCCTTTGGTTTATCTACTGCACCAAGAGACTTCACGAAATGCGTAGCCCCAGCAGTAGCTTACTGCAGAACAAAGGGGATCCAAATCTACCCCTACCTACATGACCTCCTCATTCTAGCAGAAGAAGAAGTCACTCTTCGGAATTGTCTACTATTCAACATGTCCCTTCTCCAGAGCTTGGGGTTCACTCTGAGCCACGCAAATTCATCCCTCACTCCAGCCCAAGACAAAACCTTCCTGGGCTGCAGGATAAGAACAGACTTGATGTAGGCCTTCCTTCCTCAGGACAAACTATCCTCCCTAGTCAGCCACTTCCATGACCTCCTCCTGGTCACCCACCTCTCAGCCAGGCAGTTCATTTGCTTCCTATGCCTCATGGCAGCCACAATTCCTATGCTACCTCTTGCCAGGCTGCAAATGAGGAAGTTCCAGTGGTACCCAAGAAATGTCTGGTCACAACACAGCCACACCCTGGGCTTTCAGGTACCCCTGTCAACCATGCCTGAAGACAGAACTGAGGTGGTGGATGCAGCAAATACAACTGAACCCAGGCCTATCCCAGCAACCAATCAGCCCAATACAATATATACAAATGGATGCCTCCAATCTAGGGTGGGGAGAAACTATGAATGGCCTCAAGGTGCAAGCCCAATGGGAGCCCTCCCTCCAGAAAAAGCATGTCAACATCCGGGCGATGACTGCGGTCCATCTAGCCTTACAGGTGTTTCTCCCTCTTATGTAACCAGGACCCCTGCAAGTCTTCACAGACAACACAACTGTGATGTGGTACATCAACAAAGAGGGAGGGACCAGGTCTTGCCTACTCTGCAGGCTAACAGTAAAGACATGGCAGTTAGCCTCTCAGCACAACATCTCACTGCAGGCAGTCTATATTCCATCCCAGGACAACCATCAAATGGATGCCCTCAGCAAATCCTTCTCTCTGCATCACGAGTGGATGTGTTCTTGGACATTGTCCACCAGTGGGGCATACCTCAAATAGATCTGTTTGCCTCCCCCCAGGACAAACAATTATGGCTTTTCTGCTCCAGGGATCCCTCCCCATTAGCCTGGAGAGTGGACGCCTTCTCCATTTCGTGGAAGGGACTGTTCCTTTATGCCTTCCCTCCCTTTCCACTCATTCTGGAAGCCCTTCTAAAAGTCCAGAGGGACAGGCCAAGAATCTTGCTGGTGACTCCGTGTTGGCCAAGGCAGCATTGGTTCCCCCTTCAATCTCTAGCCAAGGGCAGTCACCACAAGTTGCCTCACAAGGTGAACTTGCTCACACAACAGAAGGGGTCTCTCATTCAACCACACCTGGAGATGCTCTGCTTAACCCTGTGGGTGATTAACTCTTGATCCCCTTCAGACACTGGTACACAGAGGATGTGCTGTCTATCCTGCAGGAGGCCAGGAAACCCAATACCAGGAGGTCCTATATTTCCAAATGGGAATGATTCTCCAATTGGTGTCTCCAAAGGCAAAGGGACCCCTTCCAAAGTGGCTGTTCCTCTAGTCTGTGAGCTCATAAAGTCAGATCTTTCATACTCTTCAGTGAAGGTCCACTTATCTGCCATCTCTGTCTGCTTTACTTCTGGACCCACCTCTACATTCCAGGTTGGATGTCAAACTATTCTTAAAAGGGGTTCTACATGTTGGGCCACCAAAGAAACCTATTCCACCACCCTGGGACCTTATGGCACCCTTTGAACCAGCTAGTTCTACTTCTCTGCAGATATGCACATGGAAAACTGTCCTACTAGTAGCCCTTATTTCAGCCAGGAGGGTTTCAGAATTGCAAGCACTAATGGCATCCCCACCCTATACAGTCTCCAGCAGAGATAGTGACCCTTCACACCAATCCCTCCTTCATGCTCAAAGTGTTCCGTGAGCTGTCCCTCAATCGGTCTATTCACTTACCCACATTCTTTCCTTCCCCACAGAATGATAGTGAGAGAGTACTCAACTCCGTTGATGTCCACAGACAATTAATGTTCTATTTGGACATAACCAAAGTTATCAGTAAGTCCAATCAGCTGTTTGTGTCCTTCCACCCCAGTGCCTTGGGCAAGGTGGTATCCAAACAAACTATCTCCTTCTGCTACTCCTACCATCAGGCGACGCAGTGGTGCAGCGGTTAACATTGTCGCCTCACAGCAAGAGCCTCTCTGGTTTGATTCTCGGCTCGGGTGCCTTGTGTGTGGAGTCTGCATGTCCTTCCTGCATTTGCGTGGGTTTCCTCCAGGTACTCCGGTTTCCTCCCACATTCAAAGACATGTGTCTGGAGTGTTTCTCCCTGGGCCTCTGCTGAAAGTAGGCTCTGTTCCAGTCAGACTTTCCCAGTTAACAAATGTTAAATAAGTAAATAAATGTCAAACACTTACCTTATGGGGTCAAGGCACACACTATAAGAGCTGTGGCCTTCCTTAAAGGCTAGGACACCACTACCATTTTTGAGGCAGCCTCGTGGTCTTCTATGCATACCTTCACCAAACATTACAAATTGGACGAGGTCTCCAGAGCCAGGGCAGTCCTGCATGCATTCATGGAAGCTGCATAGTCTTCCACCACCTTCCCTCTTGAGCTGTGCACTGTTCCACAGTGAGAATACTGCAACATGGGAACAGAAGGACATAGAATAGTTGTGTAAAATCTTTCCAAAACCATAGATGTCCTCTTCCATGTTGCAGTATTCGTTCCCACCCACCTAACCCCCTTCATTACATTTTACTCCTTAGACTATTGTCCAGCTGGGCAGTCAGTTCTGAGGTCTGTGTGTGCAGACATCACATTTAAGGACCCTGGTGTATGGCCCTGCGTGTGACGTCCCATGCACTTGGCAACAACCAGGCTTAAGCTTTTGCATTGGAGCCAGACGTTCAGGTCACCTGAAATGGAGGATCCCACAGTAAGAATGCTGCAACATGAAAGAAGAACATCTATGGTTATGGTAAGGTTTTACACAACTATTCTTTACTAGGCTAATGGCCTTAGGGCCCTTACAAGCCTAGCCAAGTTCTACCCTTATTTCCACGATCAGTACCTAATGTCCATGTCCAACAGTGACACAAGTGGAACTCCCAGAGTGAATTTACGGTTACCCATCCAATTGTTCAGAATGCGTTTGAAGAGGGCCAATGAGGTGCTCTGTTCATGAAGTGAGAGTCTGTTCCAAAGGTGTGGTAACTTCTGGGAAACAAATCTGTTACTCCAGCAGGTTCTGTTAATGACTCATAGCAGGTTAAGGTCTTTAGAGTGAGTAACCCTTGTACCATTTGACTTGTGGATATGCAGCATTTCCAATTAAGCAGGGTCAGAGATTGCTGTATATGCAAGGCAGAGATCGCCTCGGAGTAGTCTGTATGAAACCGAATAAATTGACAGTGATTTCAGATGATCCACATAGGACAGATGCTGAAGACCTTTAATTTTCCTTGTGAGGTACATTTGTGGTCTCTCCAGTTGCTGCAGGTGATTGGAAAGGTACATACCAAAAGGGGCTTTGTACTCAGTTATTTATTTATTTATTATTTATTTATTTCAGTTTGATTACTGAGGAGGTCCACTGGGCTTGGGGGCCCGTTTTCAGTGGAGGCCCGGGGAGAAAAGCTCCACATTAACAACAATTTTAATTACAAAAAAGAGTTCAGACACAGATAACATTACAATTAACAGTTTTGTACAAAAATAGACTACATTGGCCTGATGAGGGAAGAGTACAGGGAGATTGTAACTTTTTTTCTGGAGGCAATGCCCTTACTTATGAGATGAGCAATATAGAATGCCCTTCTTACCACTGTGGAGACATGGTGATCAAAGGTAAAATTGCTGTCAACCTGAGTGTCCAGGTCTCTCAACACTGAGTGTGTACTGATGAAGTCCCTTCAGTAGGGAAGAAAACGCTCAACCGGCATGTGGTACAATAAAGCTTTTTGGATTTTACCAGTTGTTGTGAAGGTTTTTCACTGGTTCCAGTTGTGGTTTGGAGTTGGAGGAAGTGTTTGGAGATTATATCTCTGTTAATAAGGTCCATAATGATTCGCTCCATGGCCTTGCAGGTAAGGCTAGTCAAGCGAATAGGTATATAGTTACTGGGGTCCATGGAACCACCTCCTTTGTGCAAGGGAATAACAGTGACCATTTTCCACTGGGACAAAGCTGGTGCTTAGACTATGATCGAAAAGAGTATCCAATGATGTTGCTAATTCTTGTTGGAACCCATGTAGGATGCAGCCTGAGATGTTATCAGGTCCCATAGATGCTGTGTTTTTGGCCTTAGAGAGGGTGTTTACAACCTGCTCTTTAGAGATCCAAGGTAGGGGACAGGTGGTAGGGATGTCACAGGGTACATGTGGCAGGGACAGGGGAGTGAAGTTTTCACAGAACCTGTTGGGCAGCAAGTTAGCTATATCCACAGGCTCAGTATATGTGGTATCATTAACTACCAGTTCGGCACAAATCTGGGCCTTTCCTTTTAGGTTACGGATGTAACTAAAGAACACCTTATGTTTGTCTGTAGTTCAAGATAATTTGGATTCATAGTTTCCTTTGGAGGACTTCACAAGAAGTCTTATTTGCTTGTTTAAGCTGAGGAGGGAGTGTTTCCAGTTTAGGGCTTGCTCCCTCTTACTCTTAGACAGTAATTCTTTCTCTTATTGTAAAGCCTGTTAATGGCAGTTGTCCTCCAGACAGGTTTGCTCTTCCTTGAGGAGTTGTTTTGGTCCTATCCGGCTTTGTCCTCCAGGCAGGTTTGCTCTTCCTTGAGGAGTTGTTTTTGTTCTATCCGTTACAGCCGAGTCAATGCAGTTGTACAGGTGTTTGCAGAGTTCTACACCAATGCTTTATACATAGTTACCATTTCCATCTGAGGGGGGAGGTGCAGTAAAGCTATTTGTACCGTCCCATAAGAGGTTATAATCTGCTTTGGAGAAGTTTTTTAGTTTAGTTGCTGCTGGGGAGGGGTCAGGTGTGATGGTTACTTCAAATGAGAATGATTTGTAGTCTGATCTCACCAGGGAATACCACACAGTGGAGGTGCTACAGTGGTCCCCCATATTTGGTAAGGCCAGATCCAGGATGTTGGCACCCCTTTTGAGGGGGTTACCCAGCTGGTCCAGGGCATTGGGGTTAACAAAGTCGAGGAACCTTTGGCAAGTGAGTTTGAGCATGGGTAATTTTCCCAGTCAATGGATCGGGTAGCTAAAGTCACCCAAAACCATGATCTTTGGATATCTTGATAGACTCAAGTAGATCCAAATAGGCAAAGTAGGTGTCCTGATTCATGGAGGGGGTCCTGTAGCTGACAGTGACTTGAATAGGTGTCCTACAGGCAGTTAATTGCACCTGAAGTATCTCCAGGGGGCCATACTGTGTAACCAATCTGGAGGTGTATTTATCTGTAATGGATATTGACACACACCACCTCCTTTAGTTTTCAGACCTTCAGTTTGTGGTCTCTCTCCCAGTATGGCTGGGATGCTGTCCACAGCCTTGAACCAGGTTTCCATGACTGCACAATAGTCTGCATTTTCCAAGGTAAGGACTGCTTCCAGTGAGTGCAGTTTCATGTTAAGAGTCCTAGCAGCATAACCTTGAGGCTGTTTTTAGGTGGAATTTTTAAGTCGGGGAATTTTCTCTTTTGAGACACTGCTTAAAAAGGCATTATGGGGTGGAAAGAGCCTTAGCCAGTAGCCAAAATTCCAGAGGTGACAGATGGAGACCATATCTGGCAAATCAGCAAGGTGTGTCCATCATGTCATCCCAGGCTGACAGATACTTGATCACCTTAGAATGACACCAGAAACTAAGTCAATTATTGAAGTCAGTCATTTTCTGTTTGTGGTGAGGCATCATTCCTGGTGAAGGTCAAATGCTGCCTAACTCTAGGGTCATGCTTGCCTGAGACATAATCCAAGAGCTCAGTCATGTCTCTCTTCATATAGTCTGGAGAGGTATGTCTCAAGTCGTTCACTCCAACGTGGAATGTGACAGAGTCATAACAGTACCTGTTGTTCAGAGACTGGAGTGTATTTGCGATATGGTGGATCCTAGCACCTGACAGACAACTGACCATGATCTTTTACTTATCCAGCCTGGTGAGAGGGACATCTGTGTTTCTCACGATGGTATCCCCTATGAGTAATATGTTTGGTTTTGTGTTTTGCCTTAGGGGCTTGACAGGTGAGACACTGGTGCGTGAGCTGTTGTGTATTGTGTTCTGTAGAGGAAATATGTGTAGCGTGCTTGTGTTTTGGGAGGTTTCTGGTGTTTAGGTATGTTTCTGGTAAGGACCTCCACATATGTAGGTATGTGTGGTATGCGTTTGGCTGGAGTAGGAGTTGAGGTTTGCATGCTGTACTGATTGGTGTGTGAGAGAGCATGGATTCAAGATTCTTAATATAGCTGTAGTAAAAGTGAAAAAAATTGTATTTGTTGCAAACAAAACAACCAGCATTTCTGGTTTCACAATATTTGTGTGAGTTACTATCCTGTGGCCTGCCCTGCCCTGCTCCTGTATCTAGGTTCATTTGTCAGATATTTCAGCGTGTCTACCCATGAATGCTCTGCTTTCAGTGCATTCTTGTATCAGACTGTTTTTTAGGAGGGTGGTATATAAGAAGCCTCCAAGAAGACCATTGGCTTCTCCTTAGGATCTTAGTTTTGTGTTGGAAAAGCTAACACTTGCTCCATTTGAACCAGCTCACGCGGTTGACTTGAGGTTCTGAATATGGAAAAGTTTTACAGATTGTGCTGACCTCTGCAAGAAGTGTCTAAGTTGCAAGCTCTTATGGTGAGTCAACCTTCCCATTTTCCACAGTGACTGGGTTTCTGTGAGAACTAATCCTTTCCTTCCGTCCTTTATGCCTAAAGCAATATCTGTGCTTACTTTAAGCCAAATTATCCATCTCCCTGTGTTCTTTCCTGAACCCATGAATTACAGAGAGGATTCTTCATACCTTGAATGTCCACAGCCATTTTGGTGCTATGTTAACAGAACAAAGTCTTTCAGAACTTCTGGTCAGTTGTTCACCTGTTGTGAAGCCAAGAAGGGACAAGTGTGAGAAAGCAGACTGTTTCCAAGTGGTTGTCTCAGGCTATTACGTTTTGTTATTCCTACCATAACAAAGCTATTCTTGGCAAGAAAAAGGCACACTCTACCAGGGCCATCAAGGTTGTACTCTAGAAGCAGCAACTTGAGCCTCTGTGCATACTTTTACAAGGCACTACATAGTAGATCCTTTCCAAGTCTAGATCAGGCTTTGCTAAGGCCATTCTCCAGGGGGGCTGCTGCACCTTCCACCTCCTACCTCCCAATTGTTCTAAGCTATGCTAATCTACTCTTATAGCTAAGGCTACTATAACAGTGATAGATATGAAGAACCTAAGTACAGTTTAAGGTGAACTTACCATGACAGTAGATGTTTGAATGATAACTGCTGTAGCAACAGCTCTCTACATCCATCTGTGTTTTTTTTGTGTGTGTTTTGATGCAGGGATATAGACATGTTTTTGCTTTTCCTAGCAATGTCATTTCAGAGCTTAGCATCTCTCTCTCTCTCTCTCTCTCTCTCTCTCTCTCTCTCTCTGTCTGTCTCTGTCTCTCTCTCTCTCTCTCTCTGTCTGTCTGTCTGTCTCTCTCTCTCTCTCTCTCTGTCTGTCTCTCTCTCTCTCGCTCTCTCGCTCTCTCTCTCTCTCTCGAGCTCTGAAAGGCTTATAAATTCATAGGTGTATACTAGGCTAATGAACACTAGGGCCTTTATAAGCCTAGCCATGCAATCAAAATGCATCCCATAAGTTATATGTTTTAGTTATTTATATAAGTGGTGATTACTGGTTATGACATCACTTACTGGCTGTCTATTCTTCAGAGGCATAAGCACTAGGCCAGGGGTGCATTTTTGATTTCCCAACCAGTGGTCCAAGTTGCACTTAAGTAATGTTAGGGAGGGACTTTATTTCACATGGATGGGAAGCTTATTCCAGAGAATGGGAATTCTCGGAGATACATATCTGGCTCTCCGACATGTTCATAGGTAGGTACTAGGCTATTGGCCGTAGGGCCTATACAAGCCTAGCCAAAAAAGGTACCCTGGCTTTCGCCACCCAAGAAAATTATTTTCCTGTGCCCCTGGCAAGCAGAACCACACAAGTGATCCCTGGAGTGAATTTCCTATTACCCATCCAGTCATCAAGATTTTTCTTGAGTGCTAATGAGGAGCTCTGTTTGACATAGATAGGTAGTCTGTTCCAGAGTATGGGAAGTCTCTGGGACAGTAATCTATCCCTCCAGCATGTTCTGTTTATTGTGGTGACAAGGTTTAGGTCCCTAGAGCATGTAGCTCTGAGGGATTGGGATTTCTTTAAGTGGAGCATGTCCAGCAGCTCTGGGTTTGACATAGCTTTGTATGTTAGGCAGAGATCGCCTCTGAGTAGGCGATATGCGACGGAGTAAAGCTGGAGTTTTTTGAGACTGTCTGCGTAAGGCATCTGTTTGAGGCCAGTAATCCTCTTTGTGAGTTATTTTTGCGGCCTTTCCAGTTGTTGTAGATGTCTTGTGAGGTACATACCAAAAGGGGCGTTGTACTCTGTAATGTCCTGTTTATGTTGCAAGCAAAATTTAGGTCTTTACACATCTGCAAAACAAACCGCATCAGAACTACCAGATGTAAAGATTCATTAGAGCAGAGTCCATGTATGCATTGTATGGCAGGGAAAGATCACCTCTCAGTAGTTTGTAGGAGACCAAGTATATAGATTGGGCTTTGAGGGATCTGCAGATGACATGGTGTTTATGCCCTGTATTTTAATTGTAAAGAACCTTTCCAAATGTTCCAATTGTTGCATGTGTATTTCTAAGTACAGTCTGAAGAGGACATTATACTCAATGATGGGGTCTAATGAGGGCTGAGTAGAGTGGTATGATAACTTCTTTGGACCTTGATGCTATGCTGTTACTTACAAATTAAGCAACACAAAAGGATTTTATTACTACCTTAGACACATGTTGGTCGAAAGCCAGGTTACAGTCTACGTGTATTCCCAGATTCCTGACTAGTGGGTATGCTCGTAGGGGCGTTTTATCAGTGACATCACTTCCTAGGGTGGCCTACTTCCCCAAAAGGTACTATAATGCATTTCTTGACATTAAGTTTTAAGCTGCAGCTTTGGCACCAGTCCATTTCTGTGTTAGACCCTCTTGTAAGATGCTTTCACCTTGGGGGAAATTATGTGACTACTCCCATTTTGCAATAATATGTGCACTTCGTCAGCCAGAGGCCTTTGACATTGGTCTTGACCTCCTTTTTAAACCTAGCCATGCATCCCAAATCTCTGACAAGTTCTGATACCCTTGATAAGTCTAAGAATGGGCCAAGGAGATGCACCATTTGCAGATTACCTGTGTCCATTAGAGACATGGGTGCCAAACCAGGGATGAATTTCTGGTTTCCCATCCAATTGTCCTGGTTACACTTGAGTTGGGTTAGGGAGGAATTCTGCTTTACATGGATGGAGAGCCTGTTCCGTAGATGGGGTAGTCTTTGGGATACATACCTATCTCTCCAGCAGGTCCTATTTATATCACAGTCAAGGTTTAAGTCTGTAGAACGGGTAATTCTGGTGGTGGTGGTTTTGTGGACATGCAGGAGGTCCATCAGAGTGGGGTCTGACAATGCTCTGTATGCCAGGCATAGATCTCCCCTCAAAAGCATGTAGGAGACAGAATACAGGGATAGGGCCTTGAGGCAGTCTGCAGAGGACATATTACTTATGCCCTGTATTCTTTTAGTGAGGAACCTCTTTGGATGTTCCTTGCTGGATATGCCTGGTTAGGCACATACCAAAGGGGCATTGTACTCTGTGATAGGTCTGATGAATGCCCAATACAGAGGAACAATGACTTCCTTGGACTTGGATGCCATAGCTTTGTTTATAAGTTGCACAACATAGAATGATTTCATCACCACTATAGACCTGTGATGGTCAAAGGCTACATTACTATCTGTGTGTGTCCCTAAGTCCCTGACTACTGGGTCAGCTCTAAGGGGTGTGTTGTCAGTGTGATAGTTACAAGGGATGGATGACTTCCCAAAGGATACTATTATGCATTTCTTGGCATTTAGTTTTAGTCCATGGCTCTGACACCAGTTGTTTGTGTCAGCCCCTGTTGGAGAACATTTGTGTCAGTGTGAGATAAAATGACTGCTCCTAATTTGCATTTGTCTGTAAATTTAGTCAGCGAGACCAGAAATGGTCAGCTCACTGGTGCCTAACTTGCTATGCAACCTCTTGGGAGTCATGACGTGAGTAGCAGCTCTCAAAGTGCAATAGTTTATCAAAAAAAAAAAAAGGCAATTGCCTTACTGAAAACCGATGGTATTGCAGATAGTACATTCCTAACCTTTAACTTAATATGCTGCAAGAGGTGAGAACAGAGGTAGTGCTTTGTTTTCCTGTAGACAGTAATGGAATAAAATTAGCAAGTACAGAAATGAACAAATTGTGGGATCCTGCCAAGACTGGTATCAGCAGGTCTGCAGTGTAATGCAAACATTTTGTTTTAGTTTTTTAAATGAGGGTGCTATAAATTTCTTAAGCGCCCATCTTGCTTGCTAATTTCACTTTTGCATCATTGAGCTCTAATTGAAATCATGTAGTTCATCTTTCTTGTAGTGTTAAGCAACCAGTTTTGCTTCCTGCAGACTGCATCTGTGAAGCCACCCATTTCCTTTACTTTTAGCTATTTATAAAGTGCAAAAGCAGTGAAATACTGTCAAACTGCACACACCAGACTTTACTCGCTCCAGTGTTGGGAGAAAAATGCTTAAATTCTGACATTCAGGCTTTCACTAGTTTGTGAATCCCTTCAGAAGTGTAAAACTTGTGGTTATAAGTGGAATCAATGTAGTTGTTTGCCTAACAGAAGAAGATAGGACTTCTCTGCATTGGAGTTGTATTGATGTGAGTGTGTATTGGCCCTTCGTCGGTTTTGCATGTACCACCTCTAAGAGATGGCAGCTTTAAAATTAGCATGATAAAGATCAGCAAATCTCATTCCTGAGAAACACATCTGTTCTTTTTACGGTGGAAGTTGTGTGTCACAGTAGTCAATTTGAGTGATGTACAAAGTTTAGCTCAAACGTAAGGTGAGCAATAGGGGAGGTACCTGGGGTCAATATTGAGGAGTAATGATTGGGAAAATGGAATGAAAGGCTAGACTTGTACACTAGTTTGCTCTGATTTATAACTGATTATTATTTATTTATGAAATTAATACAGCCTGGCCCTGTAGCGCAGAGGGGTGAAACTTGACTTCAGTCCAGACAACCTGTGTTCAATTAACAAGGACATTTGAGAGCCCAAGCAGGGGAGAATGACCTTGGGCAGTCAAAACCAACATTTTCATTCTACGGGGGGGGGGGGGTAGAGGGCAGTAAGCTGTGTTCCCAGGACTGCTGACACGTAATGATAGGTGTAATGTTACTTGGAGTGACCACATTGCCTTGCACAGTCAGTTACCTTCCTACTGAGACAGAACATGTGTGAGCATGTGCACCTCCCCTCTTCACCAGGCAGCTAAGATGAAGACAGTCATGAGGACTATACAGCTCATCAGACTTACCACTGGGGAATAAATGGGCCTGTAGGATTTCCCAGGCAAGAACAAAATAACCTTCTTCCTCTCCTTCAGATTGAATAAGGCCAGGTGAGTGCAGAGAGTTGATCTATTGGGCAGGGTCTCTTGGATCCCGGGGGGAATAAATAATAAAGGGTGGATCACTGGCACATCAGCATGTTGTGTCCATCTGTGCTATTTGTAACCTTTGTTAGCATAGGTAATCTGCCAGGGGATTGCTTGGTATGAGAAAAGTAATACCCAAAAGCCTGCTTTCTTTCCTGAGGGGGTCTCAGTGTGTAGTTTCACATGGCATACCTATTGATGTGATGTCCGTTTTCATTCTGTTCTCAGCTGATGGGTTCAGATCCAGTCATTCAGGATCCGACTCTGCCATTGCCAAAGGTCACCCTTACCCAGAATGCACCAACCCCAAATACCTCAGATCTCATTTACTGCCTCACAGTGAAAGACGTGGTTATAGACTCTGAAGCTTTGAGGTTTAGACAAGTGTTCTCCTGTTTAATAATGCTTTACTTTTGATTTTTTTCCCAGTTTTTTCTCTCGTGTAGTAGCATACTCTATAAATTACTATTTTTAGTAATTTCTTTCTCCGTTTTACCCTCTTTCTGTCTTCTATGACTTATCTTAGCTCTTGGCTACATTGATAGGTAGTTTTCTTTTTTCTTTCTCTTTTTTTCATTTAAAAAATCATATATGTAATATAGGTTTATATTTTCTAAGTTACTTACACTTAATAGTTAGTTTTTTCTGTGGTGTTGGTTTTGTGCCTTGACCTTAGTGTTGTGTTCCTAACATCTGTTTGTTTTTTTAGGATGTCTGAAAAGGAGAAAAGCCCAGCAGGCTTTAAAAAAATGTTACTGTCTTGGGCCCCTCCACCTTCAAAAAAGCTGTTCTATCTGTCATGCATTCACCCTGAGGGCCCTGATTGAACGCACGAACAAGCTTATTTTAAAAGGATTACTTCCATCCTCCTTCAGCAAGGCACTATCTGGAACTACTCAAAAGCCAATAAAATTTTGTCAGATGTCTCTGAGCACCTCAGTAGCCTCTTCTAAGGCCTCACAGAAGTCATTTAAGAGAGCTTTTCTGGATCCCTTGGATCCAAAAAAGAAGAGCTGAAAAACTTTGGATCCGACACCTTCTTCGGATCAGAAGCATATGAAGCATATTAAGAAACAGTCTTCAGATCTGAAAATTGCTACATTTAAATATGCATCAGATTAGACCCCCTTGGATCCGACAAAGAGAATTACAGATGTGGAAATTTTACCCAAGATCAGATGCGCACCCTCAGTAGATCCAGTTCCATCCAGGGTCCTGTCCTGTCTCCCATCTCCCTTTTTGGAGAGATCTAAATCTCCTTCATGATTATCCACTCACTCTTCCAGAAGTCTTATAGAAGAGGATGTGGAGAGGTTGGTGAGAAGGATCCTCTTGACGCAGAGCTAGCCAGTTACTTTTTTAACTCTTACCCCATTGGATCAGGAGATGTGTGCATCTACTACTACTCCTTTTATCATCTCCTCCTCTGACTCCCTTCATGGTTATGGAGCCCTTGGATCCGAGTCGCCCAAGTCTGTCGGCTTCGGATCCAAGGATACTTTTTATCCTCTGATCCAAGGCTTGCTCTGAGTTATTCAGTACAGTCTGATCAGGAGAGTCTTTGGAGCTGATTTTTACCCTGTTTGGTCCGAGGTGCTACATTTAACAACAAGGTTTTCAAAGCCATCTCTAGAGCTCAGATTCTTAGCAGTGGTCAGTTTGGCTCCGACTTGAACCTCGGGTGGACTATTCTTGGGGCAGGGTGGGATTGTGAATCGGAGACTTCCAGTCTGTGTCCGAGATTTTAGCCATTCCCGGGGCAATCTATTTTTGCAGTCATAGAGAGAGCCCTGTCTGCACCCTTGAATCAGACAGTGCCTACCCCCTTGGATCCTCTGTGTACATCTGTCCCATTTCTGCATCTGGAGTCTCAATTGTCCTCTCCACAGGGACAGCCAGTACCTACACCCCAGGTTTGGTTTCCCATCAGGGTATCCCCACTTCTTCTGACACACCTCCAGAATACCCCAATGAGGAGGTCCCTAAGGAGAGAACATGTAAGAGGAAACATTTAGATTACCCTGAATCTGTCACCGAAGATAAAGATTTTGATGAAGACTAACGATCCCCATGGTCACCTGCTGGTGATGTATCATTCGGAGAGGTGGCAACCTTAGTTGAAGTAATATTTAGGAGGAATCAGTACCAGCCCATCTACCTCTTTGGTGACCCCCACCTGCCAGGAAGCTCATTAATTTGGTCTCACGGCAGGCATGGAAGGATCCAGACACCAATGAGCTAATTCCCAGGAAGCCCGATTAAAATTGACAGCTCCAGAGGATGAAGAGTTTTGGTCCAAAGGTGTGCCTGTTTATGCCATGGTCATGGCGGTGGCCATTAAGAAGGAACTCACAGAAGAAAGTTCCTCTGTTTATCCCCCAACAAAAAGTCTTTGGTGATAGACAGACATATTCGGGAAGCATGTCAATGCTTTAGCGACCTTCGCCTTAAGGTCCCTCAACTATTTGGTACATTTCACAAGGCTACAGAGGGATCTGATTAAGGAGTTATCAGACACCCTTTCAGGATCCATTTCTGAAGAGGTGAAAGCATCAGTCACCTCTCCTCAATTGGCTACCCTACAATCTATATCCATCTCTTCCATGAGGCTGGTTTCCAATGTAGCAGAAGGAACCTCATGGGCAGCAGGTTCAGGTGTTGCCATTGGAGGACACGCCTGGATGCACTTATGCGATTTTGCGGTGCTCTTTAAGTCTTCATTCGTCAATGCTGCTTTTGATGGCACATCTTTTTGGCCCCAAGGTAAAAGACGCATTGCCCAGGTATGAGAAGGATGGGAAGACCCTTTCTCCCGTGGGCATACATTTTTTACCCACTCAGAGATCCTTTTCAAGGGATCATCGAGGTAGTGGGAAGATGTTGTTCAGAAAATCCCAAAGATCTTTCCAGGACTTACGTGGAGGAAGTTCCCCCAGGGGCAGAGGGGGGTACTCAGATGGTAGATGCTGCCATTGTGGCAGAGGTGAAACGCAGAATCAAGGGTCTAGAGATTCATTCGTTGGTAAACCCTTTCAGTGCTCCTGAAAGGAGTGCCGATTTTCCCCTTCTGGAGGCAATTGGGGGTAGTTTGCCCTTGCATCAGAAAGCCTGACTCATATACCTGGGTGCAGAGAATCATTTGCAGAGGTTGTATAATACCATATCTGCTATTGTTAATCCTCATTCATTCCTTGCGTATGGGTATCGGTTCTGACCTCTGAACTGAGCCGACCATCTTCCAAGCTCGAGTCATCTACAAACTCTCGAGCTGAAACTCTTACCCAGAATTCCCCTCTCCCTGTTACCTCAGATTTCATTTGCCACGTTGCCATTCCATCATGTCAAGCTACTTCTCTTGAGCCAAGTACAATTTTTTCTTGTCATACTAGTCTAAAACAACTTTTTCTCTCAGAAAAGTTACTAATTTGTTTTCTCTTACCTTATCGCATTTAGCGACTATCCCTGCTTGAAATTTTTCAGTCCCCTTCATCCTTTTTACCGCAAGGTATTTTCTTCTTTACCATCATTGGTAAACCCCTTTTTTTCGGGTATTTCCTGTACCATTGCTGGTATTCTTTCTGATTTCCTTCTTTCCTATCATGGCAGATAAAAAAGGTAGTCCCAGGATTTAAGAGATGTTCAGATTGTGGCCATAAATTACCTACTTCAGATGAACATTCTCTGTGTGTCTGTTGCTTGGGTGTGCCTCATTTAACAGTTGACCCGCCCTGTGGAATTTGTAAGAACTTCTCTAACAGGACGTTGATTGAGAGGAAAAATAAATTGTTATTGAAGGGGCTACTTAAATCTCCTTTTTCAGAGGCTATTTCTGGGTCGGAGGCTTCAACCCCTCCAAAATCCCATAAGAAAAAGACTGATGATCATACAAAGGCCAAGTCTCTTCCTTCGTCCCTGGCTGGGGACTCCCACCAACCGAGACCGAAGAAGGCTAAGCTTTCTACTTCCGATCTGACTTTTTTGGCTCCAGAGCTTTTGGTGCCTAGACCTTTGGCACCTAGGCCATCGGCGCCATCTGTTATTCCGGCACCGACTAGCGTGCCCTTTACCGTATCTGTACCGAGAGGCTCCTCTGTTCAGACTTCTGCACTGGCACCGACTATCCAGTTGGTGCAGACTGTAACCACATTGGCTCCATCACCTTACCCAGAACCAACAACTCAGATGTTCATAGTGTTACCCTGCTGCAGTTATCACACTTGGGTTATCCTGTCGTCAGGCGGTCCCGCAGTCGGCCGGAATTCCAAAGTCTTGGTCCGGTGTCGGTTGCTGTCGCTTCTTCCTTGACGTCAGTATGCCAGGGGTATATATAATGCATCCAACGCCATTTTCTTCAGTCTTTCTTGCCGTGCGGTGCCCGAAGCAGAAGCAGTTCGCAAGTGCCGGTCGGCCGACTCCTGAGATTTTTGAAGTCTAATTTCAGATCCGAAGTCTTCAATAAAGCGAAGTACCCCGTTGGGGAAACTTTTCTTGCCTCTGACCGATGTCAGAAAAAGTTAACAATTGTATTTCTTGTGGGAAGCAAATACCTCATAAGGATTTTCATTCTTACTGCATACCTTGCCTAGGCCCAGACCACAACGTCACTGGTTGTCGTTTTTGTGCTAGGTTTAATAAGTGTACTATAAAAAGACACTTTGATTTCGCACAACACTACTTCGGTAGAAAATTTCACTACACTATGCCATCTGAGCAACTGACTACCGGCGTGCACAAAAAACGCAAGGATAAGGACAGGCAGCCTAGACCCAAGCCAGACTCCGAGGCCTCAGCTGGTCCGGTCTCCGGTTCACCGGTCTTCAGTGAGGCTCCGACGCAGCCCCTGACTACCGCAGATCTGGAACCCGAGACCGCTTTGGAGCTTTTGGTGGAGAGTACTAGGCCGACGCAGCCATTTTGTTTAGCCCCTATCAACGACTCTGCTGAAAAAGATGTCTGTGCTGCAGAAACACCTTCGGTTTCTGAAGGTGTCTGACGCTCACCATAAAAACGTTTCCTAAGACTCCTATTAAACCTAAAAAGACTGCACTTCAGTCTCCAGTTCAAGGCCCCATGCCTAAGAAACAGATGCTCAAAATGGCTGAAGATTTGATCTCTTTAATCAGGGGTTCCCAACCCCCACCCGACAAAAGGCCTAGACAAGAGGAAGATTATGCCTCCTCTGAACAAGTGTCTATTTCCTCAGGCTCCTCTGAGGACCAAGATTACTCCTTCTCCCCTTATGAAGATTCTGATGCTGAGGATTCTATTCCCTCAGCTTCTCCTCCTGAAGACTACTCCTTTGGGGAAACTTTACACACTATGAGGGAACATTTTCACTGGGAAGGTCAGGACTACTCTGACTCAAAGAAAAGACTCAGAGAGTTTCTTTTACTTCCCCAGCACAGACCACTTGCCAACCCCCCAGTTTTAGACATTGTGGATGATGTTTACTTAGAATCCAGTTTGAACCCATATTCTTTGCCTCCTGCTCCGGCCAAACCTGACAGATACTACAGAGTGCCTGATTCCCACAAATTCCTTTATAAAAGCCCTGTTGCTGATCCAGAGACAATCTCCCAGGGTCCCAAAGGGGCTAAGGCTTCTATGGCAAAAAATCCTGTACCCTCTGAAAGGGACTCCAGAGCACTAGACAGGTGGGGGAAAAAGGTTTACACCTCAGCCACTCTAGCTATGAGGGCACTAAATTGCCAATTTCACATGCTAAAATATCAGCAATTTCTAATGTTTCAGTTAAAACAAAAATTGAGCACACTCCCTCAACAGTCTGAATTGAAAGAAATGCAGGATCTGTTGCATGCAACTGAACAGGTGGGCAAACATACTTTACAATGTGGGTTAGATTCTTTGGAGGCTTCCTGCAGAGCAGCTGTCATTGGGTCGGTTATACTTAGGCATGCTTGGTTAAAGGAACAAACTCTGCTTGATCATGTTAAAGCAAAGCTTCTAGATGCTCCCTTATAGCAGGATGTTCTTTTTGGAGTTAAAGCAGAAGAAGTCTTAAATGGAGGATAAGGCAAAATCTATGCAGACAGTCAACAATTTCCTACAGGTACAGCCCCCTCGCTTCAGCAGAAATTGGCCAACAAAAAATTGGTCCTTTCCAGCTACTGACAGGCCACAGAGAGGTAAATACAGACGTCCAAGAGGCAGAGGACAACCACAAGCCCAGTACAAACCTCGCCAATGGGTCACTGCAACTCAGAAGGGAGGAGAAGACAGGTCCCAAGCTACCAGAAGGCAAACTTAATGACTTGCACCTCATCTGGCCAAGCAACACTCTCTTGGCAGCCCCCTTGGGAGGAAAACTCGCACTTTTTTCAGACAACTGGCACATTGTCACAAAGGACAAATGGGTCCTAGACATAATTTCACGAGGATACAGATTCCATTTTCACACCTTGCCAACGAAAAGAGGAATGCCAAACCTGCCACAAAATCAATGGGCAGAGGCACAAAAACAAATTACAGCTCTCATGGACATGAGAGCCATTCAACTGGTACCTACTCGAGAGCAAGGCCAAGAATTTTACTCAAGACTCTTTCTAGTTCCCAGAAAGGACAATGCCTGGAGACCAATTCTGGACCTTTCAATTCTAAACACCTTCTTACAAGTACCCAAATTCAAGATGCTAACACTACAGTAGCTTCTTCCCATGTTGGGCAAGAAAGCATGGCTAGTAATGTTGGACCTCAAGGAGGCATACCTGCATGTCCCTATCAGACATAGTTGCAGAAGATACCTCCGTTTCATTGCAGGTTCAACCCATTACCAATTCTCTGCACTGCCCTTTGGCTTATCTACTGTGCCCAGGGTCTTCACAAAATGCCTGGCACCAGTAATTGCATACTGCAGACAAAGAGGAATTCAAATATACCCATACCTGGACGACTGCCTCACAAGCAGAAAGCAAGGACATCCTCTTACATCTGGCTTTTGTAAAACATCTTCTAAGTTGCCTGGGGTACACAGTAAATGAAAAGAAATCAAAACTAGTACCTTCACAAAATATGACATTCCTGGGTGCCAGCTTGGATACAACGGCCCAGAAGGCTTATCTGACACCAGACAAACAACTACAACTGACTCAATATTTCAAAACAATGGCAACAAAGACCCAACTACCTGCAAGAAAAATTCTGCAGGCCTTGGGCTTCATGGCATCTTGCATACTACTAGTACCATTTGCAAAGCTGCATATGAGGAAATTACAGTGGTACCTAAAAAGCGTATGGTCTCAACACAGCCACAGCTTGGACACAATGATATCTCTCATTCCCTGCCTACAACAGGAGTTTCTGTGGTGGTCACAGGCATGTCACCTCAACAAGGGTCAGCCTTTCACCTTGCCCCCAGCCAGGCAAACTATGACAACAGATGCATCGGACTACGCCTGGGGGGCACACATGGCAGGACAGTGCGTTCAAGGCGTATGGACTGCAGATCAAAGGAATCTGCACATCAATCAAAAAGAGATGCTAGCTGTACAGAATGCTCTAACAGCCTTCAAGAATCTGTTACATCCAGGACAACTTACAATAAGGACAGACAGCACCACAGTAATGTGGTACATAAACAAACAAGGGGGTACACACTCCTACCCTCTATGCAGGCAAGCAATGACCTTGTGGAAGACAGCTCTGGCTTTCCAAGTTCAGTTACAAGCTCAATTTCTGCCAGGAAAAAAGAACACATTGGCAGACGACCTCAGCAGAAACATCATGGATCCCCACGAGTGGAAACTGGATCCACAAGTATTTGCAATGATAACTCAAAAATGGGGCCTTCCAGACATAGACCTGTTTGCCAGTCCTCAAAACTATCAACTAACAAAATTTTGTACAAGGACACTTCACCATCATGCTTGGAAAGTGGACGCACTCTTTCAGTTGGAAAAACTTGACCGTATATGCCTTCCCTCCATTGCCTCTCCTCACAAAGGTGCTTCTGAAAGTCAGAAAGGAGAGACCACGACTGATACTCATAGCCCCAGACTGGCCACGCCAGCACTGGTACCCACTATTGAGGAATATGGCCCAGGGCCCACCTTGGATTTTACCACAATTTGCCCATTTGCTCACACAGCAAAACAATCAGATTCTTCACAGCCAGCTCAAAACCTTAAATCTGGCTGCATGGCAAATCACCTAAGCATCCAGCCAGCTCCTCTTTTCCAAGCAGTTATGGATGTTATACTGGAAGCTAGGAGGCCCAGCACCAGGAAGGCCTACTCGGACAAATGGAAAAGGTTTTGTGCCTGGAACCAAGCTAAAGGCCAAAACACACTTCAGCCTCACATGCCTCAGATTCTACATTATTTAACCGAGATGTTGCACAAAGGACTTTCTTTTTCTTCCATTAAAATCCATGCATCAGCTATTTCAGCCCACTACAACACAGATCCACCCTTATTTTTGCATCCACTTCTAAGGCAGTTCCACAGAGGGGCAAAAAACATTAGGCCCCCCAGGAGAGCACCTACACCAACATGGGACCTCAATTTTGTTCTGGAAAAACTTACGCTACCTCCCTTTGAACCAGCTTTCTCTGCAGATCTACAGTTTCTATCATGGAAGACTGCCCTGCTGCTAGCAATAACTTCAGCTAGAAGAATCTCAGCGCTGCAGGCACTAATGGCAGTGGAACCTTTCCTCATTTTCCATCAAGGCAGACTTTCTCTATGAACTAATCCTTCCTTCATGCCTAAGGTGGTTTCCAGTGTGGCTTTAAATCAAACCATCCACTTACCCACCTTCTTCCCAAATCCACAGAACAAAGGAGAAAGACTCCTGCATTCCTTGGACATTCAGAGGCAACTTCGTTACTACTTGGATAAAACTAAGGCTTTCAGAAAATCTAACTAGCTCTTTGTATCCTATGCTACAGCTTCACAAGGGAAGGCTATATCAAAACAAACCATTTCCAAATGGATAGGACATTGCATTCGTTTTTGCTATACCCATCATGGAAAATCGGTTCCTGCTACCATTAGGCCCCACTCTACCAGGGGAACAGCTACATCTACAGCCTTCCTCAGGGAGGTTCCAACCAAAGAGATTTTGGAAGCTGCAACTTGGAGTTCAGTACACCCCTTTACCAAACAGAATCACTTACCACTTTACTCTAAGACTAGAGCTGGCTTCACCACTACAGTTCTGCAGGGCCTTCTAGCCTCCACTAACCCTCTCTAACTCCTCCACCCATCCTTAGCTTTGGGATTCTACCCAAGTATGATGACTGCAGCAGGGTAACACGATGAACATAGTACAGTTTTGTACCTACCATAAATGTAGATGTTCGAGTGTACACCCTGCTGCAGTCCAGGTTACCCTCCCTCCATCCCCTCTGATCTAACTGGCTAAATCTCTGCAATACCTTCCTGATGTATTTGCTTATAGCTGGAGGGATTTTGTGTTTGTGCAAAAATTACTTAATTTGGTACTATTTACTGACCACCTTTTTGGGGGCACCTGACATCTGGGGCAAGAAAAACTGAAGAAAATGGCGTCTGATGCATTATATATACCCCTGGCGCACTGACGTCAGGGAAGAAGTGACAGCAACCGATGCCGGACCAAGACTTTGGAATTCCGGCCGACTGTGGGACCGTCTGATGACAGGATAACCCAAGTGTGATGACTGCAGCAGGGTGTACACTCTAACATCTACATTTATGGTAGGTACAAAACTGTACTTTATTGACACCAATTTTTTTCGGTCCCAGCCTCAGCGCCGACAACCACTTCGGCACCGACCTTATTGTCTGTGCAGGCCATGACTTCAGCACAGATGATTTCCTCGGTGCAGACACCTGTAGTTCAGTCCCATTGTTTTCACTGCAGACTGGTGAGGTGGGCACCGCGCTTGTCCCATCTTTGGATAGACCTGACTCTCCCTTAGCCGTGTCCGTGAAATCCACTAGAAGCCTCTCTGAACACAACGTATTGCGTCTTGTGGATCAAGTGCTTTTGGCCAGAGGTATCCCTGCCCCCCCCAGGACCTATCCTTCCTTGGGAGGTGATCACCCTTTGCCAACGACCCCTACTTACTCTCCTCCTTCATTGCCTTTGAAGCCCCTTGATATAGTACAGTCTTCCCCCTCTACGGTTCCCTTCACGGACCTCACTAAGGAACCGCAGTTGCCTTCGTGGCAGGAGACTTTTGCTATGACCAGGATGTCAGTTGTGGCGTACATAATTTAATGTTTCACAGCCATCCAGGGACTCTGAGTCGGCAGGCTGAGCCACTTAGGGGAGGGGTGACCCCTGTCCTTGGACACTCACCCCTCTTCAGGTGGACTGGCCTTCCAACTAATGGAGAAGGCTTTGGCGTCTGCTGGCGATACTGTGCTGTCAATCTCCCTGACCTCCTCTGGACCACAATGTACACAAGCCGCTCCTAGGGGACACCCAGTGCAAGGGCCTCAGGATGTACTTCCACAGGAAACCCCTTTTGCATGGTCTTCCCCAGCTTCTCCTTCTGAGGAAGTTCATCGAAAAAGCTCGTGCAAGAGGAAACACATGGAATCCACAGAGGAGTCCCTTACTGAAGACACAGACTTTGATGATGGGGAAGGGACTCCTCGGTCACCTTTTGAGGTATCCTTTGGTGATATCCTCGAAATCCTTAAACAGAGAGGTGACTGGCATCCCTCTAACCTGACCTCTGAAGAGTCTGTGTTCCTGCAGGCCTTTCGTGCCCGGCCCCCTACCTCCTGGTTACTCCACCTACTGACGAACTGGTCCGGCTCGTCATGCAGCGTGCGTGGAAGGCTCCTAACAACGCTGAGGCCATTCCCTGGAGGCCAGATAAAATGTTGTCCCCTCCTGCTACTGACCCCCATTGGTCAAAAGGTCTTCCTGTAGATGCTCTGGTGGTGGCGGCCGCAACCAAGAAGGACCTGGCAGAAGAAGAAAGGCAGACTGTCCATCCACCCATCAAAGAGTCCCAGGCTCTGGACAGAATAGGGAAGCGTACTTTTGCATCAGCGACCTTTGCAATCAAGTCCCTGAATTGTATGGCACACTTTACCAGGCTTCAAAGGGATTTAATTTCTGAGCTCTCTGAAACTTTGGCTGGTGCCGTGTCTGATGAGGTCCGTGACAAAGTGGCCTCTCAGCTGGCAACCATTGAATCAGTATCAAACTCCTCCATGCACCTGATATCTCGCGCATCAGAAGGAGCAGCGAGAGCGGCGAGTTCGGGCGTTGTTTTGAGACAACACACCTGGATGCGCATATATAATTTTGTGGAACCCTTCAAGACTTCCTTTTTCAACGCTCCCATCGAAGCCTCTTCATTGTTTCGATCCAAGGTTAAAAGCACACTGGCCAGATGTGAACAGGACGGTAAGACCCTTTCTGCTGTGGGTGTCCGTTATTCTTCCTCTCAACATGCTTTCTCCAGAAACCAGAAGAGTGAAAAAATATGGTACAAAAAGTCTCAGGGTCCTTTCCGTGACACACAGGCCGAGTTTTCCCCTAGAGGCAGAGGGGGAAACTCACGCCTTTTCGGGGCAGAGGGGGTCCGTGTAACAAGGGTTCCAGGGACTCTCTTCCTGGCCAATCCTACCAGCGTTCCTGAAGAGCGGCCCAACTCCTTTCCTCTGGAGGTGGTTGGGGTTCGTTTCTCCTTGTACCCTTCTGCCTGGCTAACCATCACCACCAACTCTTGGGTACAAAGGATAATAACCAGAGGTTACCATATTCCCTTCGATCTTTGTCCTGCCCCCCCCAACAAACTTACCCGACGTTCCACCCAGTCAAAGGGAAGAAGCAGCATTAGAGATAGCAAAGCTGCTAAGAAAAAGAGTCATCCAAATAGTCCCTCCAGACCAGATAGGATCTGGATTCTACTCAAGATTATTTTTGGTGCCAAAGAAAACCGCGGACTGGAGACCAATTTTGGATCTCCGTGTATTGAACAAGTTAGAGTACAAAAATTCTGGATGGTCACAGTACAGTCTATCCTCCTGTTTTGGAAAAAGATTATTGGATGTGCTCGATAGATCTTCAAGATGCGTACTACCACATAAAAGTGGACAGGCCATCAAGAAGATTTCTGCGCTTCTGTGCAGGAGCCAGTCACTACCAGTTCAAAGTACTGCCCTTCAGACTCTCTACAGCCCCCAGAGTGTTCACAAAGGGCATGGCAGTCATCACAGCTCACTTGCAACTACAAGAATTCCAGGTGTTTCCATACCTAGATGACTGGCTCATCTACACCCCCACCAGACATCTATTGGAAGAAGCCCTGGCATACTCTCTCCTCGCTGCACAAAGGCTAGGCATAACCATAAACTGGCAAAAATCCAATCTCACCCTATCTCAGTCTACAGAATTCATAGGGCTCATCTTGGATACAAAGAATTGCAGAGCATCCATTCCAGAGCACAGAATTCTAAGGATAAAGCAACAACTGATCCCAATCCTTTCAAGGGAGAAATCCACAGCTCACTCTGTTCTACAGCTGTTGGGTTCCATAGCAGCCTCCATCACCATTGTCCCCCTGGCCAGGTTTCACATGAGGCTTCTACAATGGTTACTGCTCACCCAATGGTATTTTTTTCAGTATCCTCTTTCAGCCAAGATTCGAGTAACTCATAGGTGCAAACAGGATTTAAATTGGTGGATGACCCACAACCCGTCACAATGGTCTCGCCCTTTCTCCCCCCAGCAGCCCAAGGCTACAGTGACCACGGACGCCTCCCTGATGGGGTGGGGGACTATGTCAGGGGCAGACAGTCCAAGGCACTTGGTCTGAATTGGAGGCCCAACTGCATATAAATGTTCTAGAGCTGAGGGTGGTGCTTCTGGCGTTGCAAGCATTCCATCCCCTGCTGCCGTTTGGGACTATTGCGATACAATCGCACAACATGGCGGTGGTCTGGTACATCAGCAAACAGGACGGAACCAAAGCTTACCCCCTTTGTTGAGAGGCCATGAGGATATGGCATTGGGCGATGGCCACCAACTGTTTTCTTCCAGCAACGCACATTCCGGGGAGTTCAAACGTGATAGCAGACAGGCTCAGCAGGTGCATTCTACAACCTCACAAGTGGTCCCTGAATCCCTTGATAGCGGTGGAGATCTTCCACCACTGGGGCCTTCCTTGCTGCGACCTCTTTGCATCCCCGACCAACTACAAATGCAGCAACTACTTCACCCTTATTCCCCCTCCTGGACAGTCACCCAGGGACGCTCTAGTCCACGATTGGCCCTCAGGTCTTCTTTATGCATTTCCACCTCTACCCCTCATTCCCCAGTTTCTGAAGAAAGCCCGCCGGTTGAAGAGCACGGTGATCCTCATTGCACCATGTTGGCCTCGTCAGATTTGGTTCCCCTTCCTTTGGCCTCACCTGCTAGATCAACCATGGATTCTCCATCCAACCCCGGGGTTGATCTTCCATCCGCAGAATCTGATTCATCCCAACTTGGACAGCCTGAAGCTCACAGCTTGGCTCCTCCAATTCCCGTGATTGCCGGGCAGAATGATCTTTCTTTGCCAGTACGGGACATTCTTATTGTATCTCATAAGTCTTCCCCTAGAATTACTTATCTAAGCAAGTGGAAAAGATTTACCTGTTGGCTGAAAGAAAAGCATGTAGATCCCTTTTCAGCACCAGTGTCGATAGTACTAGAGTATCTAGCCGACCTATTTTAATCGGGTCTGTCGGCCTCTACCATTAGAGTTCATTTGGCTGCAATATCTAATTTCCATGGGGGTGCCCAAGACTCCTCTCTTATGTCACACAAATTATGCAAGACCTTCATAAAAGGTGTGAATCATCTGAAGCCACCTTTTAGAGAACCTATTCAACCATGGGACCTGTCATTAGTTCTACAAGCTCTGACAATGCCACCTTTCGAACCAGCTTCTTCTTGCGACCTCAAATATTTGTCATGGAAAACCTTGTTTTTGGTCGCCATTACTTCTGCCAGATGTATCCCTGAGTTTCCAGCCTTATGCATCAAGAGTCCATACTTGATTTTTCATAGAGATAGAGCGTCATTGAGAACTAATCCTTCCTTTCTACCAAAAGTGATCTCTGAAACGTCCATTAATCAAACCATTGAATTGCCAGTTTTCTTCCCCAATCATTCAAACAAAGGAGAGTGCCTACATACCCTAGATATTCACAGGCAAATTTGCTTGTACTTGAACAGGACTAAGGCCTCTCGTAAATCAGACCAGATTATTTTTGGCCTATTCTGGACCTAGATTAGGATGTGCTGTTGCTAAGGTCACATTGGCTGGATGGTTGAAAGATTGTGTGACCTTCATTTATACACAATGTAATATTCCATCTGAAGTAGGAACTTCATTTGTCAGCAACCTTTGGGATACAGATCCGAGCCGGCAACTTTTACCACAGCATAGATCCGAGCTCCTAGCTCCTCCCCTTACCCATAATCCCCTGCCAACCCTAACTGACCTCAGATCTAGTTTGCCGCGCTTCAAGCCAACAAGCTGGATTTTGAGCTCCTGGCATTTGGAAGATTTTTGTGAAAAAAAGCTATTTTCTTGTGTGATTGAGTGAGTTTGTGTAGGTTCCCTCTTATATATCTATTTTTTGTTAAAATTTTTTCCTCCCTACCTTCGCTTTTCCGTAGTGTGTGTTTGTGGTGTGTTAGGGGCCTAGTGAGTGTGGTTTACGTTAGACATGTCGGAGGCCCCTAAAGCCATCTTTTCAAAATGTACCGAGTGTGGCCATAAGCTCTCACCGGCAGATGGCCACACTCTGTGCGTTAGGTGCCTTGGGGTTGAACACCTCTCTTCGGGATGCACGATTTGTGCAGCGTTCAACCCCAGGGCACTTAAGGACCGGAGATCGAAGCTGATTCTGGTGGGCCTTTTGCCCCCGGACTCGGCTCCGACCTCCGGTTCTTCGGTTGCCACTACCCAGTCCTTGGTAGCGACCACCCCTGCCTCCCTCCCTCCCTCCAGTCGGGACGCAACCTCCCGTTTTGGCCCCGGAGGATAGGGAGGCCAGAAAAACCAAAAAGAAGCACAACCATAAGCGGCAGGCCGAGGACTCTTCCTCGGCCCCGCCCGCCAAGCGGGCTTCTCCTTCCAGGGTTTCTGGATCGCCTCCTCCTCAGTTCCGGTCCCCTTGTTTTTCACCAGGACCTGGGGAGGAGGCAACCCGGTCCCCGTCGAGGTCATCGAGGCGTCACTCTAGGTCTGCCTCGGAGGCCTCTTCGAGGTCTACTTTTAGCATGTCAGATGCAGACATGGACAGGATGATGAGGAGGTTCATCCAGGCCCAGCTGCAGATGGGAGTGCTCTTGCCTCCCCTCGGGAGCTCGACCCCTTTTTTTGCCCCAATCGCTCCTTCTCCGTCCCGCTTCCCAGGTTCGGAGCACTCTGAGCCAAGTCGTGTCGGATCCAGGGGTATGTCGGAGCCGACAGTACTAGTTACTTCGGCTCCGACTGGTCCCTCGAGTTTGTCAGAGCCTATCTCTTGGAGCCATGGGCGGAGCTTCGGATCCGAAGGACTTTGTGTGACTTCGGCTCTGTCCCGGTCGAAGCACACGGGTCCTTCGGATCCGAGGGTCTCGGCCCCAGGTCCGGTCCCCGCTTCGGATCCGACTCTCTGAGCCTATTGAGAGTAGCTCCCCCTCGGCTTTCGCGGTGGTGGAAAGGGCACTGTTGAGTGCATCCGGACCCCTGGTCCTGGTTTCGGCTCCTCCCTGCACTCCCTCTCAGCTGGTCCGGGCTCCCATCACCCGGCCTTCGGGACAGCCTGCCTCGACGTCTCTGGGTGTTCCTGCGGAACGTGATATTGCTGGTGATTCTTCCTCGGACAGCCCCCCCCGAAGAGGTACCTCACAAAGCCAAGTGTAAGAGGAGGCACATTTACTCCCCTGAGTCCCTTACCGAAGATACGGACTTAGGGGAAGGCTCCCCAAGGTCACCCCCCGAGGATGTCTCCTTTGGAGACATCATGGAAATGCTCAGGATTGGTGGGGGCGGTCTGCCCCTAAGGCTTCTTCCGATGAGTCCGTATTCCTAGAGGCATTCGAAGCAGGGCCTTCTACCTCTTGGGTGTCCCCTCCCCCCGATCCCCTGGTGGACCTTATTGCCACCAGGGCTTGGAAGGAGCGGGACACTGTGGAGCCTATCCCCAAGCGCCCGGATAGGATCCTGAGTCCCCCTGCTGAGAGAACCCACTGGAGCAGAGGTCCCCCTGTGGATGCCATGTTGGTGGCGGTGGCCACCAAGAGAGAGCTGGCTCAGGAGAGCTCTGCGGTCCACCCTCTGAGTAAGGACTCTCGAGCGATGGACCGCCTGGGGAAGCGGGTCTTTAGTTCAGCAACCTTCTCCATGAGAGCGCTGAACTATATGGCACATGTCATCCGGATGCAGCGGGATCTAATAAAAGAATACGCTGCATCCCCCCCAGAGTCCATGTCGGAAGGAGACAAGCATCTGTACTCCTCCCGAATGTCTACTCTGCGCTCAGTTTCTAATACCTCTATGCAGCTCTTGTCACACGCCACTGAAGGAGCCGCTAGAGTCGGCAGAGCCGGCCTGGTAATCAGACGTCAGGCCTGGCTCCGACACTGACTTCTCGGAACCCTTTAAGGCGTCATTCGCGAATGCCCCCTTTGATGGTTCTGCACTTTTTGGCAAAACCGTTCGCGACACCTTAGTCCAGAGCGAGAAAGACAGGAAGACGTTGTCTGCCGTCAGAGTCTGCTTCTCCGCTCCCCAGAAGTCCTTTTCTAAGAACCAAAAGGGTCAGAAGAAGATGTGGTTCCGAAAATCGCATCAGTCCCAGTCTGCTCCAGACAACCAGTCCTCTCGTGGCAGAGGAGGACAGGGAGGACGCTGCCCAAGAGGCAGAGGGGGTCCCAGAAACTTTGGGTCCAGAGAACCATTCTCTGAGAGGCCCATGCAGAACCCCCTGAGGGGTTGCCCGGCTGCTCCACTCTGGAGGCAGTCAGGGTGCGTCTTTCGAAGCACCTAGCAATGTGGGAGTCCATAACAACAGATCGCTGTGTGCTTCGCATCATATCCAGAGGTTACCAAATTCCCTTTATTGTAACCCCCAAAATCAGAAGCCTCCCCGACGTACCACCCAACCAGAGGGAGGCAGCTGCTACAAAAATTCAGCAGCTTTTACAAAAAAGAGCCATCCAACCCGTCCCCCCAGATCAGTTCGGATCGGGGTTTTACTCCAGGTTCTTTCTGTTGCCAAAAAAGACGGGGGACTTGAGACCCATCCTCGATCTCTCTCTCCTGAACTTGGCAGTACCCAAAGAAAAGTTCCGAATGGTCACCTTACAATCTATTCTCCCCCTATTACGGGAGAACGATTGGATGTGCTCAATAGACATCAAGGATGCATACTACCACATTCTAGTGGACAGACGCTCCAGGAGGTTCCTCCGCTTCCGGCTGGGAGCCATTCATTTTCAGTTCAGGGCCCTTCCTTTCGGTCTCACCTCAGCCCCCAGGGTGTTCACCAAAGTCTTAGCGGTCATAGCGGCCCACCTGAAGCTTCAGGGAATTCAGGTCTTTCCTTACCTGGACGACTGGCTCCTCATCGCCCCAACAAGGCATCTACTCTGTTCAGGCAGGGATTACTTCCACGACCTTGCTCCATGTCTAGGGTTAACTATCAACATGACCAAATCTTCTCTATTCCCCTCACAGGTGATAGATTTTATAGGGGCCAGATTAAATTCCTGGGTAATGCTTGCCTTCTTAACCCCCGATCGGCTTTAGAACCTGAGGTTGCATGTCAAGGCCATTCTCATTCTTTCCACTCCACCTGCGGAATTGATCCTGAGGGCTCTAGGGTCCATGGCGGCAGCTATTCTTCTACTACCCCTAGCCCGCCTAAATATGAGGGTTTTGCAATGGACCCTCCAAGTACAATGGTCCCTGTCTCGCAACCCCCTGTCTCATCCTATTCCCCTAAGCAGGGCTTGCAGAACGTCGCTCATGTGGTGGCTCCGGTCCCCGAGTCTCCACATGGGACGACCATTTTCGATGCCTTCCCCCGTCGCCACAGTGACCACGGACGCCTCTCGCCTGGGGTGGGGGGGGCACTATTCAGGCAGAATGGTCCAAGGCACGTGGAACGACACAGAGACCTCCTTGCATATCAGTGTCCTAGAGATGAGAGCGGTGCTTTTGACGTTGCAGGCACTTCACAGCCTTCTACCGATTGGGACAATTGCAGTACAGACGGACAACATGTCGGTTGTTTGGTACATCAAAAACAGGGGGGAACTAGGTCTTATCCCCTTTGTTGCGAGGCCATGAGAGTGTGGGAATGGGCGATTTCCACCAACCGCTTTCTTATTGCAACGCACATTCCGGGATGGTCCAACATTCTAGCAGACAGGCTCAGTCATTCGATCCTGACTCTGTACGAATGGTCTCTCAATCCCCTAGTAGCGAAACAAATATTTGCCCTATGGGGGCAACCCTGTTGCGATCTTTTTGCCTCTCCTTCAAATACCAAATGCAACAGTTACTTCGCTCTAATTCCCCCTCAGGGGGAGTCCCCGAGAGACTCTCTAGTACATGCTTGGCCTCCCGGTCTCCTTTACGCTTATCCCCCGTTGCCCATGATGCTGAAACTCCTACAGAAAGCCAGTCGGTTGGGGAGCAAAATGATCCTCGTTGCTCCATTCTGGCCTCGTCAAACATGGTTCCCATACCTGTGGTCTCACCTAATTCATCCACCATGGATTCTAGATCCACTCCCGGATCTCATTACCCACCCTCTGGGTCTCCAGACCCCCAACCTGGTCAACCTCAAGCTGACGGCTTGGTTGCTCCAGTTTCACTCCTGAGTAGGACTCCCGGAATCTCCTCACCAGTCAAAGCCATCCTAGTAGCAGCACATAAACCTTCCACCAGAAGAGTCTATCGAAGCAAGTGGAAGCGTTTCTCCATTTGGGCGGAGCACCGTCACTTGAACCCTTTCACGGTGCCTCTCATGTCGGTTTTGGAGTTTTTAACTACCCTCTTTCATCAAGGGGCTAGCTGCTCTACAGTCAAGGTACAACTGGCAGCGATTTCGCATTATCATGTAGGGCATGAATCAGGCCCTCTGATGACCGCTAAGCTTTGTAAAGCGTTCCTCAAGGGTACTTTCCTTCTCAGATCTCCAGTCAGGGAGGTAGTACCCCCATGGGATTTGTCCTTGGTCCTCCAAGCCTTGACTAGCCCCCCTTTCGAACCCGCAGCCACGGTTGATCTTAAATATCTCTCTTGGAAAACAGCCTTCTTAGTGGCCATTACTTCAGCTAAAAGGGTTTCTGAACTTCAGGCTCTGTGTGTTAAGCCGCCTTATTTGTCCTTCCACCCGGATAGAGTTTACCTCAGGATCAATCAGTCTTTTCTGCCTAAGGTGTCTTCAGAAGCTAATATTAATCAATCCATTAATCTTCCCATGTTCTTTCCTCATTACCAGAACAAAGGAGAATATAAACTGCATTCCTTGGATGTGCACAGACAATTATGTTTTTATACTCATCGAACTGCTGGTCATAGGCAATCTGACCAGTTGTTTGTCTCCTTTGCCAAAACAAGTTTAGGCAAGTCAATTTCTAAAGTTACTCTATCACGGTGAATAGCTAATTGTATCCTCTTAGCATACCAGAGTTCGGGAAGGCCTGCACCTCAAGGGGTTTGAGCCCATTCTACTATGGCCGTCGCTGCTTCGGCAGCTTTTAAATCTAGGGTTCCCTTAGATGATGTTTGTTCCGCAGCCACTTGGGCCTCATCTCATACTTTTATCAGCCATTACAAACTGGATGTCGTCTCCAGAGGTAGGGCATCCTTTGGCTCTGCAGTGCTCCGGAATGTTCTTCCATAAAGGCCACCCAGGATTCAGGTAGCTGGGGACTCTGTCCCAAAGGTTGCTGACAAATGAAGTTCCTACTTCAGATTTAGAAGTTATGTACTCACCATAACGTTCCATCTGAGTAGGTATCTTCATTTGTCTGCAACCACCCCCCCCTCCTTCCCCTTGACCTTTAGGATCTGTCTTGGATTAGCCCCTTCTGGGGCGCTTTTATATTGCTTATATCGGGCAAACTTGATCTGAGGTCAGTTAGGGTTGGCAGGGGATTATGGGTAAGGGGAGGAGCTAGGAGCTCGGATCTATGCTGTGGTAAAAGTTGACGGCTCGGATCCAAGATCGGATCCGTATCCCAAAGGTTGCAGACAAATGAAGATACCTACTCAGATGGAACGTTATGGTGAGTACATAACTTCTAAATTGCCGACTACCATAAAGGCTCATTCGACAAGGTTGGTGGCAACTTCTGCTACCTTCCATGCCAGTGCTTCTTTACATGTCATCTGTGCATCTGCAACTTGGGCTACGCCTCATACCTTCATCAATCATTACAAATTGGATTTGGCCTCCAGGGAAAGAGCATCTTTTGGTTCTATTGTGCTCAGGAATGTCCTTCCATTAGAGCCTCCCAGGAATAGAGGTAGCTGGGGACTCTGTCCCATACGTAAGGAATGAACGAGGATTAACAATATCAGATAAAGAAGTTATGTCTTACCATAACGTTCCATCTGTATTGTTGATCCTCGTTCAGTCATTACGGCCCTCCCTCCTTCCCCCTCCTGTGGCTTCTAGTGGATCTCGCCATCCGGTTCTTTTTGGTCATTTGACCAGAGGTAGTCTCTACCTTCTTTTGACTTGCAAACTCCATCTGAGGTAACAGGGAGAGGGGAATTCTGGGTAATAGTTTTAGCTCGAGAGTTTGTAGCTGACGCGAGCTTGGAAGATGGCTGGATCGGTTCAGAGGTTGGAACCGATACCCATATGTAATGACTGAACGAGGATCAACAATACAGATGGAACGTTATGGTAAGACGCAACTTCTTTTTTCTGTTTATCCTCCCAGTTTAAGAAAATTCCCCTGTGTTCCACCCAGTCAGAGGGAACAAGCAGCAATTCAGATTCAAAAGCCGCTAGAAAAGAGCGTCATTCAAGAGGCCCCCCAGACCAGATAGAATCCAGAATTTACTCAAGATTCTTTTTAGTGCCAAAGAAAACGGGGGAGTGGAGACCAGTTCTGGATCTCAGCATCTTAAATAAATCTGTTCGAAAGACCAAGTTCCAAATGGTCACAGTTTAGTCCATTCTTCTTTTTTTGGGAAAGAACAGTTGGATGTGCTCAGTAGATCTTGAGGATGCATACTGTCGCTCGTCCCTCTCTAGAATAGATGACGAACAGGCGAGGTAGTTCGTTTATATGCTTTATTACATAGAAACACATCAGGGTAGATAGCAGCATTACAAAATATAAACCAACTGATTTAACAGACAGCCTACATAAACATACATGTTTATATCTCAACAGCTTACTACAAAATGGCAGTGAGGCTCGCACATACTCAATATTTATACACTTGTGCAAGCCCCTAGAAATCTTCTTAAAGCTGTACACCTATATTGGTCTACATCCTGCTTCTTAAGTAAATTTCTAAGGTAATTTCATTGAGGGCATAAGACATGCAATAATATAGACATTAGAAATGAACACAACGTTCATGTCCAAGTTGCTGTGCATCTGTAACATGGTCTGGAAATGCGACTTGATCTAGTGATACAGTAATCGGTACTGGGTTTAGCAACAGGGGCAGTCTTCGGTGAACAACTTGTATCAGGAATTTCTGGATTCATCTCAGGAGCAGGGATATTTACCGGAACATCCTCTGGAACGGGAACTCTGGACAACTCACTCTGAGATGAAGCCTTTCTCACAGGCTAGGTGCTGTGGTACAGGCACTGACACTGGCATCAAAAGTTTCCGATTCTGCCTAAACTCTACTCCTTGTAATTCTACAATGCACAATCTTTGCTCTGGACAAATACTTTTCACGATTCCAATATGGTCATAACCTTTGCACGTTTGCATTCTCACTGTCTGTCCTTCAAGTAATGGATTGAGTGGTTTGCTGGAGTTATTGTAATAAGACATGTTAAGTTGTCTATCTCGCCTTCATTCTTGCTGGATGGGTTCGGAGCCGACCTCAGCTCCGACTTGGCCACTCTAAAAGCTCGAGAGTTGGTTCAACCGGCTCGAGGCCCCCCTCATATCCCACAATGCTAGGCGTGAATTACCTCAGATCTCGTTTGCCGCTACAGCGATCGAGGTGTTGTTTTTTCTACCGGCTCAGGTCAGTTGTATTAGATCAGTTTAATAACTGTTTAAACCCCTTTTAGCTTAGCTTTTTCTTCTTAAACTATAGTGTAGTGGATATTTATCCTTTCTACCCTTATCCAGCCCCTTTCCCACAAGAACTGATAAGTTCTTTCCTTAGGCCTTCGGGCCCTCCATCCCTAATAGTGGTGTGTATGTGTTTTTGTAGGGATTTATTTTATTTATAAACTAACTAATTTCTTTAGCTTTAGTTTAATTTACCCTTTTTTCTGATAGTGTAATCGGTGTGTGTGTGTTTTGTGTGGTGGTTACACTTCGGTTCCTTGAAAATGTCCAAGGATTCAAAGGTCTCAGGCTTCAAGAAGTGTGACTCGTGCTGTCAGAAAATGTCTCTGACAGATGGTCACACTTCTTGTGTGTACTGCCTGGGACCTTTACACCTGCAGGACTCTTGTGCTGTGTGCCATGGCTTCAGCCCTAGAGTCCTGCAGGAAAGAAAGAACAAACTCATCCTAAGGGGTTTGCTCAAGCCTGAAGGTTCCCTAACTGCTTCATCGGGAAAACCTTCCAAGGCTTCTAAGACCTCGACTCCAGTTTCTGAGTCGAGGCCTAAGGCTCAAGCCTACTGCTACATCGGCTCCGGCTGGAGCCGATGAGTCCTGACTACAGTTTCTGTGGTTCCCTCGGCTCCGACTGGAGCCGAGGTATTGAAATTCCTGGTCGGCTCCGATCAGACCTTCGAGCCGACATCTAGAAAGAGGTCTAAGTCACCTCCCTTGGCTCCGTTCATTCGGCTCCAGCGTCTCCCTTGCTGTCTGAACGGAGCCATAGGTCTCACTCCTCTAGGTCATCGAGGCTTTCGGATCATGACCTTCAGAGGGTAGTGAGTCGACTTCTAAAGACCGAGGCACTGGCCCAAATGCTTCAGACCCCGACTCATCAGTCGATGCTACAACCTTTCACTCTAAATATTCCTCCTCCGACTCCTTTGAGCTCGAGCCGGGCGCCTCGGAACCGAGACTGTGGTAGCGTCGGAGCCGATACATTTGTCTTCGGCTCCGTCGTCTCTCGATTTCTTCCTTTGAAGAATCTCGGCGCCGACTTCCTCGCCTGCTCGAGGGGTGAGTGACATCGGACCCTTGTCCAACCCCGCTCTCCCTCTCGGTGCTTCGGCGCTGGTGAGTTCAGCTCCGACATCGGCCTCGGAGCCATCTCTGTCTGTGCCGAGGGAGGTTCTCAGCTTCTCGGAGCGGGGATCTCTGGCTCTGCCTGACAGGGGTGCATTCGAGGTCATGCGGAGTGTGTTGGAACCTGGTTCAACTCCACAGTCGGCTCCGTCCGCCCCTTCCTCTTCGGTGCCTCAGGTGATGTCTACTCTCTCCCTCATCCCTGACCGCAGAGAGCCAGCTCCTCAAGAATCCCCTGTGGGGATCTCATCCTCTTCCGAGGCCTCTCCTGAATTGGCAGGGGAGCCCCCTAGGAAGACAAAGTGTAAGAGGAAACACATAGACTCACCTGAGTCTGTCACCTCTGACACAGATTTAGAGGATTCTGAGGGTTCCCCCCGTTCCCCTTCTGAAGATGTCTTCTTTGCAGAAATCCTGACACAGAGGGGGAATTGGCCAGCCCTTAACCCTTCGGAGGATGAATCTGTGTATCTTGAGGCATTTGGCTCTCGCCCTTCCACCTCCTGGGTGTCCCCCCCCTTTGACCCCCTCATGCAGGTGGTAGCAAAGAAAGCCTGGACGGCTCCTGACTCAGTGGACCCTACCCCCAGGAGACCTTCTAAATTTATAACGGCACCCACTGATAAACAATTTCTGACCAAAGGAGTTACTGTGGATGCTATGGTGGTAGCTGCTGCCACCAAGAAGGAACTAGCTGATCCTTCAGTGCCTGTCCACGTCCCTAACAAGGAATCTAGGTCTATGGACAGGTACGGGAAGCGGATGTTTTCGTCAGCGACATTTGCAATGCGTTCGCTGAACTACTTATGCCATTTCACTCGTCTCCAGAGAGACTTGATCAAGGAAGCGAGTGAGATGTTGAAGGATCCTACAGCTGCAGGTTTTCAGGACAAGATGAACGCCCAGCTGACTACCCTGAATTCTATAGCTAACTCCTCCATGAGCCTCCTTTCATATGCGGCTGATGGAGCGAGTAGAGCCGCAGGGACAGGTGTTGCCTTACGCGGCATGCCTGGATGCGACTATGCAATTTCGCGGACCCCTTTAAAGCGTCTTTCACTAATTCCCGTTTGATGGATCATCTCTTTGGTCCTCAAGTGAAAGAAACCTTGACTAGGTGCGAGACGGATGGCAGAACCTTGTCTGCCGTCGAGTCCGTTTTCTACTCCTTCTAGACCTTACCCCAAAGGCCAGAAAAGTGGGAAAATGTGGTTCCGTAAACAATCTCAAGGGAATTTGCCTGGCCTTTGACAGAGTCGGTTCCTCCAGAGGCAGAGGAGGGAACAATAATGGTAGACGCCGCCCAGAGGCAGAGGGGTCCGCAGAACCAGGGCAATCGAAACCTTTTCCGATAAGCCCTTTCAGCATCCCTGAGGTGTTGCCCGACTGTCCACCTTCGAGGCAGTCGGGGGAAGATTGTCACTGTACCCAGAAGCCTGGCTATCCCTAACTTAAGACAAGTGGGTACAGTCCATTATTTCCGAAGGCTATTCCATTCCCTTCGTTCGCATTCCAAACCAATCAAAAAAATCCCTGCCAGATGTTCCACCCGCTCAAAGGGATCTTGCAGCTTTGGAAATTTCAAAGTTGCTCGCAAAAAGAGCAATTCAGCCAGTTCCAGCAGACCAGCAAGGATCCGGAATCTACTCCAGGTTCTTTTTAGTTCCAAAGAAAACAGGGGACTGGAGACCAATTTTGGATCTCAGTATCTTGAACAAGTCAGTCAAGAAAACAAGATTTCGGATGGTCACGCTACAGTCCATCCTTCCCCTATTGGGAAAGGAAAACTGGATGTGCTCTATAGATCTTCGGATGCGTACTATCATATAAAATGAACAGCCGCTCGAGAAGCGTCCCCCGCTTCAGGCTCGGCACCGGTCATTTTCAATTCAGGGCCCTGCCCTTTGGACTCACCACTGCCCCGGTGTTTACCAAATGCATGGCAGTGGTAGCTTCTCACCTGAGACGTCAAGGATTCCAGGTGTTTCCATATTTGGACGACTGGCTCCTCACAGCTCCCACCAAGCATCTTCTTCTAATGGCCAGAGACTACACCTTTCGCATTTGTCAAAAGTTGGGCATCTCAGTAAATTGCGAAAAGTCTGTTTTGTCGCCTTGTCGTGCTATTACCTTCATAGGCGCAAATCTAGACACAGTCAGCATGTCGGCGAGACTAACAGATCAGAGAATAACAGGCATACGCAAACTGGTCTCGCTTCTCTTCAACAACAACAGAGCCAAAGCCAGGTTAGTTCTGAAAGTATTAGGGTTATGGCGGCTGCCATTCCTCTACTTCCATTAGCCAGATTCCACATGAGAATCCTTCAATGGATGCTCTTCACACAATGGTCATACCAACAACTTCCGATGTCTCACACCATTATGATTACGCAAACATGCAAGAATCATCTTCTGTGGTGGATGTCTTCCCCTCAGCTCTTCTTGGGAAGACCCTTTGTTCCTTCCCCTCCGGTTGCTATTCTGACAACGGACGCCTCCCTGATCGGGTGGGGGGGGCATTATCAGGGCAGAACTGTCCAGGGCATATGGCAACCAGACGAATGCCACTTGCATATAAATGTTCTAGAGATGAGAGCAGTGCTTTTAGCGTTGCAAGCCCTTCAAGACTCTCTTCCCTGGGAACGATAGCAATCCAGACGGACAATATGTCTGTAGTGTGGTATATCAACAAACAAGGCGGAACCAGGTCCTATCCCCTATGTCGAGAAGCACTCAGACTGTGGCAATGGGCGATTTCTTCTCAGCGTTTTCTGATAGCAACGCACATCCCCGGGAAGTCCAATCAAATCGCGGACAAGTTGAGCAGGGCTATCCTCATGCCTCACAGTGGTCTCTGAAAGATTCTATTGCGAAAAATTTTTCTCAAGTGGGGTCAGCCTTGCTGCGACCTTTTTGCTACACCCCAAAACAGCAAGTGCAGAGATTATTTCACCCTATTCCCGTTACCAGGCCAGTCCAGCAGAGGCGCTCTAGTCCAAGTTTGCCCCCGGGGACTTCTGTATGCATTTCCTCCTTCCCACTAATCTCTCAAGTGATACAGAAAGCTATCGCTCAGAAGGCCTCATTGATCCTCATTGCTCCTTACTGGCCTCGACAGGTTTGGTTCCCCTTTCTACATCAATTTCTGTTGGAGCAACCTTGGCATCTGGACCTAGTTCCAGATCTTTTGATCCATCAGTCGGGTCAGTTACATCGCTCCCTCCCCTCTCTGAACCTCACTGCTTGGTTCCTCCAGTTCCTACCCTAGCCAGGCTTCCTCAAATATCTCACACTGTTCGAGATATTTTAATAGCTTCACATAAATCTTCCACTCGGAAAATTATCTTAGTAAGTGGAAACGTTTTGCCTATTGGGCTCAAGGAAAGGATTTAGATCCTTTCACTGCTCCCATCCATATGGTTCTTGATTTTCTAGCTGAACTCTTTCATGCAGGTTCATCTCCTTCTACTCTCAAAGTTCAATTGGCAGCTATATCTAACTTTCATGTAGGCATTTCAGAATCTGCCATCATGTCCCACAAGCTTTGCAAAGCCTTTTTGAAGGGAGTTTTTCTTCTCAGACCTCCTATAAGAAATCCTCCTCCTCCTTGGGACCTTAATTTAGTGCTCAGCTCTTTGATTCTTCCCCCTTTCGAACCTGCAGCTTCCTGTTCATTAAAATTGCTATCATGGAAGACTCTCTTTCTGGTAGCTATTACTTCAGCTAGAAGAGTTTCAGAACTTCATGCACTCAGCTGTCGACCTCCTTATCTGTTGTTCCATAAGGACAGGGTATCCTTACGAACCAACCCGTCCTTTTTACCTAAAATAGCCTCGGTGTCTAACCTGAATCAAAGCATTGACCTCCCTGTGTTTTTTCCAGAATATTCTAATAGGTCTGAACAAAAATTGCATTGGCTAGATGTTCATAGTCAGTTAAGGTACTATTTGGATAGAACCAAACAATTCAGAAAATCTGACCAGCTGTTTGTCTCTTATGCAGAAGGCAGAAAGGGACTTTCTGTTTCCAAGGTATCACTATCTAGATGGCTAACATCTCTAATTTCCATTGTTTATGAAATTAGACACCAAAAGCTGCCTAACAAACCTAAAACCCATTCCACCAGAGCTTTGGCTACTTCTATAGCCTTCCAAGACAGACTGCCTATTGACACCATTTGTGCAGCGGCTACTTGGGCTACTCCTCACACTTTCATTTCACATTATAAGTTGGATTTAGCTTCTAGGCATAGAGCTAACTTTGGTTCCACTGTTCTCAAGAGTCTGTTCCGTTAGGCCACCCGGGACAAGGTGCTAGGGGCCGGTCCCATCCAGCAAGAATGAAGGCGAGATAGACAACTTAACATATAGAAGTTATGTTCTTACCATAATGTTCCATGTTAGTTGTCTTCTTCTCGCCTTCTTTCTTGCGTCCCACCCTCCTTCCCCCTGGCCTGGACAGATCTAGAGGAGTTTGATTGTGACCTCTCTTTCTACCACCTCTTTGCTATAGGTATATGCTCTGCTGTGCATATTTTCCTAGATCAGGCTTAGGTCACCTTTTCTCTTCCCCTTTGTATATAGAGGTGGACTCTTTTTTCCAGTTTTTTCTGGTTGTATTATTAGCTGGGCCTAGCTCACAAACGAGATCTGAGGTAATTCACGTCTAGCATTGTGGGATATAAGGGGGGGCCTCGAGCCGGTTGAACCAACTCTCGAGCTTTTAGAGTGGCCGAGTCGGAGCCGAGGTCGGCTCCGAACCCATCCAGCAAGAAAGAAGGCGAGAAAAAGACAACTAACATGGAACGTTATGGTAAGAACATAACTTCTATTTCTAGGCTAGGCGTTTCTGCAATAGGTGGGCTTTCACTGATCTGTTGTTAGCACTTCGAAACAATAAACTACTGCTGATTGGTAACATAGTTCTGGTTTGTCTCAACTCTGGGCGGGTGAACCAAAATGTTTATCACAAGGTACATTTCTGAGATTCAAGAAATTTAGGAAAACATCACTATTATCTTGTTTTGACTTCTGGAGTAACTGTTTTGCACTTCGAACTGCATGTTCTGCCAAATCATTTGACTGCAGATAGCCAGGAGTACTCGTAACATGGATAAAGTCTCACTCTGGCGAATCTTTTGAATTGCTGGCTATTAAACTGTGTGTCATTGTCAGAAATAACTCTGTGCGGACTTGACCACGGTAGCCCAGGAATCTGGTTTAGCTGAAGTGGTTCTTTCTCTTTCTGTTGATGTGGCTTAGTACTGTTAAATACAGAACAAGATGAAAGTGCTGTCCCAATATCTTGTGACATTGAAGGCCAAAATACTAGTCCTCTTGCCCTTCTTTTGGTATAATTAGTTCCTGGGTCGCCATGGTGCAAGGTAGTAATACACTCCTGTGGCAAGGACTTTGGAACAATATCTTTTAGACCTTTCATGATGCTACCATTGTCAGACAAAATCTCATCAATGTAAGGAAAATAAGGTTGCACTTCTTGAGGTAAATTACATTGCTTTGACAGCCATCCACTATTGATAAAGTGGTTGAGCTTCTGTAAAACTGGATCTGTGGCTGTGTGATTTCTAAGCTCATCAAGATGTGTGGAAGAAAAAATTCTGATTTCCATGACTTCAAAATCAAGTTTCTCATTCTCATGCTGTTTCTGGGTGATCTGGATAAAGTATCAGGAAGGTAAAGAAGTTTGCCTTTTGTGTAGACAAGATAGAAGTTGTACTGCTGCAGTCTCGCCATCATACGTTGCAAACTGGCTGGAGCTGTATGCATAAGCTTTCTCAAAATAGTGACTAGAGGTTGGTGATCAGTTTCGATCTGGATAGGTTTACCATAAATATAATCATGGAGCTTGGAACTCTTGGCAGTTGTGTTTGCATGTTCATTCTCTGTCTGAGCAGACTACCTTTCAGTTTGAGTTAGAGATGTGGATGCATAGGCAACAGGATGACCCTCTTGAAGAATGACTGCAGCAACACCACATTTTGAAGCATCACAGGAAAGATTTAACTGGTTTGTGAATGTCATAGTATCTGAGAGTTGGTGGAACTAGCAATTCTGTGTTTCAGGACATCTTTACTTGTCAGCTCTCTAAGCGTTGCTGCTAGTTGGCTTAAGTCTGGAATGAACTTGCTTGGATAGTTAACTATGCCAAGAAAATGTTGTAGGGCTTGAACATTGTCCAGAGCTGGCTTTTCAAGAGTAGTGGTTTGCTTTGAAGGGTCTGGTCGTAAGCCTGACCAACATAAATAATTTCTCGTAACCTGAGCTTGTACTTCTGAGGATTTATGTGAAGATTTACTTGATGTGCTCTTTCCAGAACTTTCTTGAGGTTTCTGTCTTGCTCAGCTTCACCATTACCTCTTACCAGAATATCATCTACTATAATAGCACACGGCTACCCAGAAAAATGTGCTGCATTGCACACTGAAAGACTTCACTGGCAGAATTTATCCCAAATGGCATTCTCAGAAATCTGTACCTGCCAAAAGAAGTACTGAACATAGTGAGCAACAAAGATTTCTTGTCAAGTAAAATTTGCCAAAATGAACACACTGCATCTAAGATGGAACAAACAGTGGCATTTAGCATCAGTGCTCCAACTTCGTCTGTGCGTGATAAGGTCTTTTCAGTGCCTTGTTCAAATCTTGTGGATTAATACATATTCTATTATTATCTGAGCTTTTCTTATGAGCTACCACCCTGGAGGATACCCTTTCAGTAGGTTCTTCGACTGGACAAATCACACCTTGTTGCACAATTTTTTCTAGCTCTGCTTTGACTCTGTTCTGCATAGCTACTGGAACTTTCCAGGCCGGCCTAACAACTGAGCTGACATCTGGGTCTAACATCATGGATTACACAACTGGAAGCTTGCCTAGTTTGTCTTCAAAAAGATCAGCATAGGTAGAGAAAATCAGTATAACAGTGATCTTTTAAGCTTACATGATGGACTTCCTTATTAAATGAAAGCAGTCCCATTTTCAGACAGTCTCTGAGCCCTAATAGTGACCGGACATGTGTTTTGACCACCGTTATTTTATTATTTTAAAATAGCAAGTCATAGCTTCTCCCAGCAGAGCAACATGCAAGCACTACTGAGCCTTCAGTTTGAATGTCTTCACCACCATAAGCAACAAGTTTCGCACACTTTGCCAAGTCAAGCTTCTCACTAGAACATACTCTAGCAAATGTTTTTTGCAGACATAATACTGCATTTTGAACCTTTGTCAACTCTGAACTCTGTGGGTCTTCCGTTTATCTGAACAGTACAAAATACTTCATTCTTTGCCCATAAATGTACTGCATTGACTGTTTCATGAAGCACTGACACACCATCAGCATAAAAAGTAGGGTCACAGCTTTCTAATTGATCAGCCTGTTGCTGTAAGTGTTCTCTTTTAATAAAAGAATGCGTTCCTTTTGATTTGCAAAGCCTTTTGAAATGATTCCACTTATTCCATTTGTGACATTGCTGACCAAAAGCTAAGCATTTTTCCCTTTTAGGCTCATGATTTCCACCACAATTACGACAGTTAGCAATAAAACTGGGTGGAGGTACATGCTTTGAGTTTGTTGACTTGCTGTTATGCTTCACTGAGACTGTGCATACTCTGGAACTTGCTAGAAAATTAGGGAGTTTCCCAGTGACTGCTGCAAGGCTTACATTTGCTGCCATGTGCTTGGGGCTGTTTCTATTAACCATGTGCAGCATACTATCAACATGAACACTAGAAGATACTGAAAGCTTCCATTTCTCATTTGTAAGCATATTTGTGTGCTTTTCTGTGAGCTCATATATCTTGCAAATCTCAGTGGGCTTATTCAAAGTTAAATCACTGTCATGAAGCAAAATCATTCTCACAGCATCATCTTTAATACCACACACATGTCTGTGTTATCAACTCATCCCTTAAGTCAACAAATCTGCATGTTTTTACCTTTGTTTCGCAAATCAGTTATATATGCTGCAAAAGTTCCACCAGGCTTTTGATCCCTTGTGTAAAAAAGTGCCTTTCCATTGTAATGTACGTTTGGGGGTTACACATCTCTCTAAATTTGTTTTAAGCACTCTGGGTCTTCCCATGACTCAGCTGGTACAACTGTATGACTGTTTTGCCCCCTCTCCTGCAAGGACAGCAGGTGCATACACAAATGAATGCTCCCTTTTTATGGCTTCTGAACCAGCTAAATTAAGCAGAATAAATGCTTTTGTACAGTCATCTTTGTCAGAAAATGCTGTCTGTATGAAAATATCGTACTCTTGCTCAAGCACTCTACAGTTTTCCGCAGTATTACTGTCAAACACAAGTGCATCTAGTTTCTGAAATCCCTCTGCCATGCCAACAAATTATGCCCAAACACACTGAAAAAATATGGCCCCTATAATTCTATACGAACAAGCTGCTATGTGTGCCTGTAATGACATTCAGATGTACAGTAAACTCTTCAAAATACTGTACTTTGAGAAATAATTTTTGAAATGGCTGTATTTTGCGAAATAACTGTAGTGTAACACTAGATAAACATGCAAACACTTCAGACAACTCGAACTGCTTTGATAAATGCAAAACAGTAGTGCTTAGAGAAAAAATGCAGTTGCTTCCCTTATTTTATTAATTTTATCCAATTCGGACTTTATTTCAAACATTTTCCGTAGTTATTTTGAATATTTCTGTTAATATATTGAGTATCGGATATTTCTGTTACTTAGAAATTCGTTTAGTGCATTCTGAATGCTTTGTTTCATAATTTGTGAATAAGAAATAGTTTGAGCATGTTAGAATACCTGAAATTTGTTTCTGACCTGTTTTGCGAGTTTTACGTGCAGTAGGTATGATTCACTCCTATATATTCCTCCAATCGTAATTGGGTGCCTCTCTCTCGAAGCTGAAGAATCTAGATCCCACTTCTGACACCATGTCGCTCATCCCTCTCTAGTGTAGATGATGAACAGGCAGGGTATAAGCCTAGCCAAAAAGGTACCCTGGCTTTCGCCACCCAAGAAAATTCTTTTCCTATGCTCTTGTCGAGCAGAGCCACTGATGCTTTATTACATAAAAACACACAAGGATGGATAGCAACATTACAAAATATAAACCAACTGCTTATTAGCAGACAAACTACACAGACATGCATGCTTACATCTCAATAGCTTACTACAAAATGGCAGTCGGGCTCGCACATGCTCAGTATTTATACACTTGTGCAAGTCCCTAGAAAGCATCTTAAAAGCTGTACACACGTATTGCTCTACATGTACTATCAAATAAAGATGAACAGGCGATCGAGAAGAATTTTATGCTTCCAGCTGGGAACCAGTCACTATCAGTTATAGGTTCTGCCTTTTGATCTCACCACAGCCCCCAGGGTGTTCACCAAATGCATGGCAGTAGCAGTAGCTCACTTGAGACTACAAGGAATCAGAGTGTTTTCATCCTTACTGGCTTATTTCCACCCTGACCAGGCATCACCTCATCATGGCAAGACAAAAAGTGGTCCAGACATGTGCTGTACTAGAAATCACCATAAATTACCAAAAGTCTCATCTAGAACCAAGTCAAAGTCTAGAGTTCATAGGCAAACTCCTCGGTACAACTGTAGCCTCACTTTCCCTCTGCAGACTTCAAACAATAAGATCACAAGTGAGAAAGATAGTTTGCAGTACCAGCATCCCAGCCTGCTTGATTCTTCAAGCTTTGGATCAATGGCGACAGCAGTAACAGGACTACCCTTAGCCAGACATCAGATGAGAATTCTTCAGCTTTGGATCATGGCGACAGCAGTAACATGACTACCCTTACCCAGATATCCGATGAGAATTCTTCAGCTTTGGATTATGGCGACAGCAGTAACATGACTACCCTTAGCCAGATATCAGATGAGAATTCTTCAGCTTTGGATCATGGCGACAGCAGTAACATGACTACCCTTACCCAGATATCCGATGAGAATTCTTCAGCTTTGGATCATGGCGACAGCAGTAACATGACTACCCTTAGCCAGATATCGGATGAGAATTCTTCAATAGATGCTGGGCTTGCAATGATCAATACTTCATCTTCCTTTATCTGCTGCAGTACGAATCACCAATATATGCAAAAGGGATGTACTGTGGTGGGCTCAGTCAGAAGAGGTTCTACAGTGACTTTTATTCATGCCGGCTTAGCCCAAAGTCGTTGTGATCAGATGCTTCCCAGCTGAGGTGGGGGGGGGGGCATTACCTGGGAAAGACAATCCAAGGCACTTGTCCCCCAAAAGAGGCCAATTTGCATATCTGTGTCCTAGAGATGACAGCAGCACTTTGTTGCAGGCCTTTCAGAATGGCTCTCCCTTCAGGAATGATTGGGTTTCAAACTGGAAAACTTGTCAATGGTTCCAGGGAACTCCAGTGTATTAGCAGGCAAACTGAGCAGGTACATTCTACTACCCCACGAATGGTCCCTCAACAAGGATGTAGCGGAAGTGATTTTCTGACCATGGGGCTAACCTTGCTGCGATCTCTTTGCATCCCCCCTAAATAAGTGCAGCAGCTGCTTTACCCTAATCCCCCCCCCATAGGAGCTCTTCTCTATGATTGCCCTCCAGTTTACTTTATACTTATCCCCCAATTTCTTTGATTCCAAAGTTCTTACAGAGAGCTGCCAGGTTGAAGAGCTAAGTCATCCTTATTGCACCCTATTAGCCTCAACAGATTTGGTTTCCATTCCTGTGGCCTCATCCCAGTTCCAGATCTACTATCCCAACCAACAGGCATGATTACATCTGAACCTTCCCAATCTCAAGCTGGTTTCTCCATTTCCAGTAATTATCAGACAGCCTTATGCTGTTGTCTCCTGTTAGCCACATTTTGTTATCTTCCCATAAACCATTAACAAGTAAACTTTCTGCCAATAAATGGAAGAGATTCATCCAGTGGGCTGATCAACATCATATCAACCCCGTTTCTGTCCCAACTTCTTGATGATGCTTTTAAATCAAGGAGCCAGTGCTTCAACAGTTAAAGTTCAGTTGGCAGCAGTTTCTAATTTCTGAAGTTGATTTGATGGTTCATTTGCTTCTCATAAACTTTGTAAAGCCTTTTTCCGAGGCACACTCCTTTTTAAAACCCCCATTTAAAGATCCTACCTCTCCATGGGATCTTAATCTGGTACTGCAAGTCTCAATCCATTCACTCTTTGTACCCGCAAATGACTGTAGTCTTAAATTTCTTTCTTGGAAAGCTTTATTATTGTTGTCCATTACTTCTGCCAGACTAATTTCAGAAATTCAGGCCTTGTCTATGAAGCCCCCATATCTAATTTTTCACAAAGACAGGGGTACAGTATGAACCAATGTATCCTTTTTGCCTAAAGTAGTAGTATAGTCCTATATTAACCAGTCCATCACTTTACCGGTTCTCTTTCCAAATTATTCCAACAAAGGCAAATACTTAATACGTTTAGTGGATGTACATAGGCAAGTGCGCTTCTATTTACATAGAACAAAGGACATCAGAACTACAGGTCAGTTATCCATTTCGTTTACGGATGTGAAACTGTGTAAACCAGTGTCCAAAGTCACCCTAGCCAGAGCTTACAGGCTGCATCATCTTTATTTAGAAAAAGTTGGATATGCCTTTACCAAGGCAGATGCATGTTCATTCAACCAGGTCCGTAGCAACATCCTGTTTTTCATTCAACACCTTCCATGGATGAAATATGTGCGGCAGCAACTTGGGGCCCCTCCCCCCAAACCTTTGTCACTCATTACAAATTGGATTTGATATCAAGAAATAGAGCATCATTTGGCTCAATGATGCTTAGGAATATCCTTCCTTGAGTCCTTCCTGGGATGTAGGTAGCTGGGGACTCTGTCTCATCAGTTGAGAATAGAATGAAAATTGACAACATCAGATATGCATTTACCGTAACGTTCCATCTGTGTTGTTTTTTTTCATTCTTCAACTCCCCACCCACCAACCCCCATTCTTATGGTTTTCTGGAAGAGTGAGTGGATATGAAAAGTTTTGTATAATCCAAGCATGATAAAGCTCCAGGTATAACCTTGTCTAGCTTTTTTTCTATATTTACATTTGTCTATTTGTATGAGAATTTATTTCTTTATGCTATAACCTGCAAACAAGATCTGAGGTATTTGGGGTTGGTGCACTTTGGGTAAGGGAGAAGCTCAAGAGTTCTAAGTTGCCACAAGCTTTTGCAACAGCTGAGTCGAATCCAATGGATCAGATCCAAATCCATCAGTTGAGGAAGAATGAAAATGGACAACACAGATGGAACATTATGGTAAGTACATAACTTTTTAATGCCTGCTGTCGCTGCCATATAATTGCAGAAGTTTAGGGGCAATGGATGTTAGACATATTAAAGGATACTAAAAAGTGTCTGTCTCCACTGATTAACATACACTCATGAGTATGCGAAGCCTGTTTATGTTGTACCATTGACATAAATAATCTTTTTCACACATTGCTAAAAGCTCTTAACCATGGTACTGTTGCTTCCTGTCGTTTTCCCTCCTCCACCATAACATGACCACAGCACAATGGCTAATGGCATTCCTAGGACTTGTAGTTTCTGCCTGCCCATGGTATTTTCTTGTTTGATTGTAGTCTAACTTAGGACCAGTTCAGCTGAACCACTTTGACTTGGATGACAATTTTATACAGTGGAGAGTATGATTTACCCAGATGTTTGGTGACCTCAGAATTACATTACAGAGGGGAGCAGGAGTCTTCCCTCTAAATTTCTAGTGTGGGGCAGAAAAGTATCTTTAGTAAGGTGTCCATTCAGTCACTCATATTTGAACAAAACCAGTTTTGCTTCATCTATCACTAGTAGTCCTTGGTGCAAAGCTTCATATGAAAGTTGTAATATGGAACGTAAGTATATGGTTAAATAGACTGACTCCTTCTGGTCAGTATGCCTTTTGAGTCATCTGTAATATGGAACATAAGTATATGGTTAAATAGACTGACTCCTTCTGGTTAGTATGCATTTTGAGTCATCTGCAAAATAATTTTGAAGTTTCATTCAACAGGCAAATACATTGATTTTTGCATGGCATTTGAACAAGATAATATAACAGTGAGAACTTGACATTTTCTCCCTTTCCCAACTGTTGTGTGATCTTAAAGTTAATATACATAAGAGATGTGGGGAGGGGGCTTCAGGAAGGCATTTTTTTTAATTTATTTATAGTGAAAGACTGTGTGAGTTTCAATGCATAGACATTCAGATTGGGATTTGATGGTAGTTTAATTCACCACTCATTTATAATTAGTTAAATTATCCCCTGAACTTGTTGCATCTTGCTGTAGCTTATTTCAAAGCATACAGAGTCTGACTTATACTCACTGTGTCCTCCTTAGCTTTTCAATATTTTCAGCTATTTTATTTCCAGTCAGTGAGGCCTTTTTGGTTTCATATGGATGCAGAGTGACAGTTGATGTCCTTTCATATCACTGTTGCAGTATTCTTTGCCTAAGGCATGTCATACCAAGGGTAGCCCAACATCCAACCAGTACACCGAAGCCTTTAGTATCTATAGGCATGGTACATCACACGTATGCTCCCTGCTCAAAGCGTATGACATAAAGGTGACATACTGACACACACACACTGAGAACTTCTTTACAGCCAGTCTAGGTTCTTGACCCAGAGACTCCCCAGACTCTGGAATAGACTGCCCATACATGTCAGGCAGAGAGCCTCTTTGGCCCTCTTCAAAAGGAACCTTGATTGGATGGGAGAAAGGAAATTCATCCCGGGGATCACGTCAGTCACCCTGCTAGACAGGGGTCCAGGAAAGTAAATAATGTGGGAAGAAATAGCCATGGAATTCTTATGGCTAGGCTTGTATAGGCCCTAGGGGCGATAGCCTAGTACCAACCTATGAACCTTTAAATGCAATTGTTGAACGTAAAGTCTGAATGCCCTTCTGCTGTGCTGGTTACCAAGGCTTATTTTCAACAAGTGCCCTGTTGTTTTATTTGTGTGCTTGTGCGCGCATGTGTGCACGCGTTTGTGCATGTGTGTGTGTGTTCATGTCATCCAGAACGGGAAGACATCATTGTGGGATGTAGATTCCCCACAAAGACTGTTACGACCAGAGTGTCTCCTGTTTGGTTCCTTCCTACGGTCATATGCAGTGCTGTGTTTGACAGGTGTTTGTGCCTAAGACCCTTCATAGTTGTCTATCCTCATTGTCCATATTCCTGGAGAACCAATGTCTTAAGTTGTTGGCTCTTGGTGCTGTGGTTGAATCCTGTAGTTCTGAGGACCAGCCATCTGCCAAGAAGAAGGCCAAAAAAAGTTAGGTCAGGTCTGGCTGTTGTCCAACCTCCTCCAGGCATCTCTCAAGGCTGGTGAAAGCCTAGAGGACTGCCTGATGGTTGCTTCCGATTGTTCTGCTGTGACCCTGTGTGAGGCTAGCATGGATTTGGCTTCTCACATATCCTCTGAGGATTTTCAGATGTTAGTACCTGACATTGAGGGGGAACCTTTGCTGATTATATCTGAAGGACAGAGGGGGATTCCTCTAGGGAAGAGGTTCCTACAACCATTATTGAGTCATGCCAGGGATCTGACCCTCACAAGGGTGTTTTGAGTGGATGTCCCAAATAAAAAGAAACAAACAAAATATATTTCTCCTGTTGGTAAGGGTCTCCAACCTGAATGGCAGGACTTTACTCTAGGTTTTTTTAATGCTTTGATGGCCTTAAAGCCTCCTTCACTCGAGGCCTAGAGAATGGACTAGGGAAGAATTTTGTCTATGGTTGCGAGAAGGACGACTCCCTAAGTCCAGATTCCCTCCTAGAGGAGCTCTCCATTGGAGATGGACAGCATTGCCCCTGTAATGGATTATTTTAAGTGGGATTGTTCTCAGATTCAGTAAAGATATTTTGACTTCCTAGAGATGGAGCCTGCCAAGACATCTGCTGTTCCTCCTGTTCTGGCTGCCCTTCTGGATACTTTCTCAGCAGCATCTGTTGCCCCTGACTCTCAACCCCCTGCACCTAAGAAGCCAGATAGAGTCTTTAAAGTGCCTGAGGTGTGCAATGCCTGAGGTGTGCACATTTCTTTATAAATGCCTTCCTGCTGACCTGTAGTGTCAGTCTCCTTTGACAAGCCATTCAAGTAATTGCCCTCCACCAAGCTGTTGCCTTCTGATAAGAACAATAAGGCTATGGAAATGCTGGACAAGCAAGATTACACTGCTGCCACTTGTCCTTTAGGCCATCATGTACCAGACTAATACGACCAGGTATATTTTTACTTTCCTTTTTTGGGTTTCTAAGGTAGTTTTCTGACCTTTCTAATTCAGAGGGGAAGACTTTGGCCCTTTCCTTTCTGGGCTGTACTTCTCAAGGTGCATGCCACTCAAATGCAGCTGATGCCTGTACCAGGGCTGCTGCCTTTGGGTCAGTTATGAGGCATTGTTCTTGGTTTTGTCTTCAAGCTTTGCCTGATGACTTTAAGGCTAAATGTTTGGATGCTCCTGTGGATAACTATCTTTTTGTATCTGCCTGCTGCTGAACCTTTCAAGTCTCTCCAGGACATGGACAAAGCCTACAGAACCTGAAACTTATTTTTGTTTCTCCTGTTCCCAAATTTCAGAGGGAATATCCCTCTAAGTCTGCATTTGTTCGTAGACCATCTTTAAGGACAAGAAGGGTCTAGGTGTGTGCCTCCTGTCAAGTCTGCTCAGACTCCTGTCACCCAAAAACCTGCTTTCCAGAACAAGCTGGGTTCTGTTTGACAATTTGCTTCCTCATCCCCTCGGCCAGGTTCCCTTGTCCCTCCTTCTGTCCCTGTCATTTCCAAATTGGCTGCAAATCACATCAGACTCTTGGGTTCTGTCCATTGTCCGTCAGGGATATTTCGTGGTTCGGAAGTCCCTTCCTTCCATTTGAAGAAATCTTCAGCCTCCTCTGGAGCTGCTCTTTCATTTCTCAGAGATTCTTCACTCTGGTTTGGCTTAGGCCACCATTCAAACTTTGCTTCTGCCCAAGTGGGAAAGGGGGTTTATTCCAGGATGTTTTTAATCCCACGAAAGGAGTGCACATGGAGACCCAGTCTGGATCTTTCCATGTTGAACACCTTCCTTCCTTTCATATGTTATCTCTGCAGAAATTATTTCCTCCTGTTCTGCCCCAGGCATTTCTGGTGTCCCTGAATCTCAGGGATGCCTGCCTTCACATTTCCATCTATCTTCTCTTCCTTTCCCTGTCTCTTCCTTGCATTTTCAGTTCTCTGCTTTGCCTTTGTCCTGTCTACAGCCCCAGCAGTATTCACCGAGTGCCTTGCTTCTGTCATTGCTTTTTTTCAGGGTTTTAGGTATTCAGATATTTCCGTATTTAGACAATATGCTCATTCAGGCCCCTTCCTCCAACTCTCTGCTTCGGGATATTAAGTGCATTACTTCCCTGTTAGAGTCTGGGGATCGCCATAAACTTCCAGAAATCAGTCCTGATACCTTCCCAGGATCATATTTTCCATAACTGCAGACTTCCAGATCCCATGCTGGCATCTCTGCCAGCCACCAAGATTCTGTCTCTGCTTTTTTCCAACCCCTTCTTCTGGTGTCGGTCACTGCCAGGGAATTTCTCAGGGTGCCTGGGTTCATGGCTTCCACCATTCTCATGTATTGTATTGCCAGGCTCGATGTGAAGAAGTTTTAGTGGTATCTCAAGTCACTGTGGCTTCAACATTGCCATCCTCTGGACTTCTTTTTACCCTTCCTTAACTGTTTCAAGCTTGAGCTTCATTGGCGGATTCAACTTTCACTCAACCTGGGGCTTCCTTTTCAAGCTCCAGTTCCAAGTCAAGAATGCTTTGCAGACTCCTCAGACAGGGGGGTGGGGTTCCTCCTTTCTCAAAATTCAGGGTCTCTGGCCTTCTCTTCAGTGGTCAGATCATATCATTGTAAAGGAGACTAGTGCTTTGCTTCTGGATGTTCATGCTTTCATCCCAAGCCCCTCATTATTTTTCACAGACAATACCACAGTGATGGGGTATGTCAGTAGGCAAGGGAGCACAAGGTCGTATCTTTTTTGCAGACTGTCTTTTCAGATATTCTTCATGTTTCACTGTTGCAGTCATTACATTTGGGTAATCGGCTGGCAGGTTGCCCTCAGTTGGCCTGAATTCCAAAGTCTTGGGTCCTGCGTCGGTTGTTGTCTCCTCTTCCATGACGTCAGGTCGTCGGGGGTATAAAACATGCATCCGACACCATTTTCTTTAGTCTTTCTTGCCACGCGGTGCCTGAAGCAGAAGCATTTTGCAAGTGCTGGTCAGCTGACTACTGAAATGTTTGAGTTTCAGAACCGAAGTCTTCACTAAAGCTAAGTACCCCATTGGGGAAACCTTTTTCTTGCACCATACCGATGTCAGAAAAAGTTAATAATTGTATTACTTGTGGGAAGCAAATACCTCATAAGGATTTCCATTTATACTGTATTCCTTGCCTAGGCACTGATCACAATGTACCTGGCTGTCTGTTTTGTGCTAGATTTAACCAACGCAGTATTAAGCGTCTGTATATTTTTGCCTCAAAGTATTTTGGAAACCGATTTAACTACCCAGAAATGTCGTCAGATAGCAATCTGACTACCGGAGTACATAAAAAGCGCAAAGAAAAGGACCGAGAAAGGCAGTTGAGATCCAAAACCGACGACAAAGCTTCTCTTAAGCTAGTCACCGGAACTCAGTGAGGCGCTTTCGCAGTCCCTGATACCCGCTACCTTCGAGTTGCAGGCCTCTACTGACACCCATGTGGAGTCCGGCATGCCGCAAGATACTCAAGGTATTAGGCCGACGGATGTATCTCCCTCGGATGGGTCCAGAGCCGCTGAGCAGGCACTGGCTTCTGAGGGTGTATTCAGACCTCAACATTTGTATATCAAACAGACAGCTGCAAAACCAAAGACTAAAGCAACTTCTAAAACTAAAAAACGGACGCATGAGCCATGTGCACAGGCCTCTATGCCTAAAAAACAGGTGATCAAAATGGCTGAAGACCTTATTACCTTGATCAGGGGTACCCATCCCCCTCCAGATAAGAGGCCTAGGCAAAACCCTGACTATGAATCTTAAGATCAGGTTTCTATTTCTTCTGATTCCTCTTCTGATCAGGAATTATCTATACCTCCCTGTGAGGATTCTGATGCAGAGGAGTCTATACCATCTGCTTCTCCTCCTGAAGATTATTCATTTGGGGAAACCTTGCATACTTTGAGGGAGCATTTTCACTAGGAGAGTCAAGACTTCTCAGAATCAAAAAAGAGGCTCAAGGATTTCCTTCTTCTCCCTCAGCACAGGCCTTTGGCCATTCCCCCTGTTTTAGACATTGTGGATGATGTGTTTTCAGAGTCCAGCTTGACCCCTGACTCCTTACCTCTGGCTCCCAGTAAGCCTGACCGATATTACAGGGTCCCTGACTCACATAAATTTCTATTTAGAAACCCTGCTGCTGTTCCTGAAACTGTTTCACAGGGTCCAAAGGGTGTTAAGGCCTCAACAGCAAAAATCCATCCCCCTCTGACAGAGATTCAAGGGCACTGGACAGATGGGGAAAAAAGGTTTATACATCTGCACCCTTGGCAATCAGAGCCTTAAACTGTCAATCTCATATGCTTAAGTATCAACAACATGTTATGGGATTGCTAAAACAGAAAATGATGTTGATTTCTGAATGTGCAGCAAATAAAGAATTGCAGGAATTATTGCATGCAGCTGAACAGGTTGGAAAGCATACTTTGCAATGTGGTTTTGATTCCTTAGAGGCCTCCTGCAGGGCCGCAGTTACTGGATCTGTGATTAGGAGGCATGCCTGGCTAAAGGAACAAAATTTGCCTGATCATGTTAAAGCTAAATTGCTAGATGCACCTTTACAGCATGATACTCTGGTATTAAGGCAGAAGAGGTTTTAAAGAAAATGGAAGACAAAGCTAAGTCTATGCAAACTGTTAAAGACTTTTTACAAGTGCAGCCATCAAGATTCAGTAGACACTGGCCTACAAAAAGTTGGTCCTTTCCTGTGTCAGATAGAGCTCAAAGGGGCAAATCCAGACTCCCAAAGGGTTCCAGATACCAGGTGCAAGATTCATACAGGTCAAAGCAATGGGGCGCTTCTACCTCCAAATCAGGAGGAGATAAAGCGCAAACCTACAGAAAACAGTCTCAATGACTTCCCTCTGCCTACACCAAGCACTTATCTTTTGACAGCACCACTAGGGGGAAAATTAGCACTTTTTGCTCAAAAGTGGCATTTAATAACCCAGGACAAGTGGGTACTAAACATCATATCACAGGGATACAGATTCCATCTCCACACACTGCCAATGGAAAATGGTTGGCCAGATCTGCCAAAAAATCAATGGGCAGAGGCACAGAAACAGGTTACTTTCCTCATGGATATGGGGGCATTCAGACAGTACCATAACAGGAAAAAGGACAAGTTTTTTACTCAAGACTGTTCTTGGTGCCCACAAAGGACAAGGCCTGGCGGCCAATACTGGATCTATCGATTTTGAACACATACCTGGACATTCCTGACTTTGCAGCAGCTTCTGCCCATGCTGGGCAAGAATGCTTGGCTGGTGACTTTAGACCTAAAAGAGGCATACCTGCATGTTCCCAGTAAGACAGTCGTGCATAAGATACCTCAGATTCAAGGCTGGCTTAATGCATTACCAATTCTCTGCACTGCCCTTTGGCTTGTCTACTGCGCCCAGGGTCTTTACAAAATGCCTGGCACCAGTAATTGCATTTTGCAGACAAAGAAGTATACAAATATATCCTTACTTGGACGACTGTCTCATTCAAGCAGAGAACAAGGACACTCTTCTTCGACACCTGGCATTTGTGAAAAGGCTTCTAACATGCCTAGGGTACACAATAAACAAAAGGAAATCACAACTGGTACCCTCTCAAAAGATAGCATTCCTGGGTGCAAGCTTGAAAAACCCCCCCACCCCAAACAAAAAAGGAAGCACTTACTTAAAACCCCCACTCTCCAAAAAAATTTCAGGGTCTGGGCTTCATGGACCTATTTAATTTATTCAAGCTGAAAGGGCTTCATTCCCAAAAAGTTTAAACAAAAAACAGTCCTGAACAATAATTCCTTTTGCCTGCAGCAGGATTCATGGTGGCAAACACCCCAAAACATGGATGCCCCCCAAACCCCGGGCCCGCCAAAACCCTTACGAAGGAAGAGATTCGTGCTTGGAACCAAACAAAGGAACTAAAATCAACCCGAAAAATCTAGTTTAAAATCTAAACTTAAGCTTACAAGGGCCCCTTCCCCAAAATAAAATAAGTCTGCCTTGGTATAAACAAGCAGAAATCACCCCCTCCTTTCAAGCAACTTGGAAATTTTTCCTCCCCCTTTCCCTTTCCCCAGGCCCAAATTGGAAAACCCCCTGCCTATTTGCCGCTGCCACCCTATTAAAGTTCCCAATAAAACTTTTGTCTCAATTCTTCCAAAATTTCAAAAACCCTCATCTTAACCTTTTTCTATTTTTCCCCTTTGGGCTCCATTTTATCCTGGGGGTTTTTCCCTTCTCTTAAAAACAACTCTCCAATTTTTTCCTTCCTTCTCTTCCTTCCCCCCCCCTTTCTCTTCCCTCTCTCTTCTTTCTTCTCTCCTTTTCCCTTTCAAATTCCCTCTCCTTTCTGCTCTTCCCTTTTCCCAAGGGGTTTTTTTTCCCCCCCCTTCCACCCTTTTTCTCCCCGCTTCTTGCTCTTTTCTTTCCCCTTTCGCTTCCTTTGCCCCTCTCTCTTCCCACTTTTCCCTCCTCGGGGCCTTTTCCCCCTTGCTTTTGCCCAGCCCCCCCCTAGCTTCCCCCCAATTTTTTTTCCCCTCCCCGGGTTTTTTGGGTTTTTTTTTTTTTGGTTTTTTTTTTGTAAAAAAAATAAAATATATAAATTTTTAAATTTTTTTAAAAAAATATATTATTTTATATATATATATTTTTTATTAACCAAAGGACAAACAAAAAAGAAAAAATATTTCTGAAAAAAAAGTTTTCCCCCCAAAAGGTTAAAAACCCCCCAAAAAAAAGGGGGGGCCCTTTGGGAAAGGGCCCATCCAAAAATTTTCAAAAATTTTTTAAAAAACCCAAAAACCTGCAAAAAAATTTTCGTTTCAATTTAAACGAAAAACCCTTCTTTAAAAAAAACCATTCGAGGTTTTAAATCAAAAACCCCCTTTTTTTTTCAAAAATTTTTAAAAAATTTTTTTTTAAAACCCAAAATGATGGGAAAATTTTAAAATTAAACCCCCAAATTTAAAAACCTACTCCAAAAAAAACACCTGAAAATTCTAAAAAATTTTTTTTTTTAAAAAAAAATTTTTAAAAATTTTTTTTAAACCCAAAATTCAACCCCTTTATAATTTTTTTCCCCTTTCCCCCCAAAAAAAACCCCCCAAAAAATTCAAACAAAAAAAAAAAAATTTTAAAAAAAAAAATTTTTTCACCCCCCCAAAAAAAAATTACGGGGTTTTGAAAAAAAATTTTTTAAAAAAAAACCCCAAAAAAGGGTAAAAAAACCCCCCTTTTTTACCCAAAAAGGGAAAAACCCAATTTTAAAAAAAAAATTTTTTACAAAAAATTAGAAAAACAATTCCCTTTAAAGAAAAAAAACCCCAAAACCAACACGTAAAAAAAACCAGGGAAAACTAACTTAAAAAAACCCCCAATTTCCCCAAAGACCCCCTTAAAATTTTAGGGAAAAAAATTTAAAAAACCCCAAAATTTTAATTTAAAATTAATTTTTTAAAAAAAAATTTTATAAAAAAAAATTTTATAAAAAATTTTTTAAAAAAAAAATTTTTTAATATTAAAATTTTATTTTTATTTAAAATTTATTAATATTTTGTTTGTTATTATTTTTATATATATTATATATATATATATTTATATATTATTTATAAAAATTAATATATTAAATTAAAAAAAAAAAGGAAAAAATTTTAATGAAAATTTTATACTTTAAAAAAACTCCCCAAAAAAAAATAACACAAATACAAACATTTATTTATAAAATATTTTCAAAAAACACAAAAACACACACATCACACACACCCAAAAATTTTCCCTAAAACCCAAAAACCCCAATCCACCAACACACAACACACAAACCAATAAAAATTAATCACCAATCCAACAAAACCCCCAACCTTTCCCCAAACACAACTGCCCCAAATTTTTCCCCAAACCAAAAATTTAAATCCTTAATATTACAGTTACTTTTATTCTTTTAATTTTATAATTTTATTTTTTAAATTTTAATATATATATATATATATATATGTATATATGTATATATGTATATATATATATATATATATATGTATATATGTGTATATATATATATATATATATATATGTATATATATATGTATATATATATATATATATATATATATATATATATATGTGGTGTGTATATATATATATGTATATATGTTTTATATATATATATATATGTATATATGTATATATGTATATATATATATATGTATATATATATATATATATGGTGTATTACACATATATATATATATATGTATATATATATGTATACATATATATATATATATATATATATATATACATATATATATATATATATATATATATATATATATATATTATTATTATTAATACGTATTATTATTATTATGTGCATATTATACACACATATTATTATTATTATATTATTAATATTATATGTAATATTAATAATACGTAATATATTATTAATATATTATTATTATACATAATATATTATTATTATTATTATTAATATTATAAGAAATACCTTTTGGAGGCACCTGACATCAGGGGCAAGAAAACCTAAAGAAAATGGCGTCTGCTGCATGTTTTATACTCCTGACTACCTGACATCATGGAAGAGAGGACAGCAACTGACGCAGGACCCAAGACACTGGAATTCAGGCCGACTGAGGGCAACCTGCCAGCAGATTACCCAAATGTAATGACTGCAACAGTGAATACACTCTAACATCTACATTTATGGTAAGTGTACACAACTGTACTTTCTGAGATCCTTGGACCAGTTATGGTGATTTCCATGGTGCCATCTACAGCTCTCAAGGCCATGGCACCCCTAACTCCTACTCTGGTTGGTGGCTCATCAGAGCCGGGTGTGATCCTGGTTTCAAGGTTGTCGTTCTTTGTTCCTAGCTCCCACCCCTCTTCAGGTGGGACTACCTTTCAGATTATGGAGAGAGGTTTGGCCTCAGCAGGCTTCTAGCTGGTTCCATCCTTGTCGGAGTGCCATATTTTTTTGTTTCCTCTGGTTTGAAGCTGTCGCAATCTGCTACGTCAGGACAGCAGGCACAAGAGCTGCAAGACACTCCGGTTCAGGTACCCCCTCTTCTGAGTCCTCTTCAGAACCTTCCCCTGAGGAGCCACCCCACAAGAGGACATGCAAGAAGAAGCACCTGGATTCTCCAGAAGACACAGAGTACGATGAAGGGGAAGGGTCCCCACGATCACCCTCGGGAGATGTCTTCTTTGGAGACTTCCTGGCAGTATTAAAACAGATAGGTGATTGGAAGCTTTCAAATCCTTCCTCTGAGGAATCAGTGTTTTTGCAAGCTTTTCGTGCCCGCCCTTCTACTTTTTGGGTGATCAGGCCCACTGACTACCCAGTTAAGTTGATAGTTCAGCGAGCGTGGACAGTTCCTGACTCCATAGAGCCTATTCCCCAGAGACTGGATAAGATTATTTCAGCTCCAGAGGATCAGCCCCATTGGTCTAAGGGTCTAGCACTGGATGCCATGGTGGTGGCAGTGGCCACCAAAAAGGAACTCGCCAACGAGAGTTCAACTATCTGTCCACCTAACCAAAAGTCTTGGATGATAGATAGATTTGGGAAGCGGATTTTTGCTTCATTGACCTGCACTATTCTGTCCTTGAACATCTTGACACACTTTAGTAGACTCCAAAGGGAGCTGAAAACTGATCTTTCAGACACCCTTGCAGGAGCAGTATCTGATGAGGTTCCAGATAAAGTTGCCTCTCAGCTTGCCACCTTAGAGTCTATCTGAAATTCATTCATGTGACTATTGCTCATACAGCCAAATGGACGTTTAGAGCAGCGGGTACAGGCATTGCCACTAGGCATCACACCTGGATGCAGTTGTGTGATTTTCCGGAACCCTTGAAGTCTTCCTCTGTCAGTGCTCCAGTTGATGGTACTTCTTTGCTTGTCCCAATAGTCAGACACACTAGCCAGGTGTGAAAAAGACGGGAAGACCCTTCTGCCGTGGGCATTTGTTTTTTTTGCTCCCCAGCAACCTCATTCCAGGAATCAGAGGAGTGGAAAAATGTGGCTCAAGAAGACCCACGGGCCTTTTCAGGACACACGTGGTGAATATTCCTCCCGAGGAAGAGGGGGGAATTGTTCTGGAAGACGCCCCTCCCATGGCAGAGGGGGTCTGTGTAACCAGAGCTCCATTGATTCCTTTCCTGGACAAACCCTATCAGCGCTCCTGAACAGGGGCCTGATTGCTTACCTCTGGGAAGATTCTCTCTGCACCATTCAGCCTGGCTTACAATAACCTTGGACACCTGGGTGCAGAACATAATCAAGAGAGGTTATAGTATTCCCTTCAGTCTTTTCCTAAAATCCCAAAAGCAAATCCCCGATGTTCCACCCAGTCGGAGAGATCTAGCAGCAGTCGAGATTGAAATGCTGTTTCAGAAGAAAGTCATCCATGTAATCCCACCAGACCAAGTAGGATCCGGATTCTACTTGAGATTCTTTTTAGTGCCAAAAAAGAATGGGACTGAAGACCAACCTTTGATCTCGGCATATTGAACAAATTTTACAGCAGCCAAAATTCCGGATGGTTACGGTTCAGTCTATCCTTATCTTTCTAGAGAAGGATGATTGGATGTGCCCTGTAGATCTTCACGGCACGTATTACCATATAAAAATAGACAAACGCTCCTGAAGATATCTCTGCTTCTGGCTAGGAGCCAGTCATTACCAATTTCGAACACTGCCCTTTGGTCTCACCACAGACCCCAAGGCGTTCACCAAATGCATGGCAGTCATAGCAGCTCATTTGAGACTACAGGGATTCTAGGCGTTTCCATATCTAGACGACTGGCTCCTCACCGTCCCCTCCAGGCATCTACTGCTTTACGCCATAGACTTTGTTGTACATCTTGCTAAAACACTAGGGATTTCAGTCAACAAAAAAAAGTCACAATTGATTCCCTTGCAGGATCTGGAGTTCATCGAAGCAATGTTAAATACGGTGTCCTGTGTAGCCTCCCTTCCTCACCACAGACTGTTAAAACTAAGATTGCAACTTCAAGTAATCATTTCCCAAAGCAAAGTTCCTGCTCATCTGGTACTACAAGCTCTGGGGACCATGGCTGAAAAAATAACATTAGTTCCCCTCAGGAGGTATCACGTGAGGCTGCTTCATTGGCTCTTGGCATTACAGTGGTCACTTCTAACGCACCCCATGTCCCATCCAGTCTTGATTACACATTGCTGCAAAATGGATTTATCTTGGTAGATGAAGCCAGAAAAGATTCTATGGGGTCATCCCTTTTCCCCCTCTCAGCTCAAGGCCGTAGTGACCATGGTTGCTTCCCAGATTGGGGGGGTGGGGGGGGCATGAAGCCAGAAAAGATTCTATGGAGTCATCCCTTTTCCCCCTCTCAGCCCAAGGCTGTAGTGACCACGGCTGCTTCCCAGATGGGGGGCATTTTCTGAGAGAGACTGTTCAAAGTACTTGGTCCACGCAAGAGGCCAATTTGCACTTCAGTATCCTAGAATTGAGGGCATTGCTTTTAGCTTTACAGGCATTCCAGACTGTCCTTCCTTCGGGGACAATTGCAATCCAATCAGACATGTTTGTAGTCCGGTATATCAACAGACATGGGGGAACTTAGTCCTGCCCCCTGTGTCGGGAAGCTCTAAGGATTTGGCAATGGGCAGTCGCATCCAACAGCTTCTGATAGCAGTGCATATCTTGGGGAACTCCAATGTGATTGCATCCTCCTGCCTCATGAGTGGTCTCTCAATCCCAACGTAGCGAAGAAGATCTTTCGTCGATGGGGTCAGCCTTCCTGCAACATGTTTGCTTCTCCCATAAACCACAAATGCAGCAACTACTTTGCCTTAACCCCCCCCCCTTGCTGGCAGACCCCGAGAGACGCACTTCTTCTCGGTTAGCCCCAGAGATTCCTGTGTGCCTTTCCCCCAATTCCACTCATCCCACAGTTTCTGAGGAAAGCCCAACAGTTGAGAATCAGTGATTTTCATTGCACTATACTGGCCCTGTCAAGTCTGGTTTCCCTTTCTTTGGCCTCATCTGGTTTACCATCCGTGGACTTTGGATGCATCTCCGGCCCTAATGTCTCACCCTCAGGGTCTGGTGCAGGTGACTAGGGAGATTTTCCTTTTTTACTGGAGGCACTGTATTTTTCAAAATCCAGATCTCCCATTCTCTCTCCCAGCTCCAGCAGTCTGCCACTTACAGATGCCTCAAACTTTGCTTAGGAAACTGTGTATATGGAGATGTGTAAAGTCTTCGGAACAGAAAAGATGGACCAGATCACATAAATATGAGAGATTGACATTTAAGAAATTTTCTCAACTGTCTCGTTTTTTTTTTGGTCCCTGGGATCTTTACAAGTGTACATAAACTACTACACCTGTGTGATGTGGTAGATTAACAGGCAAGGGTGAACCAGTTCTTGCACTTTATGCAGACTAGCCATGGTAGCCTGGGGGTGTAGCTTTTCTGCGCAGTCTCGCTGTGTAGGCATTTTGCATACCATTAGAGCAAAACTGTGTTTCACACAAGCTGAGTGAGATGAGGACAAACCCTCACTAGTGGAATTTTTTGTTCCAAGGGTTTTTTAAAGCTAGATAGTGCTATAGGGAACACCTCAAATATATATTTTTGCCTCCACTCTCAAGTATCAGTTAGCAAAATTCTGCTCCAGTCTCCACCCTTGAAGAACAGGAAGATGTATTACTTTTCTTTTTCCTGGACAGAAATTTTCCTGTATTTTTTTTTCCATCCTTTCCAGTGTTATCCTGGGTCATTTTGAAGTTGGACACTCCAGAGATCTTTGTGGTGACTCTTTCTGGCCCAAGCAACAGTAGTTCTCCTTTCTTTTGGTATGGTCAAGGCCATTTACCACAAGATCCTCACGGACTGGATACACTCGCACAAGTCCAGGGGTGTTTGATACATCCTGACCATAACAGCTATAACTGACTTGCCTATATGATACAATTGTAATACATTTTAGGCACCCTGTTTTGAGGATGTGCAGCAGATATTAAAGAAGGCAACAAATCTTGCAAGAGGTTTTCTATTTGGTGCCAAGAAAAGAGTCTGCACCCATTCAGGGCTAATGCTTCTCTAGTTCTTGTGTGAGTTCCTGTCCTGTGGCCTGCATTTCTCCTCAGTCCAGATTCATTTGTCGACCTTTAAGGCGTGTCTCCCCGTGGATCCCCCCTCTTTGATTGCAGTCTCTTGTGAAAATGTTTTTGAAAGGAATGTTGCATATGAATCTTCTGGAATCCAGGTGACTGCTCCTTGGGATCTTAGTTTGGTGTTAGAATAGCGAACTCTTGATCCATTTGAACCAGCTCATCAGTCTGACTTGAGGTTCTTGACATGGAAAACAGTCTTACTTATTGTTCAGACCTCTGCAAGAAGAGTATCTGAGTTACGAGGTCCTGGTGAATCAACCTTATCTCATTTTCCACAAAGATAGGGCTTCTTTAAGAAATATTCCTTCAGCTATCCATCTCCGTATCTCATTTCTATAACCTAAAAATGAGGGAGAAACTAAATTTCTTACCTTGGATGCCCACAACAATTCTGGTACTGTCTTGACATAGCAAAATCTTTGAACCTCTCAGTTCATTTCTTGTAAAGGTAAGGAAATAGGACAACCTGCGTCAAAGCAGACTATTCCCAAATGAATGTTTCATGCTATTACCTTTTGTTATACCCAGCAAAACAAAATTATTCCAGGATAAGTCGAGACTCCTTCTTCAGGGCCTTGGCTTCACCTGTGACATTTTGGAAGGGGCTGTTATTCTTCACGGGCTCTTAGACTCTCATTTGTCCTGCTCCCAGTCATATTAAGCTATAGTAATCTACCCATATAGCTTAGGCTGCTGCAGTGTTCCATTGTATAAACTTGGTACAGTTGTGTAAGAGAACTTCCCATAACAGTATATGTTTGATCATTGCTGCAGTATATACTCCCCTCCGCCTAATTTTTCTTATTTATGCCATGATGCGGATATTTAGTATTATTTTCATAACTGTCATTCTCAGGGCTTTAGCCTCTCTCTCTCTCTTTCGGTATGAAAGCTATGAAGGGCTTGGTGCCTCAACCTCACTTTTAATCCCTAATAGACTTCTGTTCAGAAAAGTGCCCATCATAAATTTAGAATGTAATTCTTGATTTGGTGTTACTTGAACTTATTTTTCCTTTATGCCAGTTAATTTAAATCTGCTGTATTTCCTATTTTCCATTTATAGTATATTTAAATTGTTCCAAATGTAACATCTGCTAGTTAATTATTTTTGTGATGCCTTTTGTAACACAGATTGCACTGATATTTTATAAATGAAATTAATGTTTTCTGCTTTAAGTATGCATTCCTTGCACATGTACTATAAGCAGTGTGTGGCAGTTAGTTTTTCATTGCTGAACTGTAGACTGCATGAACATTGTAAAAGTAATGTCTTTCGTTTTTTCCCGGTTAGGGGTCGCCACAGCAGAACTCCGGTCGGCTAATGATTGGCAGTGGATTTTTATGGTGCTGAGTTGCCAGCCCAACATTCAAAGAAGGCACACCCATACACGCACCTACCTGCATGTCTTTAACGTCACTCGACCACAGGGAGGACATGCAGACTCCACACAGAAGGAGCTCCAGCCGAGAATCGAACAGGAGAACCTCTTGCTGTGAGGCGACAATGCTAACTGCTGCACTACCACGGCCTATCCCTGTATGAACATTGTACATGATGTAAAATGGTGTTGATCTGCTGTTCCATTATTTGCAGGTTTGTTATGTCTGTGTTAGTTTTATTTTACCTTTTACTAAAGTTACTTGTATGCTGTTTCTACCTTGTTATGGAGGTTTCCTCCCAGGGCTTCTACACTAAATGGACATTTCCATTTCCATTATCCATGTCAGCAAATAAATGAGTGGCTGTGAATCCATACAGACTGTTAAGATAAACCTTTGTTTGCTAGCCTGTTAATCATGACAGTTACAGCTCATCAGCAGCACAGTTATGAAATTTGCACAGATTTATGCTGTCCTAGAAAAGGTCAGAGTACTATAAGCAGTATTTCTGTTGTCACTACTTAGCAAAGTCAGCATTTAACTAAATGTACTACTAAACGGTCAGTTGTATAAAGAACTGTGCTGTGTCCTTCATATAACATTAATGTAAATCTCATGTGGAGAAGCTGACATGGTAGAGAAGACAGCATCTGCCTAAGAAAGCAAGAATGAATATTGTGCAAAATAATTGGTAATTTTTTTTTTCCAGGACCAAATATCCTTCTTGTTTATTCTTCCAGTACAACACACAGCTTGGCCCTCCGTATTACATTTTGGTCGACACCAACTTCATCAACTTCTCCATCAAAGCCAAGCTGGACATTGTGCAGTCCATGATGGATTGTCTGTATGCCAAATGTGAGTGCCACATACCTCTTTGTATTGACATTATGTAATGGGATTGTTTTTATGCCAAATGTGAGTGCCACATACCTCTTCATATTGACATTATGTAATGGGATTGTCTTTATGCCAAATGTGAGTGCCACATACCTCTTCGTATTGACATTATGCAATGGGATTGTCTCTATGCCAAATGTGAGTGCCACATACCTCTTCGTATTGACATTATGTAATGGGATTGTCTCTATGCCAAATGTGAGGGCCACATACCTCTTCATATTGACATTATGTAATGGGATTGTCTCTATGCCAAATGTGAGGGCCACATACCTCTTTGTATTGACATTATGTAATGGGATTGTCTCTATGCCAAATGTGAGTGCCACATACCTCTTCGTATTGACATTATGTAATGGGATTGTCTGTATGCTAAATGTGAGGGCCACATACCTCTTCGTATTGACATTATGTAATGCTTGCACTTGTGTATGTACTAAAGGAGAAAAAAAGGCTCCAGTGAAATCGATTCATACTGGTAGCTACGAGTCTCATTCAACTAAGTGCAGAAATGTTACTCTATATGTTATACTGTGCGCAGGTACTGGTTTGCATGTAAAAATTATGTATTCATATTGTTCACCAGCTTTGAACCTGTCAGTCTGAGCACCTTTACAATAGAGACAAGGAGCATTCCACAGGTAGAGACTTGTTACACTTGAATTTTTTAAGATACTTGTTAAGTATTTAACTGCATAAAACCTAAGCAGTGATGCGAATAAATAGGCTATAATGTGTACAAGTGTCACGAGGCTGAATGATGATGAATTAAGTAAGTAATGCAGTGGCTTAGCAGATAGCAAACTTGCTTTTCTGTGAAGATTAGAATGCCATGAGTTCTATTCCCACACTAGAAAGTTTGATTCATTTTCCATTTGCTGATTGAGTATAAAGGTGGGGGTGCGCTCCTAAGGTGCTGCCCTTTGAATGGTATATTAAACTGAGGTGCTGTTTTGCGGAGTTGGTGGTTGCTTAGGTACAAGATAAGACATTTTGACACTGGTTCAGAAAATAGTAAGGTTTGCTTTTTTATATCAATCCTTTTCCATCTTTTTTTTCATTATTTACAAATTCCTTATATTCACACTTTATATCCCAATTTGCATATCCTGGTAAAACATTTTACATGTTAATTTATTAAATGCATTCCACCATTTCGTCTTCCCCACCCTTTCCACTATAACAATTTTTTGTATCACGTATTACTTAATCTTTTCTTTTGTTAAACAGCAGCTCCTCACATTTTTTTTTTTCACAAATGCAAAATAACAGTGAATAATAATTTATCCAGTTTTTCAGTTTCTTTCACTCCCAATCTTCTTATTACACACAGTTCCATGTCCATATCAATTTTTTAAATATTTTCCTGTCACAAACGTGAATAATGTCAAAAAAAATAATTTTTGTTATAATCCAAAAAACAGTGTTGTAATTTCTCTCCAGTATTGCAGTTATTGCACATTCTTTCTTCTGTCATTTTATATTTCATGTTACCTTTCACAGGAATTTTGTCCAAAATAAACTCAGAAAATCACTGGCTTCAAAAAGGACTTGTATCTTTCCTATGTTTTCCGTATTGCTTTCTTGTATTCCCCCTCTTTTCCCATGGATCAGTTTAATAGGTTGCTATTTGATACTATTCTTTCCATTGCATGTCTGTTTCTTTATATTAATGTTACATGTCTTTATTTTGTTTTCATATTCCTGCTCTTCCAGACTTTCTCTTTTTTATTTTTCTTCCCCTACCTATAATGACATAGTTTATATTTTCAACACTCAAAACAAATTTACTGATGCTAAGAAAACAGAGGATTTTATTAAATTCAAGTCACCCCTTTCTTTTAGATTATGAACTATCACCCTCTTGATTTGATTCAATCTTGTTCACCACAAACAAGATAACCTAATAATTCACTTTCAGTACAAATTGAAATGTATACACACCACCTATATATGCTATTGTTTCTTGAATACATGTGTTTAACATGTATACCCTTTTTCTTTTGACGTGTGAAAGTCTCCACCAGTCTGTCAACGTTTATATTCTTTAGAATTTCTATCTGTTCTGTTACTGTTTGTTCCCTTTAGAACATCAAATCTGATGTCATTTTTCACATAATCCTCGACTGTGGGCTCTGTTCCGAGCCTTGAAACAGTCTCTGCTGTTATTCCAGTTCAAGCCTTCCAGAACTCATGAGCTAAGCTCTACCCACAATGCTCCTCACCAAATTACCACAGATCTTGTTTGCCGCTTCATAGTGCCAGACATGTTCTCTCTGATCTCTCGGCGATAGCTAATTTTCAAAAAACTGCAAGTTAGATTTTCCTATTTTCTTATATTTTAGCATACCTTATATCTATACTACCCACTCCTCCTTTTTATAGTTTAGTTTGTGTATCGCAGTGTTTTTCTCTGATTTACCGTTGGGTAGTTTTCTCAAGTACCATCCTTGGTACTTTTCTCCTTACCTCTTCAGGTAGTCTTAAATACAATTGTTGGTATTTCCTTTCTTCTTGCTCTTTTCCTTTTACTTAGTTAAAAAAAAAAAAAAACTTTCCTTTCTGATTTTTTAGTATGACTGGTTTTGTGTGTGTGTGTGTTGTGGCCTTTGTTTTTTGTAATGGCCGACAAACCTGCAAACAAACTAATTTTGAAAGATTTTCTTAAGTTGGACTGTGACGAGGCCTTATCTGGTCTGGAAAGCTGAAGCCAGATCATCTTCTTCTAAACCAAAGAAACGGTCAGTCTGTTCTGACATGCCTCATCGGAACCACCAAGCAGAATTTCCAAGACTCCCATGGTGCTGACAGCCTCTCGGAACCGACGGGCCTAAATATTCAGTCCTCTGTGCCAGTGGTGCTTGTTTCTGCACCAACTTCTTCAGCGCCCACTGTCTTTGGTACCTGTTTCGATGCAGACTACATCGGTACCAATGTCAGTTAAAGACACTTCCACTTCGGTACTAACCAAGCATACAGAACCAAAAGACCCTTCACTTATAATTTTACCTCGTACCACATATTCTTCCTCAGTAGATCCTTTTGTGGACCGTCCTCCCAGTCGTTTTGGAGAAACTTGCACCAAAATCTCCATCATCTTCTTCAGTTTGATTTACCAAGAGTTTATCCGAATCTGATATTATGAGACTGGTGGATCAGCTCCTTGAAGCGAGGGGATTACCTCCTTCCTAGCATTGTTGGCTCTTGAACATTACCTTCTTCCACACACTGCTTATTTCTCCTCCGATTCCAGCTGAGTTTTTGGAGTGCCTGGTACCGACCTTCCGTCTTCTGACTGTTTCTGTGCTGGTCAGAACTCCTCCTCCAGCACTGATAGCTACCCTGAGTTCTTCGGGTTTGCTGGACCCAGAGACCTCCCTGGTCAGGCTTTGCCAGTTCTGAGGGGCAAGGTTCAACTTTGATATTTTTGAGCCCTCCATGCCCCTTGGTGCCGGCAGGTATGTAAGCTCACCCTTGGCTTTGTCTTCAGAGAGTCCCTCCTCTGTGCGGGTGGGACCATGGTTCCAAGGAGTCTATTTCAGTCTCGGGCTCCCCATCTCTCTACAGGGGACCTGCCTCAGGCCATGTGGAGAGGGCCTTTGTCCATTCTTGGAGAAAACAGTCTATGCCTTTCCCTGTTGGACCAAACATCTTGTCCATCCCCTCGACCAGAGCTTCCTCCAGTCTCTTCCTGGGACAGAAGACACAAAGTCTCAGGATCAAACCTCGGCACATTGGTTATGTCATCTTTCAGATATCTTCTCCCGAACACCCCACCAAAGTCATACTTCAAAGAGAATGTGCAAGAGGAAGCACTGGACTCACCTGAAGAGTCCTTCGCCAGAAGACAAGCCGATTTCAGTGAGAGGAAGGCTCCCCTGAGTCACCCTGAAGAGGTTTCCTTCGGGGACATCCTAGAAATTCTTAAACAGAGGGGTGGCTGGATCATGCATCGGTCCAGCCTTTTCTGGAGGAATCTGTATACCTAGAGGCTTTTCAAGGAATCTGTATACCTAGAGACTTTTATGTCCATCCCTGTACGTCTTGGATCTCTCCACCTGTTGACGATCTTACTTGATTACTCAGCGGTCTTGGAAGTTACCGGACTCTGTTAAGCCAATCCCAAGGAGATCTGACCGCGATCCTCTCTGTTTTCCTTCTCAGGCAGAGGGGAGTAATAATGCAAAGAAATCATTCAAGAGGGCAGAAATGGCCTGCAGAATCTGGGTCCAAGTTGTTGCAATTTTTCCCATTCCAATTTTGTTAAATTATAAGTATGCTTTTTATTCATAAAATCCTCTATTTCCTTTTCCAGCATTGTATTCAGTAGTGATTCAAATCGTGCTATATTAGAATTTCTACATGGAGGTAAAAAATAGTTGTTATCTTTAAGCATATGTGTACTTAATAAGTCATAAGCATTATTTCCTCTTCACTACCCGATGCTTTCTTCACTTTCCATTTCACTATCTAGTGAAAATAAAGCATCACAGTTAACATCTGACTCAGTCGTTTTATTTAATCTAAGAAATGTTCCTTTAAATGCATTTTTCGGCATAATTGAAACAACTCAGTTTTAACCTCATACTTTTTGGGTAAACATGTGGGTACAAATTTTAAACCCTTCTCTAAAACAGAAAGGTCTATCTTATCTAGTTTGTAACTCGACAAGTTAACAACATAATTACTATGCAAGTTATGTCCATCTACCTTTCTTATGTTGTCCATGTTAATTTATTAAATGCATTCCACCATTTCGTCTTCCCCACCCTTTCCACTATAACAATTTTTTGTATCGCGTATTACTTAATCTTTTCTTTTGTTAAACAGCAGCTCCTCACATTTTTTTTTTCACAAATGCAAAATAACAGTGAATAATAATTTATCCAGTTTTTCAGTTTCTTTCACTCCCAATCTTCTTATTACACACAGTTCCATGTCCATATCAATTTTTTAAATATTTTCCTGTCACAAACGTGAATAATGTCAAAAAAAATAATTTTTGTTATAATCCAAAAAACAGTGTTGTAATTTCTCTCCAGTATTGCAGTTATTGCACATTCTTTCTTCTGTCATTTTATATTTCATGTTACCTTTCACAGGAATTTTGTCCAAAAATAAACTCAGAAAATCACTGGCTTCAAAAAAAGGACTTGTATCTTTCCTATGTTTTCCGTATTGCTTTCTTGTATTCCCCCTCTTTTCCCATGGATCAGTTTAATAGGTTGCTATTTGATACTATTCTTTCCATTGCATGTCTGTTTCTTTTATATTAATGTTACATGTCTTTATTTTGTTTTCATATTCCTGCTCTTCCAGACTTTCTCTTTTTTATTTTTCTTCCCCTACCTATACGCATAGTTTATATTTTCAACACTCAAAACAAATTTACTGATGCTAAGAAAACAGAGGATTTTATTAAATTCAAGTCACCCCTTTCTTTTAGATTATGAACTATCACCCTCTTGATTTGATTCAATCTTGTTCACCACAAACAAGATAACCTAATAATTCACTTTCAGTACAAATTGGAAATGTATACACACCACCTATATATGCTATTGTTTCTTGAATACATGTGTTTAACATGTATACCCTTTTTCTTTTGGACGTGTGAAAAGCCCTCCACCAGTCTGTCAACGTTTATATTCTTTAGAATTTCTATCTGTTCTGTTACTGTTTGTTCCCTTAGAACATCAAATCTGATGTCATTTTTCACATAATCCTCGACTGTGGGCTCTGTTCCGAGCCTTGAAACAGTCTCTGCTGTTATTCCAGTTCAAGCCTTCCAGAACTCATGAGCTAAGCTCTACCCACAATGCTCCTCACCAAATTACCACAGATCTTGTTTGCCGCTTCATAGTGCCAGACATGTTCTCTCTGATCTCTCGAGCGATAGCTAATTTTCAAAAAACTGCAAGTTAGATTTTCCTATTTTCTTATATTTTAGCATACCTTATATCCATACTACCCACTCCTCCTTTTTATAGTTTAGTTTGTGCATACGTGTGTTTTTCTCTGATTTACCGTTGGGTAGTTTTTCTCAAGTACCATCCTTGGTACTTTTCTCCCCTTTACCTTCAGGTAGTCTTAAATACAATTGTTGGTATTTCCTTTCTTCTTGCTCTTTTCCTTTTACTTAGTTAAAAAAAAAAAAAAACTTTCCTTTCTGATTTTTTAGTATGACTGGTTTTGTGTGTGTGTGTGTTGTGGCCTTTGTTTTTTGTAATGGCCGACAAACCTGCAAACAAACTAATTTTGAAAGATTTTCTTAAGTTGGACTGTGACGAGGCCTTATCTGGTCTGAAAGCTGAAGCCAGATCATCTTCTTCTAAACCAAAGAAACGGTCAGTCTGTTCTGACATGCCTCATCGGAACCACCAAGCAGAATTTCCAAGACTCCCATGGTGCTGACAGCCTCCTCGGAACCGACGGGCCTAAATATTCAGTCCTCTGTGCCAGTGGTGCTTGTTTCTGCACCAACTTCTTCAGCGCCACTGTCTTTGGTACCTGTTTCGATGCAGACTACATCGGTACCAATGTCAGTTAAAGACACTTCCACTTCGGTACTAACCAAGCATACAGAACCAAAAGACCCTTCACTTATAATTTTACCTCGTACCACATATTCTTCCTCAGTAGATCCTTTTGTGGACCGTCCTCCCAGTCGTTTTTTGGAGAAACTTGCACCAAAATCTCCATCATCTTCTTCAGTTTGATTTACCAAGAGTTTATCCGAATCTGATATTATGAGACTGGTGGATCAGCTCCTTGAAGCGAGGGGATTACCTCCTTCCTAGCATTGTTGGCTCTTGAACATTACCTTCTTCCACACACTGCTTATTTCTCCTCCGATTCCAGCTGAGTTTTTGGAGTGCCTGGTACCGACCTTCCCGTCTTCGACTGTTTCGGTGCTGGTCAGAACTCCTCCTCCAGCACTGATAGCTACCCTGAGTTCTTCGGGTTTGCTGGACCCAGAGACCTCCCGGGGTCGAGGCTTTCTTGCCAGTTCTGAGGGGCAAGGTTCAACTTTGATATTTTTGGAGCCCTCCATGCCCCTTGGTGCTTCGGCATATGTAAGCTCACCCTTGGCTTTGTCTTCAGAGAGTCCCTCCTCTGTGCGGGGTGGGACCATGGTTCCGAAGGAGTCTATTTCAGTTCCGGGCTCCCATCTCTCTACAGGGGACCTGCCTTTCAGGCCATGGAGAGGGCCTTGTCCATTGCGGGAAAACAGTCTATGCCTTCCCTGTTGGACCAAACATCTTGTCCATCCCCTCGACCAGAGCTTCCTCCAGTCTCTTCCTGGGACAGAAGACACAAAAGTCTCAGGATCAAACCACATTGGTTATGTCATCTTCAGATATCTCTCCGGAACACCCCACCAAAGTCATACTTCAAAGAGAATGTGCAAGAGGAAGCACTGGACTCACCTGAAGAGTCCTTCGCAGAAGATACCGATTTCAGTGAGGGGGAAGGCTCCCCTGAGTCACCCCCTGAAGAGGTTTCCTTCGGGGACATCCTAGAAATTCTTAAACAGAGGGGTGGCTGGATTACCGTCCAGCCTTTTCTGGAGGAATCTGTATACCTAGAGGCTTTTCAAAGGAATCTGTATACCTAGAGACTTTTTATGTCCATCCCTGTACGTCTTGGATCTCTCCACTTGCTGACGATCTTACTTGATTACTCAGCGGTCTTGGAAGTTACCGGACTCTGTTAAGCCAATCCCAAGGAGATCTGACCGCATCCTCTCTGTTTTCCCCAGGGCAGAGGGGGGAGTAATAATGCAAGACATCATTCAAGAGGCAGAAATGGCCTGCAGAATCTGGGTCCAGGGAGTCCTTCCCTGGTAACTCCTATCAGCGCTCCTGAAAGGAGGCCCAGTTGCCTTTCTCTGGAGGCAGTCTGGAAACTATGATCCCTGCACCAATCTGCCTGGCTAAGGATAACGGACAAATGGGTGCAAAGCATTATTACCAGAGGTTACAATATCCCCTTTTCAGAAAAGAAGAATCCCGGACATTCCACCCAGACACAGGAATGTAGCAGTCATAGAAATTCAAAAATTGCTCAATAAGAGTCATCCAAGCAGTTCCACCAGATCAGAGAGAATCTGGGATTTACTCAAGATTCTTTTTATTGCTAAAGAAAACGGGGGACTGGAAACCAATTTTGGAGCTCAAGTCAGTTGAACAAATCAGTTCAGCAAACCAAATTCCGTCTGGTCTCAGTTCAGTCTATACTTCCATTCTTGCTCAGTAGATCTTTAGGATGTGTATTACCATATAGAAATGGACAAGCGGTCCAGGACATTCCTGCACTTCTGGCTGCGAGCCAGTCATTAGCAGTTCACGGCCCTGCCTTTGTCTCACCACAGCACAGGGTGTTCACCAAATGCATAGTAGTGGTAGCAGCTCACCTCAGACTGCTAGGGTTCCGAGTGTTTCATTATCTAGATGACGGGCTCCTTACCACTGCCACCAGACGTCAACTCGTAAAGTCACACGATTGTACTCTTCTTCTTTGTTCCAGCTTGGGAATCACCATAAACTACAAAAAAAAACATTTAGAACCATCCCAACAGCTGGAATTCATTGGAAGTATGCTCAACAGTCACCAGCATTGCTTTTCTTCCCCTAGAAAGACTCCAAAGGATCCGATCACAAGTCAGCCAGATCATTTGCAGCAGGAAGTAACAAGACTTTTTCTACAGGCTCAAGGCTCAGTGGCAGCCTCAAGGCTCAGTGGCAGCCTCTATCACTCCAGTTCCCCTGGCCAGATGTCACATGTGAATTCTGTGTGTCTGTTTGGGATGCGCATATAAATAGCACTTACTCATGGCTAACTCTTCATGCAAAGATGTTAGTATTTTTAACTGAAAGTTAGGTACTGCATCTGGGCCTGGTGCTTTCCAATTAGAGGCTTTTCTTAACTTTGTTTCTACCTCTCTGGCTGTTACTTCATCCTATTTCATCTCTTGCACCTTTAAACTTTTTATTCTTTATTTTACTTCTTTTATCCATTTAGCATATTTGTTGTGTTCCACAGGATCTTCATAGATACTTCTCCAAAATGCATCTATTTCTTCTTTTTTTTTCAGTGTTTCAATTCCTTTTATCTTGTTTCCCAATTCTGTATAAAACTTTTATGGGTCATTAATAAAATAGCTTATTTTGTATTTTTCCTTTATATTTATCTGTGTATCTTCTACGTTTTTCTGCCTGTGCTGAAATTTTTTAGTTTATTTACGATAGTGCATGATAGGTCCTGGTCTGTTCTAATACTGCGCACTGCTTTTCTCACATCTATCTTTCTTAGTATTTTTGTTGATCTACTCCCTCTTCTATAGTCTTCTAACAGTGACACTTCTTGTTTTAATTGCTTTGTTTTTCTGTATCCGATACTTCCATGATGTTTCGATTTCTCCCCTTCCTTTGCCTCACTACCCTGTGCTCTTGTGGTAGAACTTTATCGGTCATTAATTTAGCTGCACAGTAACTTATCCTGTTTACTTATGTTATATCACATGGATCTTTATGGACAGTTCTAATTACTGTGTTCATTTGTTTTATCAGATCTCTGACTTTTGGGGTTTTATTGACCGTCTGCAGTTTATTTCTTTCATGATTTTAATATATCTATCTTTGTCCATTAAGTCAAGCAACTCTTCCCTTAATTCATTTTCTTCCAAACTAAACACTAAGGATAATCACAAGGCTTTCTTTAGTTATGTTAGGAACCTGGGTTGGAATTCCCAGATATGCTCAGAATTAGTCCAAAATGACAAAAAATACACCAAACCCACAGACATTGCCAACATCCTAGCTGACAGGTTCAACGCAAATTCCCCCCCCCTCCCCACCAAAAGGGCAAATATCTATCCCAGCAGAGTGCTGCCCCCTGACATCTCAGATGCTCAGGTAAGAGCTGCCCTCTCCAAAGCAAAAAACACAGCATCAATGGGACCAGACGGTGTCCCGGGCTGCATCCTACATGAACTCCAAGAAGAGCTAAACCCAAACATAAAACTACTGTTCAATCTCAGCCTTACTACAGGATATGTACCCAAAGAGTGGCATACAGCAACAGTGGTCCCTCTCCACAAAGGTGGTGCCTCAACGGATCCTGGAAACTATCGCCCCATAAGCCTGACTAGCTTGGTCTGCAAAGCTATGGAGAGTATCATCATGGACCTCATAAATAAAGATATTGGGGACCTACAGACACTGGATCCTTCCCAGTTCGGCTTTGTTAAGGGCAGATCCTGCCCTTAAACCTGGTTGATTTCTTTGAAACAGTCACCAAGGCCATTGACGAGGGGAAGGTGGTCCACACAGCCTACCTGGACCTCGCAAAAGCCTTCGATACAATACCCCACTCGGGCATTATAGATAAGCTCGCCAGCTTAAATATAAACCCCTATGTCACTAGATGGGTTGCAAACTGGCTCAAGGACAGAACCCACATGGTTAGAATTGCTGGAGCCATGTCAGACTCCAAACCAGTTACAAGTGGCGTCCCACAAGGCTCAGTCCTGGGACTTCTCTTGGTCGGTATATATTTCTCGGAGGTACAGGCCAACACGGGACTGTGGCTGACCAAGTTTGTAGATGACTGCAAACTGGGCGCCATAATCGACACTCCAGCCGACACAAGCATCCTCCAAAAGGGCCTCATAGAAACAGACAACTGGTGCCAGAGCCATGGCCACAAGCTAAACGCCAAAAAGTGTATAGTCATCCCCTTTGACAAAAACAAAGTGCCCACAAATTACCACATAGGTGGTAATCCATTAAGTACAGAAGAAGTAATTGGGGACCTGGGGACCCAAGTTGATAGCAGTCTCTCATTTGACAACCACGTGGCCAAAGTGGTTAGAAAAACATTTTATATAGCCCACCTAATCATGAAGGGATTCACATCTCGATCAGGGGAGGTCATCGTGCCTCTTTACTCATCCCTCATCAGGCCCATAATTGAGTACAATGCCCCTTTTGTGATGTACCTTACCAGACACCTGCAGCAACTGGAAAGACCCCAAAAGTACCTCACCAAGAGGATCAAAGGGCTCAAACAGATGCCATATGCTGCCCAGTTAAAGAAACTCCAGCTCTACTCAGTGGCATACCGCCTGCTCAGAGGCGATCTGTGCCTGACGATAAAGCCATGTCCAACCCGAATTAATGGACATGCTGCACCTCAGAAAATCCAAATCCCATCGAGCTACGCTACCGAGAGACTTGAACCTCAGCACTGAAATAAATAGGACATGCTGGAGGGACAGATTCATAACCCAGAGGCTCCCTTCACTCTGGAATAAAATCCCAGTCCAGGTTAGGCAGAGTCCCTCATTGACTCTTTTCAAGAGGAATCTTGATGAGTGGATGGGAGATCGTAGGTTTACCCCGGGTATCACTTCTGTGTCACTGTTAGACAGAGGCACAGTATACTAACCTCGAAAAAGGGCATAGCAAAATTAATTTAAAATGGGTGGCGAAAGCCAAACACACTCTGGCTAGGCTTATAAATGCCCTAGGGCAGATAGCCTAGTATGAACCTATGAACCTATAAGGGCACATCCTTTGTTTTCCACTTCCTGAGGGCATACTATAGAAAGTTCTGTAGCATCTTCCTGTGGCACCTTATCTTCAATTTCATTCTGTGCCAACCGTTGCTTTGTCATATGGGAGCTCACTGGCCTATCACTCCTCAACGTTGACTGCATCAGTTTCCGCAGTCTCCTGTCTAGCTTTAATTGAACATTTATACTGGTTTCCTGTGGAAGGCTCCAAAATATCTTGATATGACACTTGACCAGTTGCTTCCTTTTCCATTGGTTTCCCCTTAATTTGGATATCCATTACTCTATCCTGTTGTGGTGCTTCCTGCATTATATTTTCTATACTGAATCCTTCACGTTGCAGGTTTTTCATAACCTCTGTTTCTGTAACTTCTCCATTACTGATCTCCTTTTCCTCTTTGTCTTATTTTTGTATTGTAAGACTTTCCATATCCAGATTCCTTTGCCTGTATTTCTTTTCAAATATCTTTTGTGCTGCTCTTTTTGTATTGGTTAGATGTTCATCGTGCATACAGCTGCAGTCATAACAGATGGGGTTATCCTGCCATCAGGCGGGTCCTCGGTCGGCCGAATTCCAAAGTCTAGGTCCGGCATCGGTTGTCATCGCTACTTCCCTGACGTCAGTGCGGCAGGGGTATATAAGAACCAGCCGACGCCATCTTCTTCAGTCTTTCTTGCCGCGCGGTGCCCGAAGCAGAAGCAGTTCGCAAGTGCCGGTTGGCCAGCTCCTTAAATTTACGAAATTATTTCAGCCGAAGTCTTCTTGAAAGCTAAGTACCCCGTTGGGGAAACTTTTCTTGCCTCAGACCGATGTCAGACAAAGTTAATAATTGCATTTCATGTGGGAAGCAAATACCGCATAAGGATTTCCATTCTTTCTGTATCCCTTGCTTAGGCCCAGACCACGACGTCTCTGCCTGCCGTTTTTGTGCTAGATTCAACAAACGCACTATTAAGCGTCGGGCGGAGTTCGCCCAACACTATTTTGGTAAAAAATTTAATTACATTATGTCGTCTTTTACCCCGACTCCAGTTTTGAGTAAAAGACGCAAAGATAAGGACCGACATACAAGGTCCGTGACTTCTACCGACATCACGCTAAAGCCGACTTCCGGTGCTCCAGTTCTCAGCGAGGCGCCTACGCAGCCCCTGAGTACCGATGACGCTTCTTTAGCGGTGTCTTCTGTGCCCGAGGTCGCAGGCTCCTCGGCCCCCATTCCGACTACAGATACCGACGCCACTCTTGGCAGGGAAACTCAGATTTTAGACAGGCCTGCCACCTCTCAAGGTGTCTTCAGGCCTTCCTCCTTTTCCATTAAGGCTTTCACAAAATCTAAAGCAGCCATGAAAACTAAAAGACAAGGTCCACAGAGCCCCTCTCAAGGCCCCATGCCTAAAAAACAGATGCTCAAAACGGCTGAGGATTTGATTACTCTTATCAGGGGTTCTCAACCCCCCTCGGACAAAAGGCCCAGATTGGAGGAAGACTACCCTTCCTCAGATCAAGCCTCTATTACCTCAGAACATTCTGAGGACCAGGATTATTCTTATTCCCCTTTTGAAGACTCTGATGCTGAGGAGTCCATTCCCTCGGTCTCCCCCCCTGAGGACTATTCTTTTGGGGAAACCTTACATACCTTGAGGGAACACTTTCACTGGGAAGGCCAAGATTACTCAGATTCCAAGAAAAGGCTCAGGGATTTTCTCTTGCTTCCCCAGCACAGGCCTCTGGCTATCCCTCCTGTCTTGGATATATTAGATGATGTGTACACAGAAGCCAGCCTCAACCCAGATTCTTTACCTCCAGCTCCTGTTAAACCTGACAGGTATTACCGGGTTCCTGATTCACACCAATTCCTATACAAAAGCCATGCTGCTGACCCAGAAACTATTTCACAGGGTCCCAAGGGAATTAAGGCCTCTACTGCCAAAACCCATTACCTTCAGAGAGAGATTCCAGAGCTTTAGAAAGGTGGGGAAAAGGTGTACACCTCGCCACTTTAACCATGAGGGCATTAAACTGTCAGTTCCATATGTTAAAGTATCAACAGTTTTTATCTCAGTTGAAAAGCAAAATGACACAACCTGAGCAACCAGATTTAAAGGAGTTGCAGGATTTGTTGCATAGTGCAGAGCAAGTGGGTAAACATACCTTGCAGTGTGGTTTTGATGCTTTAGAGGCCTCATGTAGAGCTGCTGTTACAGGGTCTGTCATACGTAGACATGCTTGGCTCAAAGAGCAAACCTTACCAGATCATGTCAAAGCTAAATTACTAGATGCACCTCTTCAAAAAGATGTATTGTTTGGTGTTAAAGCTGAGGAGGTACTAAAGAAAATGGAGGAAAAGGCAAGATCAATGCAAACAGTGAAAGATTTCCTACAGGTACAACCTCCACGTTTCAGCAGAAACTGGCCTTCAAAAAATTGGTCCTTTCCAGCCACGGACAGACCTCAAAGAGGCAGATACAGGCGCCCGAGGGGTAGAGGGCAATCTCAAGGATCATTTAGAGCCAGACAATGGCAAGCTCCTACACCAAGAGGTGGAGAAGATAGATCACAGTCATTCACAAAGCAGACACAATGACTTTCCCCTTTGCATGCCAAGCAAAGCTTTAATGGCAGCACCTTTAGGCGGAAAACTGGCATTATTTTCAAAATATTGGCATATTGTCACAAAAGACAAATGGATCCTGGACATTATAGACAGAGGCTACAGATTCCACTTTCACACCCTTCCAAAAATGAGAGGCATGCCAAACCTGCCACAAAATCAAAGGGCAGAGGCACAAAAACAAATTTCAGCTCTCATGGACATGAAAGCTATTCAAGAGGTACCTGCAAAAGAACAGGGTCAAGGTTTTTATTCCAGACTATTCCTGGTACCAAGGAAGGACAAAGATTGGAGACCTATTTTGGACCTATCCATCCTAAACACACATTTAATCGTACCAAAATTCAAGATGCTCACATTACAGCAGCTTCTTCCCATGCTGGGCAAGGAGTCTTGGCTGGTAACATTGGACCTCAAGGAGGCATACCTGCATGTCCCTATCAGACAAGATTGCAGAAGATACCTCAGATTTCTTGCAGGTTCAACCCATTATCAATTCTCTGCATTGCCCTTTGGCTTATCTACTGCGCCCAGAGTGTTTACGAAATGCCTGGCATCAGTAATTGCCTTCTGCAGACTTCAAGGGATACAAATATACCCATATCTGGACGACTGCCTGATCCAAGCGGACATCAAGCACATACTTCTGAAACACCTGGCGTTTGTAATAAAATTGTTGAACTTTCTGGGATACACAGTCAACAAAAAGAAATCAAAACTAATACCCTCTCAAACAATAATTTTCCTGGGTGCCAGCTTGAATACAAACACCCAGATGGCCTACCTCACGCCAGAGAAGCAAGGGCAACTATCTCAATACTTCAGCAAAATGGCAACCTTCACCAGGCTGACTGCAAGGAAAGTCCTGCAGGCTCTGGGATTCATGGCATCTTGCATCCTGCTTATCCCATGTGCAAAGCTGCATATGAGTAAACTTCAGTGGTACCTAAAAAACTTATGGTCTCAACACAGCCACAGTTTGGAAACAATTATACCACTCATTCCATGTCTTCAAAAGGAATTTCTGTGGTGGGCTCAAGCATGCCAAAGAAACATAGGTCTCCCCTTCTGCATGCCTCAAGCAAATCAAATCATCACAACAGACGCCTCGGACTATGCCTGGGGGGCGCACATGACAGATCAGTGCATTCAGGGCAAATGGTCCCAAAAAGAGAAGCACCTACACATCAATCAAAAGGAAATGCTAGCAGTAAAAAATGCTATTATGGCCTTCAAAGACCTACTGCAACCAGGCCAGCTATTGATAAGGACAGACAACACCACAGTGATGTGGTACATAAACAAACAGGGAGGAACTCATTCGTACCCCCTGTGCAGACTAGCCATGTCCCTTTGGAACACGGCTCTGGAATTGCAAATCCAACTTCAAGCACAATTCCTGCCAGGGAAGGAAAACACACTGGCAGACAACCTAAGCAGAAATATGACAGATCCACACGAATGGAAGTTGCATCCTCAAGTTTTCGCAAAGGTAATTCAGGCATGGGGATAGCCAGACATAAATCTCTTTGCTACCCACAGAAATTACCAACTGAAAAAGTTTTGCTCAAGGACCTATCATCCACAGGCCTGGAAAGTCGACGCACTTTCTTTGAATTGGACAACATTGACAGTCTATGCCTTTCCACCTCTTCCTCTGCTGCCCAAAGTTCTATTAAAAGCCAGAGCAGAGAGGCCAAACATGATTCTCATTGCTCCAGACTGGCCAAGACAACACTGGTATCCACTCCTGAAGAGCCTGACTCATTCCCCACCTTGGATCCTGCCTCTAGTGCCTCTTCTGTTGTCCCAGCACAACTTCAAAACTCTTCACAGTCAGCTGAAAACTCTCAATCTAGCCGCATGGAGGATTCCTTGATTTCCCAACAGACCCTCCTCTCCAAGGAGGTGCAGGATGTCATCTTGGAGGCCAGAAGACCTTCTACTAGAAAAGCCTACTCCGCCAAATGGAAACGGTTTTGTGCCTGGAATCAGAAAAAGGGCCAGAATCCTTTGGTACTAAATTTACCACAAATATTACAGTACCTAGCTGAGATGTTAAACAGTGGACTTTCCTTCACCTCCATCAAGATCCATGCTTCAGCCATTTCTGCACAATACAACACAGATCCTCCTTTATTCTCTCATCCTCTCTTAAGACAGTTCCTCAGAGGGGCTAAGAATATAAAACCCCCAAGGAAACCACCAGTACATGCTTGGGACCTCAACTTCATTTTAGAAAAACTGACCCTGCCTCCATTTGAGCCAGCTGCTTCAACAGAACTGCAATATTTGTCATGGAAAACCGCCTTCCTTCTGGCTATCACCTCAGCACGCAGAGTTTTGGAACTACAGGCCCTCATGGCTGTGCAACCTTTCATCATTTTCCATCAGGACAGAGTTTCCTTACGAACCAACCCTTCCTTTATGCCAAAGGTAGTATCCAGTGTAGCCTTGAATCAGACTATCCACTTACCTACCTTTTATCCTAACCCACAAAACAAAGGGGAGAGACTACTACATTCCTTGGACATTCACAGACAACTTCGTTATTATTTGGACAGGACAAAGCCATTCAGAAAATCCGAGCAACTCTTTGTGTCCTATGCTACAGGTGCTCAAGGAAAGGCCATCTACAAACAGACAATCTCAAAATGGATAGCCCACTGCATACGCTTTTGTTACTCATTTCATGGAAAAACTGTGCCTACAAGCATCAGATCTCACTCCACAAGGGCCACAGCTACCTCTGCAGCTTTCCTCAGGGGGGTTCCTACCAAGGACATTTTGGAAGCAGCCACTTGGAGTTCTGTGCACACTTTCTCCAAGCACTATCACCTTCCACTTTACTCTAAATCTAGAGCGGGCTTTGCCACAGCAGTCCTGCAGGGCATCCTTGCTCCTCCTAGTTCCACTTAGTGCCTGCCACCCCTTTTTAGCTTTGGGATTCTGCCCATCTGTTATGACTGCAGCTGTATGCACGATGAACATAGTACAGTTTTGTACCTACCATAAATGTAGATGTTCGAGTGCTAATACAGCTGCAGTCCAGGTTTCCCTCCCTCCATACCCTCTTGGGACAGGCCTTATGACAAACACCTCCTCATACAACCTGATTGGGGTATTCTTTTATGGTGTATTTGCTTGCAAACTACTGTTTTTTGATTATTTTACATTGCATTATTACATAAGTTTATGTTTTGCCTTCCTTCTGGGGGCACCTGACATCTGGGGCAAGAAAAACTGAAGAAGATGGCGTCGGCTGGTTCTTATATACCCCTGCCACACTGACGTCAGGGAAGAAGCGACGACGACCGACGCCGGACCTAGACTTTGGAATTCGGCCGACCGAGGACCCGCCTGACGGCAGGATAACCCCATCTGTTATGACTGCAGCTGTATTAGCACTCGAACATCTACATTTATGGTAGGTACAAAACTGTACTTTTTGCTTTCTTCTTGGCATATTTATTACACCATGTTAATTCTCTTTTTCTTTCCCATGTCCGTATTCCTCCTTCAGATGTCTCCTGATCTTCCTGCTTCTCCTTACTTTGGGGACTCGCTCCATCATGCTGTGATGCAGTCTGTGTTAGACTTTCTACATTAAATCCTTCACTCAGCAGACACTCCACAACTTCAACTTCTGTTTCCTTAACTTCTGTTTTACTAATCTTCTTTTCCACATTTCATCTTTGTGATATTAATTTTTTTCTTGTGAAATTTTCCGTATCTGAATGCCTTTCCCTGTACTTCTCTTCGAATAACTTTGTGACTGCTTTCATCTATATTAGTTAACTTGGCTTTCTCCTTTGCATAAATATTGTACCATATCAGATCTCTCTTTCTTTCCCATGTCCATATTTCTTTTTTATACTTTTCAAAAATGTCGCAGATCAAAGTTTCTTGATCTATGTACTGTTTTTCAAAAATCTATTGTATTAATGAACGGAAATTTTTATTTGAAACTTCTGACAGTTTTTCCTGTGGAAGTATTATTATTTCCTGTAATTTATCTCTTAATCTTTGTATATCCTCTGTCTGGCAATTCTGGGCTTTTTGCATAATAGGAACAGTACACAAATTATTTCTTATCGTCAGTAGTCCACTGTATCGTCTTTATGGCTCTTCTTTTGGCCTATCAGTTTTTGTGATTTCTATGGACCGCTACTGCTTTCTACAACGGAGAGCCATACTCCCCCTGGGCCTGGCCTAGCCCCATTGTATGAATATTTCTGGATTTTGAGGATTCTGCACTGTCATTTGTTTTCGTCCTGGCACCAAGGTGCCTACCAGGATTGGGCACTTTTTTATCCTGGGACTTGTGCACCCAGCTATCTTTTTTTTGTTTTTGACTTACTTCTATCCATGGTGTATGCTATATAAATACAGTCTATATATCCGTGTCACCTTGCTGAGATTTTGTGAAAAACAGGGTCCACCTTGCGAAGGTACTCGCTAAGACTTGAGGATGAATTCAACTTCAGCACTACTACTGTCCTTTGCTTGAGACTTTTCATCTCTCCATTAGGACCCCCAATGGCCTCTTCCTTTTTTATTTCTCCAAATCTTTTGGGTTTCTAATACCATGATGGGAATGGACCCCATTCCTAAGTCTAATACCATGATGGGAATGGACCCCATTCCTAAGTCTAAGTACGATTAAAGTTAATGAAATTAGTATTGTTTCACTCTGTGATGTCAGCCAAAAGTGCTCTTCGCAGCACCCACAATGTGCCCAGTAATGACTCCTCCTGTAATTCGTATGGAGTTACGTGTATTGGTAGCATATCTAAATATGATGGTAGACTCTCTTTTATTTATAAGACCCATTGCTCCTACTACAATTGGAACTATCTGGGTATCCTTCTTCCACATTGCTCTCGTTTCTGCTTGCAAATCCTGATGTTTTATAACCTTGTGTCTGTCTGTCCTACATAGGACCCTGTAGTCACTGGGTGTGGCAATTTCAGTGATCAGTGCTGCTTTTGTCTTTTTTTCTTTCTTGGAGTACTATATCCAGTTTTCTAGCATCTATCTTTTGAATTGTTGGTAATGGATGATCCCATGTGATGTAGACTTGATCATTTTCTATGGTGCTTTGTGGCTTATGTTTCCAGTGTTTCTCAGCCACTTCAAAACCATAATGTTTGCACAATCTCCAGTGCAACAGTCTCGCCACACTATTGTGCCTTTCAGTGTACAGGCCATCTGCCATTAATATGTCATAACCAGCAACGTGGTGTGCGACTGTTCCCAGTTCGATTTTACAAAACCTACATTTGTCTGTTTCCCCCACATGTTCAGTTGACATCGTAAACCAGAGTGTATGTAGACCACTGTCTTGGGCTGCCAATATTAACCTTTCATCTCTTGGTTTGAATTCACCTCTCCTTAACCGTTCCTGATCAACATGAGGTTCTTCCAGAAGTTTTCTATACTTGCCACTATATTTATGATTTTTCCACATTTCTTGCCTTTTCATCTGATCCTTTACCTTATATCCTTTCTTTTGTTTTTTGGCACATTCAGTTGCTGTCTGATTGTTATCTACTTCTGGTTTGATTTCTGTTCTTGCTTGACGGTGATATGCTTCTGCTAGGTTAAGCATAGAAGTCGTCTTGGATTTATTCTCCTCCTATTTCACAACTTTCACTGCGTTTAGGTCTCGTGAGGTCAGCAGATGTGTGTAGTCCCACAATTGCAGATCTGTACATGTAATCAGTTTCAAGGAGGCCCATCCCTCCTTCGAAATGGGGAATATATAATCTTGGTATGCACTGCGCTGATTTTTATAGATCGTCTGGTGGTCATGAAGCATCCTTCTTGTTTTAATGTCTAATCTATCAAACACGTTTTGGGGCCAATCAATCACTCCAAAATTGTAAGTTAGGACAGGCAGAGCAAATTGGTTTGTAGCTTGAATTTTGTTCCTGGACATCAACGCTGTTTTCAGGATTTATTTAAGTCTTCTAAAGTACTCCTTATTAAGTTTTATATGCATTTTTTCATGTTTTATTGCCGATCCTTCATAAATTCCCAAGTATTTATACACTCACTCTTGCTCAAGTTCTTTTATATCACATTCTTGTCCCAAACTGATGTTTTCCTGCTGCTGCAGTTTTCCTGCTTTAAAGGTTGCTTTTGCACATTTATCAAGGCCGAGTGACATTCTGACATGTCTGCTTGTTCATCTCCAGCCCTCACCCCTCAGGACTCCCTTACAGGGGTTGGAGGAGATGTGCAAGAAGCTTTTGCTCAAAGCTCCAAATGAAATCTATGGAATGACCTGCTGGTGGCAGCAGACTCCATCACAAATACGATGTTATCTCTGGTAAAGTTGCTGAAATCTGAAGCAGGTAGTGAGACGGAAAGCAATGTAGACTCAACCCAGTATGATGACTTGATATCTTCACCAGCTTCTGGAAAGGCTTTTCTTGCACAAATAAATGCCAGAAAAACCCGGCTATCTTCACAGTTCAGCATGCGGAAGGATCATTCACAGCGATATCGGTACTGAGAATGGCCTGTCCTATGTAAGGACTGATGAAGAAAGCTACAACAGTGACACGGTACACCAGTTGGAGACTGAGCTTAAGATGGAAGAGTACCTGAAACAAAAGCTACAGGATGATTCCTACCAGGCAGCCTGTGAACCAAAAGAAGAGAGTTATGTGAGAACAGATGATGATGATGATGATGATGATAGCTGCAATTGGACTGATGATGAAGATGGTCTGACATCTAATTTTGCAGAAGAATGGAATGAGCATATGAACCGTCTGTTGGAACACTGACAAATTTTACAACTAGTCTGATGGTTGTATCACAGTAGTAATACATCAACACTTTCGTCCCCTGCCCCCCTCAAGAGTCCTGATTTTAGACATGTATTTTAGAAAATAGTCGTTTACTCTTGGCCAAGTACATCTTATATTACTAAAGGCTGGTGCAAACTGGTGTCATCAGTACCACTGAAAACAACTAATAACAGAATGACAGAAATGTACCATTACTATCTTTGCACAGAATATCAAATGGATTCAGTTTACAATGAAGAAAATAGTACGTTTGTGCAGCAGATAAAAAGGTCATAAAATGCTGAATGTTTTGTCACTTTTTTTTCTAATAGTAAGAGAGTTGCTATTCATTGTAAAACAACATCCAGCTATGGGGAAAATAAAATACATTTCTGCATCCATCAGGAGCTGCTACGAATGCAGTGCTAATCCTGAAATGAAGAACGTAATTACTTCTGTTCTTTGTGTACTACTTGACATAACTTGTGTACTATACATACTTTACAGTTTTTGGATTACAGCACATTCAGTGTCTCAGGAATGTTTTAAAAACTAAAAAAGAAAGAAAAAAGAAAATAGCCATAGAAATTAATGTAAATATCATATTTTTCCTGAAGTAGTCACAGCCATTTACAAAGTGGCAGTGTTCTTACAGTTGAGAGTCTATAGTTTTTAAATTGGTATAGATCTTCTTAAAAAACTGTGAACCAAGTTTAAAATCACTATGGAAGCCGTTTTTAAACCACAGGTGCCATACAAATCTTCAAACTGAATTTAGTTAGTGTTTCCTTTCCATTCTGTATTCTTTGCTCCATCAGTGTGGTTGTGTATAAGAAATAGTTTATTTACTTTTTCTTTCGCTCCTCTTTATTCATTTTCTGGTGTGGCCAGCTTAAATGTTGTGAATATTATTTAAAAGTGTGCTTGCAAAACTTTTTAAGTATATGTATTGCCTTAGATGGCCCCTTAGCATTGTACATGCATTTTGAGAAAGAAAAAATTACATTGTGAAATGCTGTGTTTTCAGACAGAAGCAGGGATTGTAATGAGGAGTTAACAAATAAAAAAGGTTTGAATATGTGACTGACCTTTAAGAAGTATGTAATCCAGTTGAAGGTAAATGTATGTAGCAGGAAGACGCAGGGTACAAGTTATCAAGGAAGATCACATTTGTTTACAAATTCTAAAAGCAATTCACTTTATTTTTATCAGAAGGGTTGGGAGGGTGGCCTAATGGTTAAGGTGTTTGCCTTACAAACACAAGGTACAGGATTTAAATCTCACAGGGGATAATTGGCTAGGCTTAAAATGGCTCGCAAGGGTAATTAGCCTAGTACTAATCTATGAACCTATGAATCTGAAAAAGTTTTAACACTCTGCAGCTGTGCTTTCAGTTCCTTGTCTGATGAGCTCTACAATTTTAAATCATCGACAAAGAGAAGATAAGTCTTTAGACTTTGTTGTTTTCTAAGAGCCACATTATAGCCATGGCCTAAGCTGTTAAGTAGACCGCGTAATGGGTTAAGGGCAAGGTAGAATAGTAATGGTATTAGAGTCACCCTGGAATATCCCCCTTTGAATTTTTATCCCTGGAATAGTAATTTGTCCTTTATCATGATTTAATTGCAAAGTGCTCTGCCATTGTTTCATGGTTACTGTAACATAGTCGATCAATGTAGGATGTATCGTATACATTTTTAAGCACTCTTTTATCCATGAATGTGGGATACTATTAATGCTTTTTTGTAGTCAATCCATGCCATACTTAGATTCTTCCCCTTCTTATAGTTCTCCACTATGACTTTAACAACAAATGATCCTTTGTTCCATATGACTTTCTTTTATTGCCCTTTTGCTCTACTGCCATAATTGAATTTTCTTCTAAATGACTATAAGCTCTGTCTGCATCAATTCCAGTGTATAGTTTATACGTCGTTGGTAGGCAAATTATTGGTCTATAATTTTTAGGGTAGCTTGCAGGTTCATTCTTAAGTAGGAGCATTGTTTTACCTGTTGTTAGCCAGATTGGTGTCTGTTCTGGATGCGCATATAGTATAGTTCTTACTCATGGCTAAGGCTTCATGCAAAGATGTTAATACTTTTAACCAGAAGTTAGGTACTGCATCTGGGCCTGGTGTTTTCCAATTAGAGGCTTTTCTTAACTTTGTTTCAATCTCTCTGTCTGCTACTTCATCCCATTTCATATCCTGTAACTTTAAACTTCTTATTCTTTCTTTTACTTTTTCTATCCATTTAGCATCTTTGTTCCATAGGATCTTCATAGATACTTCGCCAAAATGCATCTGTTTCTTCTTTTTTTGGCGGTCTTTCAATTCCTTTTACCTTGTTTCCCAGTTTTCTGTAAAACTTTTTGGGTCATCACTAAATTGCTTATTTTTATGCTTTTTTATTTATCTGTGTGGATCAGGTGCTCTTGGCCAGAGGTATCCCACCCCTCAGGAACTACCCTTCCTTGGGAGGTGATCACCCATCTCCAAATACCCCTTCTTATTCTCCTCCTTCATTGCCTTTGAAGTCCATGGATATAGCACAGTCTTCACCTTCTGCGGTTCCCTTTATGGATCTCACTAAGGAACCGCAGTTGCCTTTGTGGCAGGAATGTTTTGCTACGACCCAGGATGTTAGTTGTGACACGCATAGTTTGCTGCTCCACAGCCATCCAGGGACTCCGAGTCAGCAGGCTGAGCCACTTAGGGGAGGGGTGACCCCTGTCCTAGACATTCACTCCTCTTCAGGTGGACCAGCCTTCCTACTGATGGAGAAGTCTTTTACTGCTGCTGGCAATACTGGACTGTCTATCCCTCTGCCCTACCCTGGTTTCACAAATCTCACCGAGCGGACACTGGGTGCAAGGGCCTCAGGACATATTCCCACAGGAAATTCCCTTTCCGCTGTCTTCCCCAGCTTCTCCCGCTCAGGAAGTCCACCAGAAAAGTTAGTGTAAGAGGAAGCACATGGACTCCACAGAGGAGTCCCTCACTGAAGACACAGATTTTGATGAGGGGGAAGGATCCTTGGAAGGGTCTGGGTGCCGAGACTCCCTCGTCTGCTCTGAGGGGGCGAGTGGCATCGGACCCTTGTCTGACCCCGTTCTCCCTCTCTGAGGTTCAGCGCAGGTGAGTTCGGCTCCTACATCGGCTTCGGAGCCGTCCCCCTCGGTGCGGAGAGGGATTCCCGTCTCTTCGGAACCAGAGCCTTCTCGGCATCCGAACAGGGACGCCTTCGAGGTTATGAGGAGTGTGCTGACCCCTGAGTCAGCCTCACGATCATCCCCACCGGCTCTATGGTGCCTGTATCTGCCTTTGTCCCTCCTCCAGACCCCAAGCGTGGGGAACCAATGCTCCAGGGTACCCCCTTGAGTGTATCTTCTTCTTCAGAGGCCTCCCCTGATCATTCAGAGGAGCCATCTCTTAAAAGGAAATGCAAGAGGAAGCATGTTGACTCCCCTGAGTCTGTCACATCAGATAACCAAGGATTCAGAAGGGTCCCCGAGATCCCCCCTGAAGATGTCTCCTTCTCAGACATCCTTGAGATGCTTAGGCAGAGGGGGAACTGGACTACCTTAAGCCCCTGTGAAGATGAGTCTGTATTCCTGGATGCATTTGGATCCCGACCTTCCACCTCCTGGCTGTCTCCGCCTTTCGACCCACTGATGTCCGTGGTGGCTCGGAAGGCGTGGTCAGCTCCAGACACAGTGGAACCCACCCCCAGAAGACCCTCTAAATTCATAACGGTACCTTAGGATAAACAGTTTTTGACCAAAGGTGTCCCTGTTGATGCCATGGTGGTAGTGGCGGCCACAAAGAAGAAGTTGGCTGAAACGTCTTCATCTGTCCATTCCCCTAACGAGGAGTCCAGGATGATGGACAGATATGGGAAGTGGATGTTCTCTTCAGCGACCTTGTCTATGAGGTCTCTGAATTATTTGTACCACTGTACCCGCCTTCTAAGGGATCTCCTTAAAGAGCTTGGAGATGCCCTTCAAGATCCATTGGCTGAGGGGGCCCGGGCTAAGGCAGCCTCCCAGCTGGCGATTCTTAAGTCAGTGGTGAACTCCTCTATGAGGCTCATTTCTTATGCAGCTGATGGTGCGAGTAGAGCCGCAGGCACAGGTGTTGCTCTGAGGAGACACGCTTGGTTGCGGCTATGTAACTTTGCGGAACCTTTCAGAGCGTCTTTCACCAACACCCCCTTTGATGGTTCCTGTCTTTTTGGATCACAGGTGAAGGACACCCTCACCAGGTGTGAACAGGAAGGCAAGACTCTCTCTGCAATGGGAGTCCATTTTTCCACTCCTTCCAGACCATATCCCAAGGGTCAGAAGAGTGGAAATATGTGCTTCTGAAAATCTCAGGGATCCTTGCCTGACACACGTGGTGAGTTCCCATCCAGGGGCAGAGGAGGGAACAATAATAGACGCCGCCCTCGTGGCAGAGGGGGTCCGCAAAACCCGGGTAGCAGAGAATCCTTCTCTGAGAAGCCCTCCCACCATCCCTGAAGGGTTGCCCGACTGCCCACCTCCAGAGGCAGTCGGGGGAAGATCATCGCTGTACCCAAGAGCCTGGCAAGACATAACACAAGACAAATGGGTACAGTCAGTTATATCCGGAGGCTACAGAATACCCTTTGTTCGCACTCCTGTAGTGTCAAACGAGTCCCTTCCAGATGTTCCACCCTATCTAAGGGATCAAGCAGTACAAGAAATTTCAGAACTGCTAAGAAAAAGGGCCATCCAGCAAGGATCCGGAATTTACTCAAGGTTCTTTTTGGTACCAAAAAAGACAGGGGACTGGAGACCCATTCTGGATCTCGGCAGACTGAACAGGTCTGTACAAAGAACCAAGTTTCGGATGGTCACGCTACAGTCCATTATGCCCTTTCTGGGTCAGGACTATTGGATGTGCTCTATAGATCTTCAGGATGCGTACTACCACGTCAAAATGGACAGACGCTCCAGAAGATTCCTTCGCTTCCAGCTGGGAGCCAGGCATTACCAGTTCAGTGCTCTGCCCTTTGGTCTCACCACAGCCCCCAGGGTGTTCACCAAATGTATGGCAGTAGTTACCGCTCACCTGAGACGGCAAGGATTCCAGGTGTTTCCATATCTAGACGACTGGCTCCTTACTGCTACCACCAGGCATCACCTTCTGCAAGCCAGAGACTACACTATCGAGACTTGCTCCAAACTAGGTATCTCAATAAATTTCAAAAAGTCTGCATTGTCGCCCTGTCAGTCTATCACCTTTATAGGCGCAAATTTAAATACAAAAGACATGTCAGCGAGCCTTCCACCAGACAGGATATTAGTGATTCGTCAACATTTACAGGTCTTATTAGCATGCAAGAGAATTCAAGCCAGATTCGTCCTCCAAACTCTAGATCTCATGGCAGCAGCGATCATACTTGTTCCTGTAGCTCGTTTTCACATGAGGATCCTCCAGTGGCTGCTTTTCACCCAATGGTCCTTCCAGCAGCTTCCCATGTCTCACATGATCATGATCACAGAAGCATGCAAAAAGCACCTTGCATGGTGGATGGTCTCCACATTAGTACCCCTAGGCAGACCATTTGTACTCCACCCCCCCCCCCCAGTTGCTAAGGTTACCACGGATGCTTCCCTGATCGGGTGGGGGAGGCATTATCAGGGCAGGACAGTCCAAGGCACCTGGCAACCTCACAAGTACCACCTGCATATAAACATCTTGGAGATGAGGTATGTGCTTCTAGCGTTGCAAGTTCTTCAGGACTCTCTTCCTACCGGGACCATTGCAATTCAAACGGACAATATGTCAGTAGTGTGGTACATCAACAAGCAGGGCGGAACCAAGTCCTACCTGCTATGTCAAGAAGCACTCAGACTCTGGCAGTGGGCGATCTCTTCCGAATGGTTTCTGATCGCAGTGCACATCCCTGAGAAGTCCAGCGTCATAGCAGACAGGCTGAGCATAGCAATTCTCATGCCTCACGAGTGGTCCCTGAATCAAGTAGTTGCATCCCAAATGTTCCGCAAATGGGGCCAGCCTTGCTGCGACCTTTTTGCCATCCCCTTCAACAGCAAGTGCAACAAATTCTTCTCTCTCCTTCCACTTCCTGGATATCCCCCCAGAGACGCTGTAGTCCACAATTGGCCTCAGGGACTTTTTTATGCATTCCCTCCGTTTCCCCTTATTCCAAAACTGATACAGAAAGCTACCGCTTTGGGCTGCAAAATGATCCTCATTGCTCCTTACTGGCCTCTACAAATATGGTTCCCGTTCCTGCATCATCATCTTCTCGAGCAGCCTTGGACTCTGGACCCAGTTCCAGACCTTCTGATCCATCAATCGGGTGGGCTGCACCAGTCCCTGCAATCTCTCCAGCTCACTGCTTGGTTGCTCCACTTCCAACTTTAGCCAGGCTTTCTGATATCTCCCAGTCTGTGCGGGAAATTATTTTATCATCGCACAAGTCTACCACTAGGAAAACTTAAGCTAGTAAATGGAAACGTTTTTCCTCCTGGGCAGAGACTAAGAGTATAGATCCCTTTTCAGCCCCTATACACCACATTTTGGATTTTCTTGCGGAACTCTTTCACTCTGTGTCCGCTTCCGCTGCAATTAGAGTTCAGTTAGCCGCAATTTCAAATTTTCACATTGGCCTGTCTGGAAATAATATCATGTCGCATAAGCTGTGTAGAGCCTTTCTCAAAGGGACCACTCTGCTCAGGCCTCCAGTGAAAGATCCTCCACCTCCATGGGATCTAAATTTGATTTTAGCTTCTCTAATATTGCCTCCCTTTGAACCTGCAGCTTATTGTTCCCTGAAGTTTTTATCTTGGAAAACTCTCTTCCTGGTAGCCATTACTTCAGCCGGAAGAGTTTCGGAACTGCAGGCTCTTTGTACCTGTACTCCGTACCTAATGTTCCACAATGATAGGGTTGCTCTCAGGACTAATCCTTCCTTCCTTCCTAAGGTCTCCAGAAAATAATTTGAATCCGTCCATAGACCTTCCTGTGTTTTTTCCCAACCACTCCAACAGGGCGGAATATAAGTTGCATCAGTTAGATGTTCACAGGCAACTACGTTTCTATTTACATAGAACTAAGGATATCAGGAAATCGGACCAACTTTTCCTTTTTTATGCTGAGGGTAAACAAGGTCTTCCAGTCTCAAAAGTAACCTAGTCCAGGTGGTTGACTTCTATCATCACATTTATCTATCAACTGAGGAATAAACACTTACCTGTTAAACCAAAAGGTCACTCCAACAGGGCTTTAGCCACTTCGGTGGCCTTTCAGGCTAGGTTGCCCATGGAATCTATTTGTGCTGCGGCTACTTGGGCCAACCCATATACTTTAATTTCACATTATAAGCTGGATGTGGTTTCCAGAAACGGAGCAGATTTTGGTTCCACTGTTCTGAAGAGTTTGCTCCGATGAGCCACCCAGGACTTTAGTGCTAGGGACGCTGTCCCAACCAGCAAGAATGAAGGCGAGATAGACAACCTAACATAAAGAAGTTGTGTATCTACCATAACGTTTCATGTTAGTTGTCTTCTTCTCGCCTTCTTTTTTGCGTCCCACCCTCCATCCCCCTATCCTTGTAGACCGAGAAGAGTTACTTATGTTTTTTTTTCACTGGCTGAGTCTTCTCTGGCTATTCCTTTCTGTCTAGTAGCCTCTCTGGAGGTTTTGTATATTCCAGGATAGGATCCTTTCCTTATTATGTCTGCAGTTAGACTTGCCAAACGAGATCTGGGTATCTAGTGCCAGGCATCATGGGATATGGGGTGGCCTTGAGCCAGTATGCAGCTCTCGAGCTTTTGAAGATGGCCGAGTCGGAACCGATACCAGCAAGAAAGAAGGCGAGAAGAAGACAACTAACGTGGAACGTTATGGTAGGTACATAACTTCTTTATCCTTTCACTGCCCCAATTTCTTCAATTTTGGATTTCCTTTCAGAACTCTTCCAACAAGGCTCAGCCACTGCCACAATTAAAGTTCAGCTAGCAGCTATCTCCAATTTCCACTTAGGACAGCTTACACCTAACTTGATGGCACATTGACTGTGTAAAGCCTTTTTGAAAGGCACTTCCTTACTAAGATCTCCATTTAAAGAACCTGTCCCTCCTTGGGATTTAAACTTTGTCCTCTCGCACTTAACCTCACCACCCTTTGAACCTTCATCCACTTGCGATTTAAAATTCCTGTCTTGGAAAATGATTCTTCTAGTAGCCATAACCTCAGCTAGAGGAGTTTGAGCTATAGGCGCTTTCAGTCAAGCCTCCTAATTTGATCTTCCATAAAGACAGGGTTTCTCTTCGAACTAACCCATCCTTTGTCCCTAAGATTTGCTCCCAATATAATATTAACCAATCAATTGAACTTCCAGTATTTTTCCCTAACCATACCAACAAGGCAGAATACAGACTTTACCAACTTGATGTACATAGGCAACTGAGGTTCTACCTTCACAAAACTAAAGAATTCAGGAAGTCAGTCCAGTTATTCATATCCTTTTCGGAGGCAAGAAAGGGTATGCCAGTCTCTAAAATCACATTATCTAATTGGCTTTCTAATTGCATAACTTTTATATACTCTTCCAATAACAAGGAACTCCCCTTCAAAGTTAGAGGTCACTCAGCTAGATCAGTAGCAACATCCACTGCCTTTCAAGCCAGGATTTTAATAGACAGTATTTGTGCAGCCGCAACTTGGGCAAGCCCACATACTTTTATTACCCATTACAAAGTTGACTTGGCCTCCAGGGACAGAGCTTCCTTTGGTTCCACGGTGCTCAAGAGTGTATTCCCATGAACCACCCGAGAAAAAGGTGCTAGGGACACTGTCCCACATGTAAGAATGAAGGCGAGATAGGGCAACATAACATAAAGAAGTTATGTACTCACCATAACGTTCTATGTTTGTTGTCCATCTCGCCCTTCATTCTTACGAACCCACCCACCTACCCCCGTCCATATAGTCCTAGAGGACCTGGTAGAAGATTTTGCTCTTTCCTTATATTGGAGACTTTTCACTATTGTTTCTCCTTTACCTGAGGGTACAATATAACTATTTTCTGTTATAGTTAGCAACAAACAAGTTCTAAGGATTTATACCACTGCATTATGGGATACCTACCTTGCCAACTCAGAGACTTTGAGCTTTGTAATCAGCCGAGTCAGAGTCGAGGATTGGCTCCGAACTCGCATGTAAAAATGAAGGACGAGATGGACAACAAACATAGAACGTTATTGTGAGTACATAACTTCTTTTTCATTCTTCCCTCTTTGGTTTTCATATCAGCCTCTGTAACCAGCTTTACTTTTAACTCTTCCCAACTCTCTATTACCACCTTTTACAACTTCCCAATCAGTTACTTTAAATTCTGAATCTCCCAATTCTTTACAGAGTCCTTCTTCACTATGTCAATTGGAAGTCCACAGCATATTTCTGTTCATTTCAATTCCGACTCTTAAGTTTAATAGTAAAGCATGATCTGAATTAATTATTGGGCCTACCTCCATGTTCCCCACAAGTTCTCTGTGCTCCTTGGAAACCACCATCCTGCCTATTCTCAACCAACTACACCATTTTGGCCTATAGTAAGTATAATCCTCTTCAGACATCCCCTGAGCTACGTGGCTAATAATCCAAACATTCTTACTAATACTACTCACATTTTCTCTTTCCTTATGTGTTTCCCTCCCTTAACTTCCCCATAGTTAATGTCATGTTCCAATCTCATGCTGTAATCAAACCCCCCTCAGAGAAGCTCATTGTATGCCTTAAATTATGGAGGAAGGTCTAGTGCCACTATCATCATGATCGTACCTTCATAGGTGCCTTTCTAGACCACAAAGCACCCTTCATCCTGTACTACTGCCCCTTTACCTACTTGCAGCGACCTTTTAAATAGTAAGCATACCCATCTTTTTCTTGCTCTGCCTTTTTCAGACCTCACTACAAGCTTGTATCCCTTTTTTTTCACTTCCCATGCTCTTCCTCTGTGAGATGTGTTTCGTGCAGTGCAGCTGTACTAGCTTCTGTATATTGGGCTGTGTTAATTATTCTGTCACTGTTATTGGTCTAGAAAAGCCTCTCACATTCCAAGATATTAACAGTAGTTGTCAAAGCATTCCACTAGTCTCTACATAGCCCATTTGTCTTATTTCTGTTTAGTTAGTCTATGCTTTCTCTTCGATTTACCATGCACAGTCCTTGCTGTCTTCATCGCTGTTGATAGTTTACTGTAGTGCTTTTGCATTGACCATTCCCACAGCTTTTACCTTGATATTTGATTCCCTCGATGAGTACCACACCTGTAGCAAAACATTTAACACCTCTTTGCCCTTTAAACTTATGTACACGGTTATTTTTCAAGGTACATGAAATTTGTCGTAAGGACACCCAGCTTATTTGTCTTCCCTGTATCCATTTTGTGTGGGTGTTGGCATACTCCACATCAGAGACAAATAGGATTCTTGCCCTATCCTCCCATCACTTTATATCTTTTTCGAATGTCTGTTCAATTTGTCTTTACTTTCAGCTCTCTATAGAACTTTATAGGTTCATAGGTTCATACAAGGCTATCTGCCCTGGGGCAATTATAAGCCTAGCCCGATTTTGTTTGGCTTACGCCACCCCTTGATTTGAGTATACTGTGCCCTTTTTAAGGTTTAGTTTGCTGTGCCTCTGTCTAATAGTGACACGGAAGTAATCCCCAGGACAAACCTACGATTCCCCCATCCACTCATCAAGATTTTTCTTGAAGAGATTCAGTGAGGTGCTCTGCCTAACATGAATTGGAATTCTGTTCCAGAGCGAAGGGAGCCTCTGGGTTATGAATCTGTCCCTCCAGCAAGTTCTATTTATTTCATTGCTAAGGTTCAAGTCCCTCGAGCGTGTGGCTCTAAGGGATTTAGATTTACTGAGGTGGAGCATGTCCATTAATTCTGGATTGGACATAGCTTTATATGTCAGGCATAGATCGCCTCGAAGCAGGCGGTATGCAACTGAGTAGAGCTGGAGTTTTTTTAACCGAGCAGCATATGGCATCTGTTTGAGACCCTTGATCCTCTTGGTGAGGTACTTTTGGGGTCTTTCTAATTGCTGCAGGTGTCGGGTAAGGTACGTCCCAAAAGGGGCATTGTATTCTATGATGGGCCTGATGAGAGATGAATAAAGGGGCACGATTACCTCTCTTGATCTAGATGTGAATCCTTTCATGATGAGGTGGGCTATGTAAAAGGTCTTTCTAACCACTTTGGCAATGTGGTTGTCAAAGGAGAGATTGCTGTCAACTTGGGTCCCCAGATCCCTAATTACTTTCTCTGTACTTAATGGGTTACCGCCTATGTGGTAATTTGTGGGCACATTGTTTTTGCCAAAGAGTATGACTATACACTTTTTGGCATTTAGCTTTAGACCATGGCTCTGGCACCAGTTATCCATCTCTGTGAGACCTTTTTGAAGGATGTTTGTGTCAGCTGGAGAGTTGATTATGGCGCCTAGTTTGCAGTCGTCTGCGAACTTGGTGAGCCATAGTCCTCCCACGTTGGCTTGACCTCGGAAAAGTATATACCGAACAAGAGTGGTCCCAGGACAGAACCTTGTGGGACGCCACTTGTGACCGGTTTCGAGTCTGACATGGCTCCAGCAACTCTCACTCTGTGGGTTCTGTCTTTGAGCCAGTTTGCGACCCATCTTGTGACATAGGGGTTTATATTTAAGCTGGATAGCTTATCTATGATGCCCGAGTGGGGTATTGTGTCAAATGCCTTTGCTAGGTCCAGATAGGCTGTGTGGACTACCTTCCCTTCATCTATGGCTTTGGTGACTGTTTCGAAGAAGTCAACCAGGTTCAAAAGGCAGGATCTGCCCTTGACGAAGCCGAACTGGGTAGGATCTAGTGTCTGTAGGTCCCCAATGTCTTTGTTTATAAGATCCATGATGATCCTGTCCATAGCCTTGCAGACTAAGCTAGTCAGGCTTATGGGGCGATAGTTTCCAGGGTCCGTGGAGGCTCCACCTTTTGTGGAGTGGGACCACTGTTGCTGTACGCCATTCTGTGGGCACATATCCTGTAGTGAGGCTGAGATTGTACAGCTGTTTTATTTGAGGGATTAGTTCTCGGAGTTCATGTAGGACGCAACCCGGGATGCCATCTGGTCCCATGGAAGCAGTGTTTTTTGCTTTGGAGATGGCAGCCTTCACCTGAGCATCAGAGATGTTTGGGAGGCAGCCCTCTGCCGGGATAGATACTTGCTCTTTTTTTTTTGGGGGGGGGGGGTGGAGAAGTTTGCACTGAACCTGTCTGCCAGGATATTGGCGATGTCTGTGGGTTCAGTGTATTTTTTGTCGTTTAGAATCAACTCGGAACAAGTCCGGGAGTTGCAGCCCAGGTTCCTACTGAAAAAAGCCTTATGATTGTCTTTAGTGTCCTGAGCAATTTTTCTCTCGAAGCTGGCCTTGGAGGATTTTATGAGGGATCGTAATTTTTTGCTAGTACTGATCAGGGATGCCTTCCCTATTAGGGATTTTGCTCTGTCATGTAGTATCTTCCTCCTTCTGTTGTACAGTTTATTTATGGCTGGGGTCCACCAGACTGGACGCCAACCTTTGGATGTTTGGGTTTTGGTTTTGTTTGGGATAGCATGATCCATGCATTCCTGGAGATGTCCGTAGAATGCATTTATATAGGGTTCTGCAGTTTGGGCCGTAGTTTCCACTGGCCCTGGGGCCTTGAAGGATTCCACTTCGGTTTTGAGAAGTGAGAAGTTCGCTTTTGAGAAGTTTTTCACTGTGGTTTTCTGGGCTGGGGGTGGGGTCGGGATGTGGACATCAGTGAAATTAATTTATGGTCTGATCTTGCCAATGAGGGATATACTTCAGGTGTGGAGCATAGAGTTCCCATGTTGGTAATGATCAGGTCTAGTATGTTATCCCCTCTTGTGGGAGTGGTGACTAGTTGTTCCATAGCATTTGAGTTTGTAATTTCCAGGAACCCTTGGGCTAAGGTGCTGGGGCTTTAGTGCTCCCAGTCTATGTTTGGGTTGAAGTCGCCCAATATAATGGTGTTCGGAGAGATCTTCATGTTCTCCAATGTTTTCAGGAAAGCCGAGTGGGATTCCTGACTTTGAGAGGGTGGTCTGTAGGATGCTATAAACTGAAAAGCAGTCTTGCCCACTGTTAGTTGCACATGGATGGTCTCCGATACTTCATGCAATGCCACTAACCTGGAGGTGTGGATATCCTTGATAAATATGGACACTCCCCCTCCTTTTGTGGTGCGGTCCAGGTTTTGGGGCCGAAAAGCATGATATGAGGTATAACCTGGTAGTGCTGGGGTGCTCTCTGGAGCCTTAACCAGGTTTCTGTCACTGCACAGATATCGATGTTCTCCATACTGAGGAGATCTTCGAGTGCGTGCATCTTGAGGTTAAGACTTCTGGCATTTAGTAGCATTACCCTTAGTTTCTTGTTTCTTGTGCTGTCTGTGGAGGTGGGTTTGACTTTTGAGCCTTGCCTAAAAAAGGCACTATGGGGGTGGCAAGAGCCTTTGCCAGTATCCGAAAGCCCAGTGGTGACAGGTGCAAGCCGTCCCTAGTGAAGCAACGTGGCTTGTCGAGCATGTCATCCCAGGCTGACAGACACTGGGTCCCCTTAGAATGACACCAAAATTTTAGCCAGTTGTTAAAATCGATCATTATGTCTTTGTACTGTGGCATCATTCTAGGTTAGGGTAAGATGCTGCTCAAGGTCAGGGTCATACCTGCCTGGGCTACATGATCAGAGAGCTCCTCTATGTCTCTTTTCATGTAGTCCAGGAAGGTACGTCTCAGGTCATTCACACCAGCATGTACAATGACTGAGTCATATTTGTATTTGCTTTGGAGTGACCTGAGTGCTTGCGTTATGTGGCGGATCCTAGCGCCCGACAGGCAGCTCACTGTGACCTTCTCTTTATTCAGCCTGGTGAGCGGGACGTCAGTGTGTCTGACAATAGAGTCACCTATAACAAGAGTATCAGGTGTGTTATTCAGTCTTAAGGGCTGTGGCTGCTTGGCACACTGACTTTGTGGGCTATGTGTTGTGCATGTTTTGTTTTGGGGTAGCGTTTGCTTGGATGTCTGATTTGGAGGTCTCTGTTGCTTAGGTAGATTTTTATTTAGAGCCTCTGAGTATGTCTCTGTGTATTTGTGTTTGGTTCACTGATGTGGTGGGACTATGTGATACTGGAATTGTGTTGTGTGAGGTTACCTTCTCCTCCTGACTGGTTACACCAGTTTTGAGATGAGAGAGCTCAGCCTCCAGTTTGGCTACATGGTTGCATCTCTCACATATATTTGAACCTGTTTTGGAGGAGGAGAGGGTTGTCCGTGTACATGAGACAGTTGTAACATTGCCTCAAAATTCTCAGATTCACCAGCTGGACTGGAGAGGAAACCATTGACTGACCTTTGGACATGCTAGAGTAATATAGGGAAACTGAATTAAGACGGACCAATAGGGGACAAGGTAATCGTAGAGAGTATAAAAGTAAGTAGTGCTTATGGTGCTAACTTGTAAGATTACTTATTTGGACCAGTGAAGGGCCTTAGAATGAGAATATAGTGTTTAAATTGAGAGAGAGAGCAGTTCTAAGGGGAAAAGTGAAGAGCAGACTTTGTGGAGCCAGGAATAGTTTAAACCCAATTAGATGGCGCTGCCCGTTGTTGCGCTATGCACAAAACCGCGCCAAACCGCACAAAAGAGGGATTTAAGAGAGGAAGATCAAGGAGTTAGGAATTGACCCAAAATGGCCAGTAAAACTACAGTTTCAAGTCAGTAACCACTCCCACAGGGGCAGGCAGGCTGCTCAATGGTTATCACTGCCACTGATGAGCAGAGAGACTTCCCTTTAGCCCAAGCAAAAAATGGCCTCCAAGATACTTACAAACAGTTCAGAACAGCAAGCCTGTAACTGAACTTTTTTTAAATCTCAGAAAAGTGGGAAAAAAGCAAGATTTTTTTGTGTTTTTGTTTTTTCAGAGATAGCAGAGGTTCACAAGTATCAACAAGTTATAACAGTGCAGTAAATGACCCCACACTTGAGTGCTAGGCCAGAGACAGATAAAATGCAAGTTTTGAGAAAAAAACAATTTTAAAAATAAGTGCAAACAGGCAATTCAGTAAACAGCTCTAGGTTGTGCTCTAAATACAGTTACTAATGCAGAAATCAAGTTTAACAAGCCAGAAAAAGCCTGCATCAGAATCCCCACTTGTGCTGACTCTTCGATATAGAGCTCTCCTCTCCTACAGAAATATGAAATGTGATGTAATCAGTCTTCATATCTTTGACAGTGGGCTCGGTTCTGGTCCTCTGAACCGACTCTGCCGTTATTCCAGCTCGCACCTTCCAAAAACTCTCGAGGTAAGCTCTACCCATAATGCTCCTCACTAATTTACCTCTGATCTCGTTTGCTGCTTCATGCTGGCAGACGCGTTCTCTCTTCTAGCAATAACTTGAAAATCTGTTAGTTTAATCCCTTTTTGTTTCTTTTAAAATCCAATTTCTTTGCTATATCTTCTACCAGCTCCTCTTTTTGATAGTTATTGATGTGTGTGTCTGTGTGTGTCTGGGTGGTCATGGCTGACAAACCCGTTAAAGGGACTTCAGGCTTTAAAAGGTGCCAGAAATGCGACAAACAGCTACCTAACTATGTTGGGGACATACTGTCAATTGCTTAGGAGCAGTTCATTTACAGGAACGCTGTGCAGTATGCCGCAGTTTTAGCCATAGAGCTTTAATTGATAAAAGAAAGAAACTGATTCTAAAAGGTCTTCTCAAATCGGACTTCGAGGCCTTATCTGCTTCCAAACCAGAGGCAAGTTCACCTTTATTCTTCCACGTCATCATCTAATAAGTCAAAGAAGAGAAGTCAGTCAGTTCTGGCATGCTCTTTGAAACCGCCTACTGAATTGTCTAAGACCCCACGATTCCTAGAGTCCCCTCAGAACTGATGGGCCAACTAACTCTTCAGTGCCTGTTTTAGAACCAACTACTTTGGCACTGATGCCTTCAGTGCCTGTTCCTGCACAAACAACTTCAGCTCCAGTGTCATTTACGGATTCACCAAAGGAATTTTCATTCAAGACTTTACCACACAGTAGATATTTGCCTTTAGTGGATCCCTTTGTGGACCACCCTCCCAGTCCCTTCTTGGAGATGCATCCACCCAGATCTCCTTCAGCCTCTACAGTCGGAACAAGAGTCTAACTGAGTCTAGTATTATGAGACTGGTGGATCAGCTCCTAGCAGCAAGGGGCTTGCCCCCTTCCATGGTTCCTAGCTATGTTAGCTCTCAAACCTTGCCTTATTCCACTCTAGCCTTTGTTCCTCCTCCGACTCCATTAGAGCTTTTCGAGCCCCTGGTACCAACCCTTCCAGCTTCGACTGCTTTGGTGCCAGTCAGAGCTCTTTCTCTGGCACTGATCGCTACCCTAAGCTCTTCAGGATTATCTGATCTGGAGACCTTCTAGGGTCAGGGCTTTGTTGCTGGTTCCAAGAGGTAGGGTTCAATTTAGATCCTTTCAGAGCCCTCCATGCCTCTTAGTGCTTTAGCATATGTATGTTTGACTCTGGCTTCGGAGGCCGCCTCTTTGGTGCGGGGTGGCACCATGGATTCCAAAGGAGTCTATTTCAGTTCTGGGCTCCCATCCCTCTAAAGTGGGGGGGGGGCTGCCTTACAGGCCATGGAGAGGGCCTTGTCCATTGTGGACATACAATCTATGCCCCCCACATTGGACCAAATGTCTTGTCTTTCCCCTCAACCAGAGCTTGCATCAGCCTCTTCCCTGAAACAGAGGGCACAAAAAGCTTAGGAGGGATCAAACCCCAGTGGTTATGTCTTCTTTGGATACCTCTCCAGAACACCCCACCAAAGAGGTGTATTTAAAGAGAACATGTAAGAGGAAGCACCTGGACTCTCCGGAGGAGTCCTACACAGAGGATAACAATTTCAGTGAGGGGGAAGGTTCCCCAAAGTCACCCCCATAAGATATCTCATTTGGAGACCTTCTGGAACGCCTAGAACAGAGGGGTGGTTGGACTTCCTCCAACCTTCTTCTAAGGAATATCTATACCTGGGCACTTTTTGTGCCTGTCTACCTGGTGGATCTCTCCACCTGCTGACCATCTCATCAAATTGATCGCTTAGCAGGCATGGAAAATACCAGATTCCATCAAGCCAATCCCAAAGAGACCAGACCAAATCCTGTCAACTCCCCAGGATCAGCAACATTGGGCTATTGGAATATCAGTAGATGAGATGGTGGTAGCGGCAGCCACTAAGAAAGAACTTGCTGACAAAATTCCAACTATCCATCCTTCTAATAATGAATCCAGGACAATAGATAGATTCAGAAAGCGCGTATACGCTTCATCGACCTTCTCACTCCTTTTTTCGGCTGCTCCCATTAGGGGTCGCCACAGCAGATCATCTGTTTCCATTTCTTCCTGTCCTCTGCATCTTGCTCTGTCGCAACAACCACCTGCATGTCCTCTCTTACCACATCCATAAACCTTATCTTAGGCCTTCCTCTTTTCCTGTTACCTGGCAGCTTCATCCTTAGCATCTTTTTCCCAATATACTCTGCATCCCTCCTCATCACGTCCAAACCAACGCAATCTTGCCTTTCTGGCTTTGTCTCCAAACCTTCCAACCTGGGCTGACCCTCTAATATACTTATTCCTAATCCTGTCCACCCTCGTCACACCCAGTGCAAATCTTAACCTCTTTAACTCTGCCATGTCCAGCTCAGACTCTTGCCTTTTTGTCAATGCCACTGTCTCCAACCCATATAACAGCTGGTCTCACTATCCTCTTGTAGACCTTCCCTTTCACTCTTACTGGTACTCGTCTGTCACAAATCACTCCTGACACTCTTCTCCACCCACTCCATCCAGCCTGTACTCTCTTCTTCACCTCTCTTCCACATTCACCATTACTCTGAACTGTTGATCCCAAGTATTTAAACTCATCCCACTTTGCCACCTCCACTCCCTGCATCCTCACCATTCCTCTATCCTCCCTCTCATTCACACACATATATTCTGTCTAAGTCGTGCTGACCTTCATTTCTCTTCTCTCTTCTCTCTAGAGCATATGTCCACCTCTCCAGGGTCTCCTCCACCTGTTCCCTACTCTCACTACAGATCACAATGTCATCTGCAAACATCATAGTCCACGGGGACTCCTGTCTGATCTCGTCTGATAACCTGTTCATTACCATTGCAAATAAGAAAGGGCTCAGAGCTGATTCTTGATGTAATCCCACCTCCACCTTAAACACATCCATCACTCCCACCGCAGACCTCACCGCTGTCACACTACCCTCCTACATATCTTGTACCACTCTTGCATACTTCTGACATTCCTGACTTCCTCGTACAATACCAGAACTCCTCTCTAGGCATCCTGTCATATGCTTTCTCTAAGTCCACAAAAACATAATGCAACTCCTTCTGACCTTCTCTATACTTCTCAATCAACGCTGTCTGAGCAAACATTGCATCTGTAGTGCTCTTTCTTGGCATGAAACCATACTGCTGATCACTTATCACCTCCCTTCTTAACCTAGCTTCCACTACTCTTTCCCATAACTTCATGCTGTGACTGATCAGTTTAATCCCTCTGCAGTTACTACAGCTCTGCACATCACCCTTATTCTTAAAAATCGATACCAAAACACTTTTTTTCTTTGTCAGGCATCCTCTCACTTCCCAAGATTTCATTAAAGAATCTAGTTAAAAACTCCACTGCCATTTCACCTAAACACCTCCATGCTTCCACAGGTATGTCATCTGGGCCAACAGCCTTTCCATTCTTCATTCTCTTCATAGCTATCCTTACTTCCTCCTTGCTAATCCATTGTACTTCATGATTCACTATCTGCACATCATCCAACCTTCTCTCCCTTTCATTCTCTTCATTCATCAGCCCCTCAAAATACTCTTTCCATCTGCTCAACACACTCTCCTCGCTTGTGAGTACATTTCCCTCATTATCCTTTATCACCCTTACCTGCTGCACATCTTTACTAGCTCAGTTCCTCTGTCTAACCAATCGGTACAGGTCCTTTTCTCCTTCCTTAGTGTCCAACCTTTCATACAACTCTTCATACGCCTTATCCTTAGCCTTTGCCACCTCTCTCTTTGCCATTTACCTCGTCTCCTTATACTCCTGTCTACTTTCTTCATCTCTCTGACAATCCCACTTCTTCTTCGCCAGCCTCTTTTTCTGTATACTCTCCTGTACTTCCTCATTCCACCACCAGATCTCCTTGTCCTCCTTCCTCTTCCCTTCCTCTTTCCAGATGTCACATCGAGCACCTTTCTACCCATCTCTCTTACTAGCTCTGCTGTAGTTACCCAGCTATTTGGTAACTCTTCACTGCCACCCAGTGCCTGTCTTAACTCTTCCCTGAACTCCACCTCACAATCACCCTTTTTCAACTTCCACCATTTGATCCTTGGTGCTGCCCTCACACTCATCTCCTCTTCTTGATCATCAATGTCATCCTACAAACCACCATCCTATGCTGCCTAACTACACTTTCCCCTGCCACCGCTTTACAGTCTCCTATCTCCTTCAGACTGGCCCTTCTACATAAGATATAATCTACCTGTGTGCATCTTTCTCCACTCTTGTATGTCACCCTATGCTCCTCCCTCTTGTTAAAATACGTATTCACTACAGCCATGTCCATCCTTTTCGCAAAATCCACTACCATCTGACTTTCTGTATTCCTTTGCTTAACACCATACCAACCCATCACTTCCTCATCCCCTCTGCTCCCTTCACCAACATGCCCATTGAAATCTGCTCCAATCACCACTCTCTCACCCTTGGGTACAGACATCAACACTTCATCCAACTCACTCCAAGATTTTTCTTTCTCATCCATCTCACACCCAACTTGTGGAGTATATGCACTAGCAACATTCATCATTACACCATCAATTTCCAGCTTCATAAACATCACTCTATCCGACACTCTTTTCACCTCCAAAACACTCTTAGCATACTGTTTTTTCAGGATAACCCCTACGCCATTTCTCCTCCCATCCACACCATGATAAAACAATTTGAACCCACCTCCGATACACCTTCTCTGGTCCCCTTCCATCTGGTCTCTTGCACACACAATATACCAACCTTCCTTCTGTCCATCGTATCAGCTAGCTCTCTCCCTATACCTGTCATACTTCCAACATTCAAAGTTCCGACCCTCACTATCAGTCCTAGCCTTTACCTGCCTTCGGGCATGCCTTCCCCCTCTTCTCTTCCTTCGGCCAGCAGTAGCCTAATTTCCACCAGCACCCTGTTAGCCAACAGTACTGGTGGCGGTCGTTGTTAACCCGGTCCTTGACCGATCCGGTATGTATATCTGTACTGTCGTCCGCATGTATGATTTGGCAAAATTTTATGCTGGATGCCCTTCCTGACGCAACCCTCCCCATTTATCCGGGCTTGGGACCGGCACAAAGAAATGCACTCACTTGTGCATCCCCAGTGGCATCGACCTTCTCACTAAGATCCTTGAATTACATGGTACACTTTACAAGACTTCAACTGGATCTGATAAAGGAACTATCAGACACTCTCAAAAGAACAGTAACTGAAGAGATCCAAGCAAAGTAACTTCTCAGCTGGCAACCCTAGAGTCTAATTTCGCATGCTGACGAAGGGACGACAAGGGCAGTGGGTTCAGGCATAGCCATTATAGACGCTATGCTTGGATGCGCTTATGTGAATTTGCGGAGTTATTCAAGTCTTCTTTCGTCAATGCTCCATTTTACAGAACATCCCTATTTGGTCCCAAAGTTAAGGAAACCCTAGCCAGATGTGAGAAAGATGGAAAGAGTCTTTCTGCCATGGGCGTGTGCTTCTCCACACATCAATGGCCTTATTTTAAGAACCAGAGAAGTGGGGAGCTATGGTTCAAGAAATCTCAAGGGCCTTTCCAGGGCTCACACTTGTGAGGCAATGACTTTTCCCAGGGCATAGGGGGAAGTAACAATGGAAAACGCTATTCACGAGGCAGAGGTGGCCAGCAGAACCAGGGTTCCAGGGATTCTTTCCTGGTAATTCCTACCAGTGCTCCTGAAAGGGAGGCCCAATTGCCATCCTCTGGAGGCAGTTTGAGGACTATTATCACTGCACCAAACTGCGTGGCTTCAAATAACATCGGACAGTTGGGTGCAGAGGATCATAACCAGAGGGTAAAATATCCCCTTTTCACAAGAGCCCAAGAAATTGAAAAAAAATCCCAGACATTCCACCCAGTCACAGGGATGCAGCAGTCTTAGAAATTCAAAAACTGCTCGTCAAAAGAGTTATCCAAACAGTCCCACCAGACCAGATGGGATCCGGATACTACTCACGATTCTTTATAGTGCCAAAAAAGATAGGGGACTGGAGACTGATTCTAGAGCTCAGCTGGTTGAACAAATCTGTACAACAGACCAAACTCCAGATGGTCAAAGTTCAGTCTGTACTTCCCTTTTTAGGAAAGAACTATTGAATGTGCTCAGTAGATCTTCAGGATGCATATTGTCATATAAAGATGGGCAAACGCTCCAGAAGATTCCTGCTGTTCCCGCTGGGTGTCGGTTATTACCAGTTCAGAGCCCTGCCCCTTTGGCCTCACCATTGCCCCCAGGGTGTTCACCAAATGCATGGCAGTGGTAGCTGCTCACTTCAGGCTGCGAGGATTCCGTGTGTTTCCATACCTAGACGACTGGCTCCTCACTGCTCCCACCAGGCATCTGCTACTACAGTCAAGAGACTGTTGTTCAAATTTTTTCCTCATTCGGAATTACCATAGACTTTGAAAAGTCGAACCTACAGCCAAGTCAACAATTGGAATTCATAGGAGTGATACTAAACACACTCTCTAACTTTGCATCTCTCTCATTAGACAGACTTCAAAGAATAAGATATCAAGTCAGGCAAATTGTTTGCAGCAAAAAAGCCACTGCAAGACTGTTTCTGCAAGCGTTGGGATCGATGGCAGCATCCATCATGTTGGTCTCGCTGGTGAGATATCACATGCGGATTCTTCAGTGGCTTCTGGCTTCCCAAATGGTCCTTACTGAATCAACCAGTGTCCTACCTAGTAATGAGCACCAATACATGCAAGAGAGATCTCACTTAGTGGCTTCATTCTGACGAGATTTTGGCAGGCAGATCCTTTATCCTTATAGGTTCATAGGTGTGTACTAGGCTAATGGCCCTGGAGCCCTTACAAGCCTAGCCCATAGGATTACCCTGGCATCATGCCACCCGACCTTAGTTCCCAGTGCCTCTGTCAAGTAGAGCCACTAGAGTGATCTCCGGGGTGAATTTTCTATTTTTCATCCACTCATCAAGATCCCTCTTGAAGAGGGCCAGTGAGGCACTCAACTTGACATGTATAGGAAGTCTATTTCATAGCATGGGCAGTCTCTGGGTTATGAACCTGTCCCTCCAGCTTGTTCTATTGATTGTGGTAATAAGGTTGAGGTCTCTGGAGTGTGTAGTGTGGACGGATTGGGATTTCTTTAGATGTAGCATTTCTATCAGAGCTGCGTCAGACATGGCTTTGTAAGTCGAGCAGAGATCACCTTTAAGTAGGTGATATGAGACCGAGAATAGTTGGAGTTTTTTGAGTCTGTCCATGTAGGACAAGTGTTTAAGGTGTAAGATCCTCTTTGTGAGGTATTTTTGCGGCCTCTCCAGTTGTTGTTGTAGGTGCCTAGTGAGGTACATGCCAAATGGGGCTTGTACTCTGGCCTAATGAGGGAAGAGTAGAGGGAGACAATGACCTCTTTCTTCCTGGATGCAAAACCCTTAGTAATGAGATGTGCCACATAGAAGGACTTTCTGACCACAGTGGCAATGTGGTGGTCAAAAGAGAGGTTGCTGTCAACCTGTATTCCCAGATCTCTTATGACTCCTTCTGTGTTCAGTGGACTGCCATCAATGTGGTAATTTATGGGAACCGGGTTTTTCCCAAAGGGGATGACGACACATTTTTTGGCATTGAGCTTAAGGCCATGGTTCTGACACCAATCATTGGTCTCAGTGAGGCCTTTCTGTAGGATGTCAGCATCACTTGGGGAGTTAATTATGGCTCCCAACTTGCAATCGTCTGCGAACTTTGTCAGCCAGAGTCCCCCCGTGTTGGCCTGGACTTCAGAGAAGTAGATAACCAAACAGGAGAGGACCCAGGACCGAACCCTGTGGGACTCCACTTGTGACTGGTTGGCAGCCTGATTTGGAGTCAGCTGCTTTCACACTGTGGCTTCTATCTATGAGCCAGTTTGCAACCCACCTAGTGATATAGGGTTAAATGCCTAGCTTAGTGAGTTTTTCTAGGATTCCTGAGTGGGGAATGGTATCAAAGTCCTTGGCCAGATCAAGGTAGGCTGTACGAACCACCTTGCCTTCATCCACAGCTCTGGTGACTGACTCAAAGAAGTCGACCAGGTTGAGCAGGCATGATCTACTCTTCACAAAACCAAACTGTGTGGGATCCAGAGTTTGGAGGTTCCCTATATCTTTGTTTGTTAGGTCATGATGATGCGTTCCATAGCTTTGCATATCAGACTTGTCAGGCTAATGGGGCGATAGTTCCCAGGGTCTGTAGTCTCTCCTCCTTTGTGGAAAGGGATGACTGTAGCAGTGCGCCATTCGGTAGGGACAAAGGCTGAGGTGAAGCTGTGACCGAACAGGGCACACAGGTGAGGTGCCAGTTCACTCTGTAGTTCATGTAGAACACAGCCAGGGCTATTGTCAGGTCCCATAGAAGCTGTATTTTTGGCCTTGGACAGTGCTGTTTTAACCTGTGCAGCAGTTATACTGGGTGCCTGCCAATCTACTGATATTGTGATTGGCCCTTTGGTGGGGGAGAGGATAAAGTTGGGATAAAGTTGGCACTGAATCTGTCGGCCAGTATATTGGCAATGTCTGTTGGCTCGGTAGGTGCCATTTTGCAACAGCTCCGAGCAAATCTGGGTATTGACTTGTAGATTCTTTACATAAATATAGGAGGCCTTGTGGTTGTCTTTACTATCTGCTGCAATTCTGTTTTCATAGCTAGCTTTAGAGGATTTGATGAGGAATCTCAACTTTTTGTTGAGGCTGATAAGTGAGTTTTTCCAGTCTTGGGACTTCACCTTATTTCTCATCAGTTTCCTCCTGTTGTAGAGTTTGTTTATGGCAAGGGACCAGCAGATTGGCTTCCTTTTTTTGGAGGAGAGCGTCTTGGTTCTATTGGGTATGGCGAGATCCATGCATTTGTGTACTTGTTCGTATAGGGCATTAGTGTATGATTCGGTGGTCATGCAGCTGTTCTCCAGTTGCATAGGTGCCGTGAAATTAGCCACCTCTCTTTTTAGGAGCCCAAAGTTAGCTTTGGAGAACTTTTTCGTGGTGGTTACCTTTGTGTGTGTGTGTGGGGGGGGGGGGTGGATTTCCAAGGTGATTAGTTTGTGGTCTGATCTAACCAGGGAGGAGTTCACTATTGGTGCAGAGCAGCAACTGTCACCCATGTTAGTAATGACCAGGTCAAGGATGTTGCTACCTCTTGTGCGGGTAAGAATGACCTGGTCCAGGCCATTGGGATTACTGAATCCCAGGAAACGTTGAGCAAGTGTATTGGTACACGAGTAGTTTTCCTAGTTAATGGAGGGGTAGTTGAAGTCGCCCAGTATGAGAGTGTTAGGTTGGACCCTAATATTCTCCAGGGTGCTTAGGAGCATGGAGTGTGAGTCTTGGGTCATGGTTGGGGACCTATAGCGGGCTACAACCTGAATCACTGTCTTACCCAATGTTAGCTGCACCTGAAGTATCTCTGATGCGTCATGTTGGGCTACCAGTCTGGAGGTGTGTACATCCTTTATGAATATGGAAACGCCACTGCCTTTGGAGCTTCCGTCCAAGTTCTGGGGCTGAAAGTTATGGAATGAGTTATAGCCTGGTAGTGCAGGGGTGCTATCTGCTGTCTTGAACCAGGTCTCTCTTACAGCACAAATGTCGATGTTCTCCATTTTAAGGTATGCTTCAAGTGAGTGCATTTTGAGATTTAAACTTCTAGCGTTGTTCAGCATGACCCTCATATTGCATTTGTTTGTAGCTGTTACAGTGGTAATTTGGTCTTTGGAACACTGCCTGAAAAAGGCACTGTAGGGGTGGCAAGAGCCTTGGCCAATATCTGGAAGCCCAGGGGTGACAGATGCAGGCCATCTCTGGCAAAGCATCTAGGTGTGTCAATCATGTCATCCCAGGCAAATACTAGATCTCCTTAGAATGACACCAGAAACTTAGCCAATTGTTGAAATCAATCATTTTCTGCTTGTACTGTGGTATCATTCTGGGTGATGGTAGGAGGCTGTTCAGGACTAGGGTCATACCTGTCTGGGCTACATAATCTGAGAGCTCCTCCATGTCTCTCTTCATTTAGTCCAGGGAGGTACATCTCCGGTCATTCACACCCACATGTACAATGACAGAGTTATATTTGTACCTGTTGTAGAGGGACCTGAGTGCGTGCATTATGTTGCCAGATCCTGGCACCTGACAGGCAGCTGACTGTTGCTTTCTCCTTATTCAGCCTAGTGAGTGGGACATCAGTGTGCCTCACTATCGAGTCACCTCAACCACAGACCATAGTGGCCACGAATGCATCCGAGATAGGGTGGGAGGGCATTATCTGGAAAAGTAAGTCAGTGTTGTAGAGGTGAGGGCGGTGATTTTAGTGTTGCAAACTTTTCAGGAAACCCTCCCCTTGCAAACAATTGCAGTTCAAACAAACAACATGTCTGTAGTGTAGTACATCAACAAGCAGGGGGAAACAGAATTTATCCACTGTGTTGAGAAGCTCTCAATTTGGCAATGGGCAATTTTCTTCCAACCACTTTCTGATAACAGTGCACATTTCAGGGAGATCCATTGTGGTTGCAGACAGGCTGAGCAGATATATTCTAATCCTTCTCGAGTGGTCTCTCAATCCATTGATAGCGGAAAAGATTTTTTGCCACTGGAACCAGCCTTCCTGTCCTGAACAAGTGCAGCATCTACTTTGCCCTGACCCCCCCCCCCCTTCCAGGGGTGTCACCGAAAGATGCTCTTCTACATGATTGTCCATCCGATCTACTGTATGCATATCCCCCAATTCCCATAATATCCTATTTTCTAAAGAAAGCCACCCGGTTGGAGAACAGGATAATTCTCATTGCCCCATTCTGGCCCCAACAGATATGGTTCCTCTTCCTTTGGCCTCATCTAGGTCAGAAACCTTGAACTCTGGACTCAGCTTCAGACCTATTGTCCCACCCGGATGGACTGGTTCATCCAAATATCCAGAACCTCAAGCTCACTGCATGGCTTTTCTGGTTCCCGTGATTGCTAGGCAGTCCTTTCTCATTTCTCCAATTCAAAGAATAGTTCTATCCTGCCACAAACCTTCGACTAGGAAACTGTACCTTAAGAAACAGAGAAGTAATCTAAGGGGCCATCAGACACTAACCTTCATCCATTTTCAGCTCCAGTCAATAACGTTTTGGAATTTTGACATTGCTTTTTGAAGCAGGCACTTAAACATCAACCATTCATGTGCATTTAGCTGCAATCTCTAATTTTTATCATGGTGTAAATAGGACATCACTAATGTCCCACAAAGTTTGCAAAGTTTTGCTGAAAGGGTCCTTGATGCTCAGACTGTCATAAAGAACCTTCTGCACCCTGTGACTTAATCTGGAATGTCAGTTTCTTGTTTGTCCACCCTTTGAACCCTCCACAAATTGCGATCTGAAGTTCTTAGCCTGGAAAATTGTGTTCCTCGTAGCTATTACCTCTGCAAGGAGGAAATCTGAGATACAAGCCTTATCTTGCAAATCTCCTTATCTCATTTTTTTTGTTGGGTCACATTGAGAACAAATCCTTTTTTTTACCAAAGGTAGTATCCGAAACTAACCATCTGAAGTAGTTAACTTCATTTGTGCAGCAACCTTTGGGAATCGGATCCGACCTCGGATCCGAGCCGGCAGTTTTCAACAGCTTTAGCTCCAAGCTCCTCCCCCTACCCAAAATCCCCTGCCAACCCTGACTGACCTCAGATCTAGTTTGCCGCGGTTTCGTTCAGCAGCTTGATCCTGAGTCTCCTGGCGTTCTCGTTCTCTTTGTGAGGAAAAATTTAACTTTTAAAATCTTTTCTTTAAACTTTGGTGTGAGAGTGTGTTTAGCCCCCTTTTTAGTCTAAACTCTTAGCTTATTTTAATTCTAGTTATCCTTCCCCTACCTACGTGGTTCCGTCAGTGTTGTGTGTGTGTGTTTGGGGCCTTGTGTGTGTGTGTGTGAGTTACTTTCTGAGTATGTCTGAGGCCCCAAAGTTAATGTTTTCTAAGTGCACCGAGTGTGGCCATAAGCTGTCCCCAGCGGATGGCCACACTCTGTGTGTATTGTGCCTTGGGGTTGAACACCTGTCCTCTGGTTGTTCCATTTGTGCAGTGTTCAACCTCAGGGCACTTAAGGACTGGAGGTCTAAGCTGATTCTGGTGGGTCTTCTGCCCCCGGATTCGGCTTCTACCTCCGGTCCTTCCGTGGCTCCTGCAGCGGCTGCCAGTCCTGCTTCCCTCCCCCGGCCAGGACTCAACCCCCTGCCTTAGGCTCGGAGGAGAGGGAGGCTAGGAAAGAAAGGAAGAGGGAGAAGCACCACAAGCGGCAGGCCGAGGCCTCCGCTTCGGCCCCCCCGGCTAAGTGGTCTTCTCCCTCCAGGTCTTCTAGTTCTCCTCCTTCTCTGATCCGGTTCCCGTGCTTTTCACTGGGTCCTGAGGAGGAGGAGACCCGATCTCCTTTGATGTCATCGAGGCGACACTCCCGCCCCACCTCGGTGGCCTCGTTGAGATCTACGAGAAGTCTCACAGATGCAGATTTGGACCGGATGATGAGAAGATTCCTCCAGGCTCAACTGCAGATGGGAGTGCTCCTGCCTCCCCCCCTCTGGGGGGGAGCTCGACCCCCTTCTTTGCCCCGATAGCTCCTTCTATTTCCCGGGTTCGGAGTCTTCGGAGCTGGGCAGCCTTGGAGCTGGGGTGTGACGGCGCCGACACTTCCCTCGAGTCTGTCTGGTCCATTTTCTTCAGATCCGAGCTCTCGGAGCCGAGGGCTGAGCTTGGGATCCGGTGGTATTGGTATGCCTTCGGCTCCGTCCGGGTCGGAGCATGCTGGTCTGTCGGATCCGATCGCTTCGGCGCCGGCCCCAATCCATCCGTCTGATCCGAGGGAGAGTCTGCTTTCGGATCCCAGAGAGAGCAGCTCTCCCTCGGCATTCGACGTGGTGGAGAGGGTTCTGTCGAGGGATTCCAGGCCCCCGACCCTTGCCACGGCTCCACCCTGCACTCTTTCTCAGTTGGGCCGGACCTCCATCACCAGGCCCCAGGGACAGCCTGCTTTGATGTCACAGGTAGTTCCAGTGGAACAAGACGTTGCTGGTGAGACCTCCTCGGACAGCCCCCCCGAGGAGGTCCCACACAAGCGAAGGTGCAAAAGGAGGCACCTGGACTCCCCCGAGTCCTTGACTGAGGACACGGATTTGGAGGAAGGGGAAGGCTCCTCAAGATCACCCCCCGAAGATGTCTCATTTGGTGAGATCATGGAGATGCTCAGAATAAAGGGGGGGTGGTCTGCCCCAAAGCCTACCTCGGACGAATCCGTGCTCCTGGAGGCGTTTGAAGCAGGCCTGTCTACCTCTTGGGTGTCTCCTACGGCCGACCCCCTGGTAGATTTGATCACTACCAGGGCATGGAAGGAGCCAGACACTGTGGAACCAGTCCCTAAGCGCCCGGACAGGATCCTTAGTCCACCCTCTTACAAGTCCCACTGGAGTAAGGGTCCCCCGGTAGATGCCATGTTGGTGGCGGCGGCCACCAAGAGGGAACTTGCTCAGGAGAGTCCCTCGGTTCATCCCCCGAGCAAGGAGTCTCGGTCGATGGACCGCCTGGGGAAGCGGGTGTTTAGTTCAGCGACCTTCTCGGTGACGTCACTGAACTACATGGCACATGTGCTCCGACTGCAGCGAGACCTTATTAAAGAGTACACTGCGTCGCCCCCCCGAGTCCATGTCGGCGGAGGACAAACAATTGCACTCCACCCGGATGGCCACTGTACGATCCATATCTAACACCTCTATGCGGCTTCTGTCACATGCCACGGAAGGAGCCGCTAGAGCCGGCAGAGCGGGCCTCGTTATGAGACGTCAGGCCTGGCTCCGGCACTGTGATTTCGCAGAACCTTTCAAGGCGTCGTTCGCTAATGCCCCTTTTGATGGTTCTGCCCTCTTTGGCAAAACCGTGCGAGATACCTTGGTCCAGAGCGAAAAGGACGGGAAGACATTGTCTGCCGTCAGAGTCCGCTTCTCTGCTCCCCAGAGGTCCTTTTCTAAGAACCAAAAGGGACAGAAGAAGATGTGGTTCCGGAAGTCGCAACAGTCCCGTCCCGCTCCGGACTCCCAGCCCTTCTGCGGCAGAGGAGGGCAGGGTGGACGCCGCCCTAGAGGCAGAGGGGGCCCATGGAACTTTGGATCCAGAGAACCCTTCTCGGACCAACCCACGCAACACCCCTGTGGGGTTGCCCGACTGCTCCACTCTGGAGGCAGTCTGGGAGTGTTTCTCGAAGCACCCAGCAGCTTGGGAGTCCATCACGACAGACCGCTGGGTGCTTCGCATCATATCCAGATGATACCAAATTCCCTTTTCTCGTTATCCACACAGCCCCAGATACCTCCCCGATGTCCCATCCGAGCAGAGGGAGGTCGCAGCAATGGAAATCCAACATTTGCTGGAAAAAAGAGCCATCCAACACGTCCCCCCAGACCAGTGCGGGTCCGGGTTTTACTCCAGGTTCTTCTTGGTGCCAAAAAAGACGGAGGACTTAAGACCGATCCTCGACCTCTCTTCCCTGAACCTGTTAGTAACCAAAGAAAAGTTCCGCATGGTCACTCTTCAGTCCATTCTTCCCCTTTTGCAGGAGAACGATTGGATGTGCTCTATAGACCTCAGGGATGCGTACTACCACATTCTGATGGACAGGCGATCCAGGAGGTTCCTCCGCTTCCGGCTGGGAGCCAGTCATTTCCAATTCAGGGTCCTCCCCTTTGGTCTCACCACAGCCCCCAGGGTGTTCACCAAAGTGTTAGCAGTGATAGCGGCCCACCTGAGGCTCCAGGGAATTCAGGTCTTCCTGTACCTGGACGACTGGCTCCTGACCGCCCCGACAAGGCATCTACTCTGTACAGCCAGAAACTACTTTCTCTGTCTAGCTCCCTGGCTGGGGATCACTATCAACATAGAGAAGTCGTCTCTTACTCCGACTCAGACTATAGACTTCATAGGGGCCAGATTGGACACAAACGAGCTCCTAGCTTTCTTGACCAAAAACCGGCTACTATCCCTGAGGCTACATGTGCAGGCCATTCTACAATCTCCAGCTCCCCCGGCGGAATTGGTCCTGAGGGCTCTTAGCTCGATGGCGGCAGCAATCAACCTCTTGCCAATGGCACGTTTGAACATGAGGGTCTTACAATGGACCCTCCAGGTCCAGTGGTCCCTTCTTCACTACCCTCTGAGCCATCCCATTCCCCTCAGCAGGGCCTGCAAGAGGGCCCTCCTATGGTGGCTCCAATCTCCAGACCTTCAACAAGGACGCCCCTTTTTTATGACCCCTCCACTAGCCACGGTGACCACAGACTCTTCCCGCCTCAGGTGGGGGGGCATTGTTTGGGCAGGACAGTCCAAGGCACGTGGGACCTCACGGAGACCTCACTGCATATCAACGTCCTAGAGATGAGGGCAGTGCTGTTAGCGTTGCAAGCACTTCAGGACCTTCTTCCCATAGGAACGATTGCGATTCAGACGGACAACATGTCGGTTGTCTGGTACATCAACAAACAGGGGGGAACCAGGTCTTACCCACTCTGTCGAGAGGCCATGAGGGTGTGGGAATGGGCGATCTCCACCAACCGCTTTCTCATAGCAACGCACATTCCGGGACGGTCCAACATCCTAGTGGACAAACTAAGTCGCACCATCCTGTTACCATATGAGTGGTCTCTGAATCCCGCGATAGCGAATCGGATCTTCGCCAAATGGGGTCAACCCTGTTGCGATCTCTTTGCCTCTCCCTCGAACACAAAATGTTACGACTACTTCGCTCTCATTTCCCCCTCCGGGGAACCCCCGAGAGACGCTCTGGTGCATGCTTGGCCTCCCGGTCTTCTTTATGCTTACCCTCCTCTTTCTCTAATGCTGAAGTTTCTTCAGAAAGCCAGTCAGTTGGGAGCAGGATAATCCTCATTGCCCCATTTTGGCCTCGTCAAACCTGGTTCCCTTACCTTTGGTCTCCTCTCGTGAATCCTCCTTGGATTCTGGATCCCCGTCCGGATCTAATATCCCACCCCCTAGATCTCCCAGTCCCGAACCTGGACAACCTCAAGCTCACAGCTTGGCTGCTCCAGTTCTACTCATAGCTAGGACTCCCGGTATCTCTTCCCCAGTTAAAACCATTCTAGTAGCTGCGCACAAGCCTTCTACTAGAAAGATCTATAGCAGCAAATGGAAACGTTTCTCCATTTGGGCGAAACGCAAAAATTTGGATCCTTTTACAGCTCCTTTGGATCCTTTTACAGCTCCTCTGCCTGCTGTATTAGACTTTCTGTCAGGACTGTTTCATCAGGGAGCTAGTTCCTCCACAGTCAAGGTCCAACTAGCAGCTATCTCTCATTATCACGTTGGAAATGAATTGGGCACTTTGATCACCACGAAATTGTGTAAGACCTTTTTGAAGGGCACCTTTCTGCTCAGACCCCCAGTGAAGGATGTAGTCCCTCCTTGGGATTTAACGTTGGTGCTTCAGGCCTTGACAGCTCCCCCATTTGAGCCTGCAGCTTCCATAGATCTTAAATTCTTATCGTGGAAAGCGGCCTTTCTTGTCGCTATTACCTCGGCTCGAAGGGTCTCTGAACTACAGGCCCTATGTGTAAAACCCCCATATTTGACCTTTCACAAGGATAGAGTTTACCTCAAGACGAATCCCTCCTTTCTTCCCAAGGTTGCCTCTGAGTCAAATATTAACCAGTCCATCAACTTGCCGGACTTTTTTCCTAACTACCATAACAAAGGGGAATACAAATTACACTCATTGGATGTGCATAGACAACTTCGCTTCTACATCCACAGGACATCTGGTCATAGGAAATCCGACCAGTTGTTCGTCTCCTTTGCCAAATTTAACTTGGGTAAATCTGTATCTAAAGTCACACTGTCTAGATGGATTTCACAGTGTATTCTTTTAGCATACGACAGTTCGGGCAGGCCCGCACCTCAGGGAGTCCATGCCCACTCTACTCGATCTATGTCTACCTCTGCGGCTTTTAGAGCTAGAGTTTCTTTGGATGATATTTGCTCGGCAGCCACTTGGGCTTCATCTCATACTTTTATCAATCACTACAAATTGGACATCATCTCCAGAGGGAGAGCATCCTTTGGCTCTGCAGTGCTCCGGAACATCCTTCCATGAAGGCCGCCCAAGGTTCAGGTAGCTGGGGACTCTGTCCCAAAGGTTGCTGCACAAATGAAGTTAACTACTTCAGATTAAGAAGTTATGTACTCACCATAACGTTCCATCTGAGTAGGTAAACTTCATTTCTCAGCAACCATCCCTCCCTCCTGCCCCCTCACTTGCGAATGTTCTCATACTCAGGTCCATAGGTTTTACCCACTTATCTTGGGATTAATCATTGCTAGCAGTTTTCTGCTGTTGGGCAAACTTGATCTGAGGTCAGTCAGGGTTGGCAGGGGATTATGGGTAGGGGAGGAGCTTGGAGCTCGGATCTAAAGCTGTTGAAAACTGCCGGCTCGGATCCGAGGTCGGATCCGATTCCCAAAGGTTGCTGACAAATGAAGTTTACCTACTCAGATGGAACGTTATGGTGAGTATATAACTTCTTATTAACCAAACTATCCAACTTCCAGTTTTCTTTCCAAAATTTTCAAACAAAGGTGAATACTACTTGCATTTGTTAGATGTTAATAGACAATTATGTTTTTACCTGCACAGGACAAAAGACTTCAGAAAGTCAGATCAACTGTTTGTCTCCTTTTCCTTGGTGGCTATGGGGAAACCAGTTTCTAAAGTCACTCTGGCTAGATGGCTAAAGGACTGTATTACCTTTGATTATGACAGGAAGAATCTGCCTCTTCAATAGTCTGCTAAAGCATATTCCACTAGAGCAGCAGCTGCATCTGCAGTCTTTCACTCTAGAATCTCTGTAGACGGTATTTGTGCAGCAGCTACTTGGGCATTTCCACATATGTTTATTACTCATTGCAAATTGGATCTGGTCTGTAGGGGATGAGCATTTTTCAGTTCAATGGTCCTCGGGAATATTCTTCCATGAGACCTCCCAAGATTCAGGTAGCTGGGGACTCTGTCCCACTGTCAAGGATTATGTGAAGATTGACAACATCAGATAAAGAAGTTATGTCTTGTGTAACGTTCCATCTGTGTTGTCGATCTTCACATATCTTTGACATACCCACCCCCCCACCCCCTGACATTGGGCTTCTTGGTGGATCGGATCCTTCCGTGACATTGATCTTCATTTTCCCTGACCTTGATCTTCATTAAGATATGCAGATAAGGTCTCTGTTATATTACTTTGTCTGTCATTGTATGCAAACTCGATCTGAGGTAAATTAGCAAGGAGCGTTATGGGTAGAGCTTAGGTCAAGAGCTTTTGGAAGGCGCAAACTGAAATAACGTCCGAATCTGTTCCGAGGATCGAACCGAACCCACTGTCAAGGATATGTAAAGATCGTCAACACAAATGGAATGTTATGGTAAGACATAACTTCTTTTTTAGTGACCCACTTGCAAAAAATAATCCGCTTCACTTGCCTACCCACCCCAGAGTACACCTATTCTCCTTTGTGAACAATGCCAAGATTCAGATCATCTCTTCCATGACACAAGATGAACTCCTGCCCTTGTTTCACATCTGCAGAGTGTTAACGTAATATTGGAAGTACCTATTAATGCCTGTACCAGGCCTCATCTTATTATTCGCTTGCCTTACCTTTCCTCAGGCTGAGTGCTATTCCTGTGTAGGTAGACTGTGTCATTTAAACTCTAGCCGCCCAAGGTTTCCAAGGGGTTTATGTCATTTCCATCCTTCCCTTACTCCAAATATGTTTCATCTGACTACTCCACTTGAATTATTGCCCTCTCTGTCAAAGATAGAATGGCGAACAGTGATTTGACCCTTCTCCCCTACACTGGACTAAACCAACTACCTTGTGTTTGCTGTAGTTCTGTCCCCTCATGGTGCGCCCTATTTAAATGGCTATGTGTACCTGGTCTTGATGAGCAGCAAGATTATGCCCATAATATTAAATTCTGTTTTTTTTTTTTTGTCTGTATTTCCTAAACTTCGTACAGGTTTGATGTATTTTTCTAGAAGTTCCTGTGGTTATAGAGATGTGGTCTTTTATTGATACATACCACATATATTCTGTTGTGTGAACATTTTGGGGGAATTGTTATTAAGCTGTTTGAAATTAGAAATATTGCATACCTGCAACCCTGGTGAAATATTGGCATCAAAAGGTGGTGTAACAAAAGAAAGAAAATCGTGTTAAAAATTAAAGTGCAGTGCACAGCAAGGTAAAAACTCCATCAGTGTAAACAAGCAACTTGGGGGAATAATCTAGTCTACCAAAGCTTAGGTTGGAGATAAAAAAAAATAGCCTCCCAGGCCAAGGGCAGTCTCAAGGCTTTCTTTAGCTATGTCCACAATCTCTAAAGGCAGTACACAGCCATGTGCCAATGTAATTATAAATGGAACCACCTATACTGAGCCAGAAGATATAACAAATGTGCTGACCAACAAATTTAACTCCATTTTTAACCCACTCTTCCTCCCAGACACCCCTCAGGAAATATCCAAAACCATAACTCCCCCAGCTATCACTAGGGAACAGTCTTAAATGCTGTCTCCAAGGCCAGGAACACTGCATCAGTGGGCCCTGATATTATCCCAGGATGCATGCTTAATAGCATGAAATATGATCTATCAAGACCACTAAAATCACTGTTTTACTGTAGCCTTCTGATGGACTTTTGTGCCAAGTGAGTGGTGGCCTGCAGCAGTCATCCCTCTGCGCAAGGGTGGAACATCTACAGACCCATAAGTCTTGCTGTTCTCGTGTGCAAGACCATGGAAAGAATTATAATGGAAATAATAAACAGTGACCTAGGAAACCTTTAATTGGTGGATCCAGCACAGTTTGGTTTTATCATGGGCAGGTCATGCCTATTCTGTCTAGTGTACTACTTCAAAAAGGTCACCAAAGCAGTGGAATAGGAAAAATGTGTATTCTGCCTACTTTGACATGGCCAAAGCTATTGCTACAATACCCCAGTCTGACATTTTTGATAAAGTCACGAAAATATGTATAAATCCCATGTCACCTGTTGGATAGTCAGCTGGCTCACCGATAGGACCTTAGAAGTTAGGTTAGGGGAGTTTACCTTCACAAAGAGGTCAGTGACTAGCCGAGTTCTTCAGGGCTTGGTGCTGGGGATGATTCTTTTTGGCAACCATTTCTTTGAGGCCAAGGCCAACACTGGATAATCCAAGGTTTGGAGACCGTTGCAAATTGGGCACAATCGTAGAATCACCAGCGGCATAAAACTCCTTCAGGAAGGCCTGACACAAATAACTGGTGTGCGAGCCATTGTCTAGATGTATGATAGTATCCTGTGGGAAGTCAGCTACCCCTGGAAACTATCACATTGACATTGCAGGCCCAGTGGTCAGAGATTTGGGAGCACATGTAGACAGCAAACTGTCCTTTGACCATTGTGTATATGGTGGTAAAGTAGTTATTCTGTGTTGTGCAACTTGTAAGCAAAGGTATGGCATCTAGGTCCAAGGATGTCATTGTACTGCTGTACTAGGTCCTCACCAGTACAGTCATTGAGCACTACGTCCCCATTCATATGTACCTGATGAGGTATGCAAAGGTATGGCATCTAGGTCCAAGGATGTCATTGTACTGCTGTACTAGGTCCTCACCAGTACAGTCATTGAGCACTACGTCCCCATTCATATGTACCTGATGAGGTATGCAAAGGTATGGCATCTAGGTCCAAGGATGTCATTGTTCTGCTGTACTAGGTCCTCACCAGTACAGTCATTGAGCACTACGTCCCCATTCATATGTACCTGATGAGGTATGCAAAGGTATGGCATCTAGGTCCAAGGATGTCATTGTACTGCTGTACTAGGTCCTCACCAGTACAGTCATTGAGCACTACGTCCCCATTCATATGTACCTGATGAGGTATGCAAAGCTATGGCATCTAGGTCCAAGGATGTCATTGTACTGCTGTACTAGGTCCTCACCAGTACAGTCATTGAGCACTACGTCCCCATTCATATGTACCTGATGAGGTATGCAAAGGTATGGCATCTAGGTCCAAGGATGTCATTGTACTGCTGTACTAGGTCCTCACCAGTACAGTCATTGAGCACTACGTCCCCATTCATATGTACCTGATGAGGTATGCAAAGGTATGGCATCTAGGTCCAAGGATGTCATTGTACTGCTGTACTAGGTCCTCACCAGTACAGTCATTGAGCACTACATCCCCATTCATATGTACCTGATGAGGTATGCAAAGGTATGGCATCTAGGTCCAAGGATGTCATTGTACTGCTGTACTAGGTCCTCACCAGTACAGTCATTGAGCACTACGTCCCCATTCATATGTACCTGATGAGGTATATGCAATGACTGGAGTATCCACACAAGCTCCTCACATGAAGAACATTGGGTGTAAACAATAGATCCTTCTTGGACTGCCTCAAAGCCCTGTCCTTGTACATGGTGTCCTAGAGGCTGCTGAGAAGTGATCTATGCCTGGCCTGTAAAGCATCCTCTGATCCTGCTCTGATGGACCTGTTACACATCTGCAAAACAAATAACTCCAGAATTATCCAGTCTAGGGAACTGAACTTCACCTGCAACATATGCTGGAGGGACAAGTATGTGTCTTGGAGACTACCCCTTCCTTGGAACTGGCTTCCCATTCATGTCAGTCAGAGCTCTCCCTAACCCAGTTCAAGCTTAACTTAGACCAGTGGATAGGGAATTGGAAATTTATATGTGGTCTGGCATCTGTGTCTCCATTAGACAGAGGCAACCTGTAAATGCTTGACCATCCATGGCCACATCTGCATATACCCAATAAAACCACCTTAATGTGTCAACCTGCCAGATATATTGGGAAAACAAGGCTAGGCTTTAAAAGGCTTCAGGGCTGTTAGTCCACTAATCACCTGTGAACCTATGAGTGGTATTTTGCATGTTAGGAGGCAAGGTGTTATCTGCAAGCTGACATAAAGTGGTAGGTATCCACAGTGAAATCTCCACTCTGGTGTATTCTGTTAAAATGTCAACTAGAAGCACTGGTAAACAGTTCTGCAGTTATAAGAAGATTCCTTTTGGGAATTGACAAGTAATCGGACAAAAGAACTGTTTTCTAAAAGAATGGTTTCTGGAAAAAAATCCTGTCAAAATCTTTACAACAGGCTCCTTTGTAGGGAAGAGCACAAATGAGTTATTCAGAATCCACAGACACACATTACGATAAAAAAAAAAGACTTCCAATGGGAATTGTCTTCATTACAAGAATTAAATGTGACAGTAGGCAACTTCCAAGCAAAAATAGAAACTGTACAAGATTATACTATCAAATTGAAATGTTAAAGCACATGCTTGAATAGAAAATTTTGAATGACATTGATGGAAGAATAAAGGAAGGTGAACTCCAAATACAATAATTTCTGAAACAAAATACATGGCTGCAAAATAAGCTGGAAAATCTGGAAAATATGGGAAAGGGGTCTAATATAAGAGTTCTTAGTATTCCAGAAAAAAAATAAAGGCAATGATTTAATACCTTAACATCTTGGTTCTCTGTAAATCTGCAAGAAGCTTATTATATGGTTTTTAAAAGAGACCATACAGCAGTTGACAAACCAATTCCCATAACCCCAGCTGCTCCACCAAGATCTATAGTAATAAAAACTTCTATCCTAACCGGACAGTGAATTATTAAAATCAGCTTGGGCTAACTCCTGTCTTAAAAATAGGTCACATTTTGTAAAAACTGACCATGATTATGCAACTAAAACTGTAAAGGAGAGAATTTTTGTTGCTAACAAAAGAACTAAAACAAAATAATAGAGGTTCATTTGCTGTATCCAGCCAGATTGATATTATGCTGTCCAAATGAGAAATTTAACACCTTGGAAGAAGCTAAAGGATTTGCTAAAACACTTCACCCCAAGAGGCCATGGACTGCTCAACTTCATGAAGATAACTTTAGAAAAAATAAATAACTGGACTGAATTCTCTAACAAGAAAGAAATTATTCTTTCTCCTTTCAGCATCATCAACTAAAGATAAGAATTGGGAAGCCTCAAAGAATGTGATTTTACGTCTAATTTGAATAGCTACACAAACCTGTAATACACTTGGTTCTCATGATTCTTTGGCTAAATGAAAGTTATAAACTGTTTAGAGCAAATGACAAGGTAAGCTCTCTGCAGTTTGTATTGATAAAGGTCATTTTATTATCAATATATTACTATAATTTTAAAGTTAATTCATTTTTTGTAACAACTGTATATTTAAAAATATGCAAAGACTTTCTAGAATATAATTTTTTGTGCTGGTGTTGTGTCTTTGAAACATTCATTGAAATACTGATAGCCTGTTTTAATATATATGTATGTATGTACGCGTGTGTGTGTGTGTGTGTGTGTGTGTGTGTGTGTGTGTGTATATATATATATATATATATATATATATATATATATATATATATATATATATATATATAATAATAATAATAAATAAAACAGGCTGAATCTAGTTCTGTTTGTATAACTTGAGCACTAAACCAGGCCATCTTTTGTTAGGGATCCCCTGCACCCTAGTAGTAGGAGTGTGCAGATGTTCGTGTTTCACTGTTGCAGTCATCACACTTGGGTTATCTGCCTGCAGGTAGCCCTCAGTCGGCCCGAATACCAGAGACTTAGTATTTCTGCATGGGTTCCTGTCACTCCAGGAATGACATCAGGTAGTCAGTTGTATAAAAACAGGCAGCCGACGCTATTACATCAGTCTTTCTTCTGAGGAGCCCAAAGCAGAAGCAGTTTGCACAAGTGCCGGTCGGCCGCTACCTGAGTTTTCATTTCCGAATTGAATCATCCTGAATCTTCTAAAGCTAAGTACCCCATTGGGGATCCTTTTTTCTTGCTCTAACAGATGTTAGAAAAAGTTAACAATTGTCTCACCTGTGGAAAGCAAATACCACACCGAGATTTCCATTCTTACTGTGTCACCTGTTTAGGCCCAGACCATGATGTTCCTCGCTGTCAGTCTTATGCGTTGTTCAACACCTGAACTATTCGTCGTTGGGCCCTTATTGCCACTAAATACTTTCACTCTCGATCTCCGTATTCTGAAATGGCTTCAGTAAGCCATCCGACTACCTACCTTCTGAAAAATCATAAGGATAAAGACAGACAGCACCGGTCAAAAACTGCCGACGCTTCTGTTAAGCAAGTCTCCAGTTCACCGGTACTCAGTGAGATGGTTTTGCAGCCCCTGATGCCCATTTCATTGGATTCGCTGGCCACTACCGAGACATTTGGAGTCCAGTATGCCGGGAAACTCTTCTTTGACTACGGAAACTGTGAATGTCTCTACCTTGGATGGGTCCAGAGCCACTGAGCAGGCACCGGCTTCTGAGGAAGTTCTTTGCATTACCGATACTCGACATAAATCGACGACTTCTTTCACGTCTTCAGTTTTGTCTAAAACTACAGAGTTTCTAAGGCCAAGAGTACGAGCTACGCTTAAAAAACTGATGACCCAATCTCAAGCACCTGCTTCCTTGCCACAGTCTCAAATGCTTAAAATGGCAGAAGACCTGATCATGCTGATTAGGGGAAGCCAGCCTTCCCCTGCTAAGAGAAAAAGGGACTTGTCCCCAGCAGCTTTAACTGACCAAGAGTCCGACGACTCTGACATTTCTGAATATGAAAACATGCCTTTATCTGCTTATGAGGAATCCGATGCAGAGGAATCCATTCCGTCTGCTTCCCCTCCAGAGGATTTTTCTTTTGGTGAAACCCTTCATACATTAAGAGAGCATTTCGACTGGGAATGCCAGGATTATCCTCAGTCCAAAAAGAGACTCAGAGAATTTTTAGATTTGCCACAACATAGACCTTTACTATCTCTCCTGTTCTGGATGTTGTGGATGATGTCTTTATGGAATACAGTCTGACTCCTGACATTTTACCCCCTGCTCCAAGGAAACCAGACAGGTACTACAGAGTTCCTGACTCTCACAAATTTCTTTTCAAAAATCCTACTGCTGACCCAGAGGTAATTTCCCAAGGGCCTAAAGGTATAAAGGCAACTACAGCTAAGAATGCCACCCCTTCGGACAGGGATTCCCGAGGTTTAGACAGATGGGGTTAAAAAAGTATACACCTCTGCAGCTCTAGCCATTAGGGCAATGAATTGCCAGTTTCACATGCTGAAATACCAGCAACATATTATGGAACTTTAGTAAAAATTATCTACCTTTACAAACTGTGCAGAAAATGAAGAATTACAGGAGCTTATGCATTCTGCAAGCCAAGTCAGCAAGCATCTCTTGCAATGTGTGTTTGACGCCCTGGAAGCGTCTTGCAGGGCAGCAGTCACTGGTTCTGTACTGAGAAGGCATGCGTGGCTTAAGAAACAGACCTTTCCAGACCATGTCAAATCAAAATTACTAGATGCCCCTTTGAATAAAGACAGTTTGTTTGGCACCAGTGCAGAAGAGGTTCTAAAAAAGATGGAAGAAATAGCTAAGTGTATGCAGACAGTCCAAGATTTTTTGCAGGTGCAGCCTCCAAGATTCAGTAGGCATTGCCCCTCGAAACATTGGTCCTTTCCAGTCCCCTCTAGGTGTCTCAAACTATATCCAGGGGAAACAGACCCCCAGATTACAGTCCCAGGGTATGCAGAGATCTAAGCAATGGAGTGCCTCCACTTCTAAAACAGGGAGTGCTAAGCCACCCCCTTATGGAAAGAATTCACAATGACTTGTCCACCCCACTCCTCACCTCTGCCCAATTGCTCGTGCCCCTAGGAGGAAGACTTGCCCACTATGCAAAAAACTGGACCTCCATCACTAAAGACCGATGGGTCCTCAGCATGTATCCCAGTGGTACAAATTTTACTTCCACACACTGCCAATCCTGAAAGAGTTCCCAGACTTTCCTCCAAACCATTGGGCAGAGGCACAAAACCAAGTTCAATCCCTGCTCTCCATAAGGGCAATTCACCCTGTTCCTGCAAAACAGATAGGTACCCAGAAAAGAGGGCACTTGGCTGCCAATCCTAGATCTTTCCATTCTAAACACCTTCCTGGTGGTACCAAAATTCAAAATGCTCACCCTTCAGCAGCTTCTTTCTATGCTGTCCAAAGAGGCCTGGCTAATCACCCTAGACCTAAAAGAAGCCTATCTGAACATCCCTATCAGGGAATCATACAGGAAATTTCTACATTTCAGGGCAGGATCTATGCATTATCATATCTATCCCTTTGGCTTATCCACTGCTCCCAGAGTCTTCACAATATACCCTTACTTGGACGATTGCCTGATTCAGGCAGACAGGAAAAGCTGATGCAGCACCTGACATTTGTAAAGAACCTTCTAACCTCCCTGGGGTATACTATCAACGAAAAGAAATCAAAACTAGTCCCCAGTCAAAAGATTGTATTCCTGGGAGCAACCTTGGACACAGCCTCCCAGATGGCATTTCTTACTCCAGAGAAACAAGCCTATCTAACAGGCTACTTCACTCAAATGGCCACCAGAACCCAGCTATCCACAAGGAAGATCCTGCAGGCTCTAGGGTTCAAGGCCTCTTGCATTCTACTATTCCATATGTCAGACTGCTTACGAGGAAACTTCAATGGTACTTAAAAGTCTTTGGTGCCAACATTCTCAGGACCTGGAAACCACCATACCTATCATACCTTGTCTAAGGACAGAGTTTCTTTGGTGGGCAGCAGCATGCAACCACAACAGGGGGCTTCCCTTTACATAACCCCACGCCACCCAGACCCTAACCACATGCATCAAACTATGCCTGGGGGACACATCTGGGAGACAAGTGCATTCAAGGCCACTGGAGCCCAAGTCAAATTCATCTGCACATCAGCCAAAAAGAGATGCTAGCTGTTCAGCATGCTCTTCATAGGTTCATAGGTTCATACTAGGCTATCTGCCCTAGGGCATTTATAAGCCTAGCCAGAGTGTGTTTGGCTTTCGCCACCCATTTTAAATTAATTTTGCTATGCCTTTTTTTGAGGTTAGTATACTGTGCCTCTGTCTAACAGTGACACAGAAGTGATAGCCGGGGTAAACCTACGATCTCCCATCCACTCATCAAGATTCCTCTTGAAGAGAGTCAATGTGGGACTTTGCCTAACCTGGACGGGGATTTTATTCCAGAGTGAAGGGAGCCTCTGGGTTATGAATCTGTCCCTCCAGCATGTCATCTTCATTTCAGTGCTGAGGTTCAAGTCTCTCGAGCGTAGCTCGATGGGATTTGGATTTTCTGAGGGCAGCATGTCCATTAATTCCGGGTTGGACATGGCTTTATACGTCAGGCACAGATCGCCTCTGAGCAGGCGGTATGCCACTGAGTAGAGCTGGAGTTTCTTTAACTGGGCAGCATATGGCATCTGTTTGAGCCCTTTGATCCTCTTGGTGAGGTACTTTTGGGGTCTTTCCAGTTGCTGCAGGTGTCTGGTAAGGTACATCCCAAAAGGAGCATTGTACTCAATTATGGGCCTGATGAGGGATGAGTAAAGAGGCACGACCTCCCTGATCTAGATGTGAATCCCTTCATGATTAGGTGGGCTATATAAAATGTTTTTCTAACCACTTTGGCCACGTGGTTGTCAAATGAGAGATTGCTATCAACTTGGGTCCCCAGGTCCCTAATGACTTCTTCTGTACTTAATGGATTACCACCTATGTGGTAATTTGTGGGCACTGTTTTTGCCAAAGGGATGACTATACACTTTTGGCATTTAGCTTGAGGCCATGGGTCTGGCACCAGTTGTCTGTTTCTATGAGGCCCTTTGGAGGATGCTTGTGTCGGCTGGAGAGTTGATTATGGCCCAGTTTGCAGTCATCTGCGAACTTGGTCAGCCACAGTCCTTCCGTGTTGGCCTGTACCGCCGAGAAATATATACCGAACAAGAGAGGTCCCAGGACTGAGCCTTGTGGGACGCCACTTGTAACTGGTTTGGAGTCTGACATGGCTCCAGCAATTCTAACCATGTGGGTTCTGTCCTTGAGCCAGTTTGCAACCCATCTAGTGACATAGGGGTTTATATTTGCTGGTGAGCTTATCTATAATGCCTGAGTGGGTATTGTATCGAAGGCTTTTGCGAGGTCCAGGTAGGCTGTGTGGACCACCTTCCCTCCAATGGCCTTGGTGACTGTTTCAAAGAAATCGACCAGGTTTAAGAGGCAGGATCTGCCCTTAACAAAGCCAAACTGGGTAGGATCCAGTGTCAGTAGGTCCCCAATATCTTTATTTATGAGGTCCATGATGATCCTTTCCATAGTTTTGCAGACCAAGCTAGTCAGGCTTATGGGGATAGTTTCCAGGATCCGTTGAGGCACCACCTTTGTGGAGAGGGACCACTGTTGCTGTACGCCACTCTTTGGGTACATATCCTGTAGTAAGGCTAAGATTGAACAGTAGTTTTATGTTTGGGTTTAGCTCTTCTTGGAGTTCACGTGGGGCGCAGCCGGGACACCATCTGGTCCCATTGATGCTGTGTTTTTGCTTTGGAGAGGGGCTCTTACCTGAGCATCTGAGATGTCAGGGGCAGCACTCTGTTGGGATAGATATTTGTCCTTTGGTGGGGAGAGGGAGAAGTTTGCACTGAACCTGTCAGCTAGGATGTTGGCAATGTCTGTGGGCTCGGTGTATTTTTTGTCATTTTGGATTAATTCTGAGCATATCTGGGAATTCCCACCCAGGTTCGAACATAACTAAAGAAAGCCTTGTGATTATCCTTAGTGTCCTGTGCAATTTTTCTCTCGAAGCTGGCCTTAGACGATTTTATGAGTGCCCGTAGTTTTTTGCTAATACTGATCAGAGATGCCTTCAGTTTTTGGGATTTTGCTCTATCATGTAGTAGCTTCCTCCTTCTATTGTATAGTTTGTTTATGGCTGGGGTCCACCAGACAGGACGTCTGCCTTTGGAGGATTGGGTCTTGGTTTTATTTGGGATTGCATGATCCATGCATTCCTGAAGGTGTTCATAGAATGCGTTTATAAAGGATTCTGCGGTCTGGGCCGTATTTTCCACAGGCCCGGGGGCTTTGAAGGATTTCGCCTCGGTTTTAAGGCGTGTGAAATTTGCTTTAGAGAAGTTTTTCACACTGGTTTTCTGGGCAGGGGGTGGGGTCGGGATGTGAATATCCAGTGAGATTAGTTTATGGTCTGATCTTACCAGTGAGGGATACACTTCTGGTCTGGGGCACAGTGTCCCCATGTTGGTGATGATCAGGTCCAGTATGTTTTCCCCTCTTGTGGGAGTGACAGCTTGACAGCTTTTAGATCCCTTCTCTCACCTGGACATCTGCTAATAAAAACAGACAACGCCACAGTTGCATGGTACATCAACAAGCAGAGGGGAACCCACTCTTACCCACTCTGCAGGCTAGCCATGACACTGTGGAACACTGCATTGGGCATGCAGATCCATCTGCAAGCTCAATTCCTGCCAGGCAAACAAATCTCTCAGACAGACAACTTGAGCAGAAATCTCCTAGATCCACACGAGTGGCAATTAAATCCCAGCACTTTCAGCCTGTTAATCCGGAAATGGGGGATACTAGAGGTAGACCTTTTTGCCTCCCGCTACAATCACCAGATCAGCAAATCCTGCACCAGAACACCACACAACAGAGCATGGAAAGTGGATGCCCTATCCTTCCAGTGGGTAAACCTCTCAATTTATGCCTTTCCCCATCTGCCTCTTCTTTCAAAAATACTACTCAAGATAAGACAGGATAGACCAAGGGCAATCCTGATTGCTCCAGACTGGCCACGCCAACACTGGTGCCCACTACTGTGCAGCCTTTCACCGGTGCCACCATAGCATCTGCCTCAGATCCCAACCTTCCTCACTCAGCAGGAGGGACAGATCCTGCATCCGCAACTGCAAACCCTGAACCTTGCAGCCTGGCTTATTCCTTGAATTCTCCCCCAGTGACCAGCCTAAGCGAACAGCTACTAGACGTCATTCTGGAAGCCAGAAGACCCAGTACAAGAAAATACTATGCTGATAAGTGGAAAAGGTATTGTTCCTGGATTCAGTCTAAAGGAGCAGACACTGCTCTGCCCTCCTTACCTCTAATCCTGGATTACCTAGCAGATCTACTCCACAGAGGCCTTTCCTTCTCTTCATTAAGATCCATGCCTCTGCCATCTCGGCTCATTACAACACTGAGCCACCTCTCTTCTCTCATCCACTCATCAAACAGTTCCTGTGAGGGGCCAACAATTTAAGGTCACCAAGGAGAGCACCCACCCCGGCTTGGGACCTTAACTTTGTACTGGAAAAGCTCACCCCCCCCCCCTTTGAACCTGCAGCGTCAGCAGAGTTAAAATTCCTCTCTTAGAAAAATAGCCTTGCTTCTGGCCATCACTTCAGCTAGAAGAGTGTCTGAGCTACAAGCGCTTGTGGCTGTGGAACCCTTCATTATTTTTCATGCTGACAGGGTCTCCCTCAGAACTAAAGCTACTTTTATGCCTAAAGTGGTGTCCAGTGTAGCTCTCAACCAATTTATCCATTTGCCAGCCTTCTTTCCCAGTCCTCAAAATAAAGGGGAAAGGATCCTGCACTCTTTAGACTTGCACAGACAGCTCAGATTCTACCTTTACAGGGCTAAGCCCTTCAGAAAATCGGACCAGCTACTACTCAGCTTTGCACCTGGGGCAGAGGGCAAGGCCATATCTAAACAAACTGTTTCCAAATGGATAGCACACTGTATCCATTTCTGTTACAAACACCATGAGAAACCAACCCCTCAGGGGGTCAGAACACATTCCACCAGGGCAACCTCTGCCTCCACAGCATTCCTCAGGGAAGTCCCTACCAGGGACATTCTGGAAGCTGAAACCTGGAGTTCTGTTCATACCTTCACCAAGCATTACCACCTTGTCTATCTTTTCTAAATCCAGGGCAGGTTTTGCTACAGCAGTCCTGCAGGGCATACTAGCCAGCCCCAGCTCTTCTTGACTGCCTCCACCCATTCTTCAGCTTTGGGAATCTACCCAAGTGTGATGACTGCAGCAGTGAAACACGAGGAACATAGTACAGTTGTGTACACGTACCATAAATGTAGATGTTCGAGTGTATTCACTGTTGCAGTCCTGGTTTCCCACCCTCCAGCCCCCATCTCTCTTTCTTTCTTTTTCTCTCTCTCTCTCTCTCTCTCTCCTTCTCTAAATGTATTACTCACCCCTTACAGGGCTATTGGTATTTACTTTTTACTGGTGATGTTTTTTCCGCCATGACCTAGCTCCCTGTTTGGGGACTCCTGACATTTGGGGCAAGAAAAACTGATGTAATGGTGTTCGCTGCCTGTTTTTATACTCCTGACGTCATTCCTGGAGTGACAGCAACCGACGCCGAAATACTAAGTCTCTGGTATTCGGGCTGACTGAGGGCTACCTGCAGGCAGATAACCAAAGTGTGATGACTGCAACAGTGAACACACTCAGAACATCTACATTTATGGTAAGTGTACACAACTGTACATGTTATGTGATCCTATCTCGCCTACATTCTGACTGATGGGTTCGGAGCCGATCCCTCGGCTCCGACTCGGCACGCTTATGCCAAAGAGCGAAGTCTCTTATTGGCTGAGCTTACTATATCCCAGGATGCACCACTACCAGTCCCCCAGATCTCGTTTGCCGCTAACAAGTGAAGACGTGGTCTCGAGCTGGCTGAGCTAAGTAGTGATTATTTTCACTAACTTTCTGTCAGGAATTTCTTTATTCTTCAACAAAAAGCTGTTTTAACAGCTATCTTGTGTTTAGAGTGCGTTTGGAGAAATTTACTTGGTAAATTCTTGTGTTGTGAGTGTTGACTAGGAGTACCTCTTGTGTGGAAAGGCCTTTCCCGGTCTTTTTGGTTGTTAGGTGACTTCTGTTCTGTTTAGGGATCTCGGATCCTTTATACTGCTGATAGTTTCTCTTTCTTTTAAAAGAAGGACAAAGCAGAGAAAATTTCTTTTCTAATTACAGTGTTTGTACTGTGTTTTGGCTAGTTCACTGAATAATTCACCGGAATGTCTCAGGTTCCTAGGCCTTCAGGCTTTAAAAAGTGCACCAAGTGCAACTTTAAAATGTCTATCACAGATGACCACTCTCTCTGTGTTTATTGTTTGGGTGCAAAACATTTGCAGGAGTCCTGCAGCGTGTGTCACGCTTTTTCCTCGAGGGTCCTCCAAGAGAGGAAAAATAAGCTCATATTAAAGGCCTTATAAAACCCTCCTTTGAAGAAGCTTTAGCATCCTCTCCTTCTCCTGCTAAAAAGAAAAGGGCGTCCGCTCCGACCAGTCCGTCGGATCCGACCGCCAAAAGACATAGGCAGGTTTCTCCTTCGGCTCCAAGGACTTGAGCCGAGGCGGAACGGTCTGCCTCGATGCCACCAGTCTCGACTCCTCTGGCTTTGGAGCCGATGGCTGGGGCATCGAGGCGGGTCATCTTCGTCGGCTCCACTGGTCTCGGGACCGATGGTGGTTGTCCGCTCTCACACTTCCACCTCGGCGCCAAGTCCTCCTCGGCACCGATGGAAACTAGTTTGGGTATTCCTTGGCTGATAGTCATCGAGTCGCCTCGGGCCGGTCCCCTAGCCCTTGGGGCCGTTGGAGAGGCCATCTCGAACCCGTTCAGTATCCTCTAGGTCATCGAGGATGTCAGATTCGGACATAGACAGGGTGCTCCAAAGACTGTTCCAGTCCCCAGTCTTTCAAAATTTGTGTCGGCTCCGACCCAGTTGGCTTCGGAGCCGGCCCATGCCCATGTCATTGCCATTCCTCCTCCGACCGCTTTGGCTCCGTGAGCAGGTGCTGTTGGAGCCGGTGGAGGTCTTAGGGTCGGCTCCGACCCTTACTCCAACCCGCCTTCGGGTCCGAGTTTGGTACACGGACTTCTTCGGCGGGACCGGGGTGATGTTTGGGACCTATGCTGTCGGTTCCGAGCCTCCTCTCGGTGCTTGCTGCGGGACTTCCGTCTGCTATCATGGCTCGGGGACCGGACACTCCCAGGATTCTGGGGTCCGGCTTTCAGAGCTATGAGGAGTGCCTTGGCCAAGTCTTCTTGACCATCTCTCCAGCTTTACCGGCACCTTCCCTGGGCGTGGAGACTGGGTCTTTGGCAGTTCCCTGTCCTTAGGCAGCGGAGCCCCTGGGCCTGAGGTTACCCCACTGGGGTTCCCCTCCTCCTGAGGGTTCTTGAGTTGTCTTCAGAGGAGCCCCAAGGAAGAGATCGTGCAAGAGGAAGCACGTGGACTCCCCGAGTCTATTACATCGGACACTGATCTTGATGATGCGGAGGGGTCCCAGTCGTTCTCGGATGATGTCTCATTTGCAGACATTTTAGAGATCCTCAAACAACGAGGCGGCTGGATATCCAAACCCCCCTCTGCTGATGAGTCAGTGCTTCTCAAGGCCTTTGGGGCTCAGCCCTCCGCCTCCTGGGTGTCTCCGCCCTTGACGAGCTCCTGGATTTAGTTTGTCGGAGGGGGGAACATCCAGATACCGTGGAACCAGTCCCTTCTCGTCCTAACAAATTTTTGTCTGCCCCACCCGAGAAGGAGTTCCTGACTAAAGGCGTGGCTGTAGATGCCATGGTGGTGGCATCTGCTACACAACAGGGCGTGGCAGAGGCTTCAACGTCCATCCATCCTCCTAATAAGGAGTCTAGGAGCATGGACCGTGGAAGCGCACCCTGACTTCAGCGGCCTTTACGTTAAGGTCCCTGAATTATTTGGCACATTTTACCAGGCTTCAGAGGGATCTGGTCAAGGAGCTGTCAGATTCCCTCTCGGGTAACCTACCTGAGCAGCTAGCCCAGTCGGTTAGCTCTCAGTTGGCTATCCTTGCTTCAATTTCTAACTCGTCCATGAGGCTCATTTCATATGCGGCCGAAGGCGGGTAGAGCGGCAGGCACAGGCGTGGCTCTGGAGACAAGCCTGGCTCCGTTTGTGTCATTTTGCGGAGGCCTTCAAGTCTTCCTTCACGACGCTCCCTTTGATGGGTCCTCTTTGTTTGGACCTAAGGTTAAAGACACTCTTACCGCTGTGAGCAAGAAGGAAAAACTTTATCTGCCGTAGGTGCACGTTATTCCACTCCCTTTCGGCTTTATCCCAAGGCTAAAGGAGGAGAAGATGTGGTTCCGCAAATCACGTAAGTTTTTCCTCAACAGCAGGAAGATTCCCCTTCCAGAGGCAGAGGACGGGAAATTTTTCTGGGAGACGCCGTCCCAGAGGCGGCAGAGGGCCCCGCAATTCTGGAGACCGCGAGTCCTTTCGTGGCTCTTCAGCCTCCCACACTTCATGAGGGATTGCCCGGCTGTGCTGCTCGGAGCCAGTCGGGTGCCGTTTGCCAAGCACCTAAAAGCCTGGGAGTCAATCACTCAGGACAGATGGGTGCCGGATTATTGCCGGAGGTTACACCATTCCCTTCACACACTCACCCCACCGTCCAAAAAAATCCCGGACCCACCACCCAGTCAAAGGGAAATTGCAGCCGCAGAAGCGTTAAAGCTGCTAGAAAAAGGAGTCATCCAACCGGTCCCCACAGACCAGATCGGATCCGGAAATTACTCAAGGTTCTTTTTAGTGCCAAAAAAGACAGGGGACCTGAGACCAATATTGGATCTCAGCAGACTAAACCAATCCGTCACGAAATCCAAATTCCGAATGGTCACGTTACAATCCATTCTCCCATTATTGGAGAAGGATGTTTGGATGTGCTCCATAGATCTCAAGGACGCCTATTATCACATACCGATACATCGGGCGTCCAGGAAGTATCTGCGCTTCAGCCTGGGAGACAGTCATTTCCAATTTTGTGCTCTGCCCTTTGGTCTCACCACAGCCCCCAGGGTGTTCACCAAGTGTTTGGTAGTAGTAACTGCTCACCTGAGGAGTCTTGGATTCCAAGTGTTTCCCTATCTGGACGACTGGCTCCTGACTGCCACCACCAGTCATCTACTAATGGACAACCTCAAAGCCACCTTTTCCCTGGGTGCTACCCTGGGAATTACATTCAATTGGTCAAAGTCTGTCTTGCTGCCCTCTCAGCGCATAAGGTTCATAGGAGCAGAGATAGACTCAAAATTGATGCGCGTTTTTCTTCCTACCGAAAGAATCCAAACTTTACAAGGCCAAGTTCTAGCCCTGCTTTCAAGATCCAAGGCCCCAGCCAGGATGGTCCTGCAACTTTTAGGTTCGATGTCTGCCACGGTTCTCCTAGTTCCTCTGGCAAGATTGCACATGAGGATTCTTCAGTGGCTATTATCGACTCAATGGTCCTTTCAGGATCTTCCCCTCAATCACCCCATTATGATTACAGAAACGTGCAAACGGGACCTTCGCTGGTGGCTTCAGCCATCCAATCTGAATCAGGGAAGTCCTTTTGTTATTCCCCCTCCAGTGGTCACCCTGACGACGGATGCCTCCCAGACAGGGTGGGGGGGGGCATTGTCTGCGCAGGTTAGTTCAGGGTTCCTGGCTTCCAGTCGAAACCTTTCTCCACATCAATGTATTGGAGATGAGGGCTGTACTTCTGTCCCTACAGGCCCTCCACAAGTTTCTCCCTCAGGGCATTATCGCTATCCACACAGACAACATGTCGGTGGTCTGGTATCTAAACAAACAAGGAGGGACCAGATCTTATCCCCTTTGCAGAGAGGCCATGAGGGTGTGGGAATGGGCTGTAGCTACCAGCCGTTTCTTGGTAGCGACCCACATTCGGAAATCCAATATATTGGCAGACAGATTAAGCAGGACAATTCTCTCTCCTCACGAGTGGTCCCTGAACGAAACAGTAGCAGCTCAGGTTTTCAGAAGATGGGGGACGCCGTGCTGCGACCTGTTTGCAACACCACAAAACACAAAGTGCAAAAGATTCTTCTCCTTGACTCCACATCAGGGGGAAGCAGCTATGGATGCTCTAGCACAACCTTGGCCAACAGGGCTACTTTATGCCTTTCCTCCGATTCCACTTCTCCCCAAAGTCATTCAGAAAGCTTCTCAATTGGGGTCCACAATGATACTAATTGCTCCACACTGGCCTCGTCAGGTATGGTTTCCCTACCTGAAGAAACATGCGTGGACGATCCTTGGTTTTAGATCTAACTCCGGATCTGCTAATTCATCAGTCGGGACGACAACACCAGTCCCTTCACACTTTGAAGTTGACAGCTTGGCTCCTCCACTTCCGACTTTAGTCAGAAATCACACCTTAGACCCGGAAGTTATTCACATTTTATCTTGCCCACAAACCCACCACTAAGAAATTGTACCTCAGTAAGTGGAAGAGGTTTGCTATCTGGGCTCAACTCAGGGGCTTAGACCCTATCACTGCCCCGATCCCAGAGGTTTTGAAATTTTTAACATCCTTGTTTAATCAAGGATCTTCTGTCTCTACTATTAAAGTCCAACTAGCAGCTATCTCTAAATTTCACGAATCCATGGATCCTCCGTTGATGAGCAGCAGATTATGCAAAACTTTCATTAAAGGTGCGGGCTGTTAAGACCCCCAGTTTTTCATCCTGCCTCCGTGGGATCTTGATTTGGTGCTTCGTGCATTAACATCTTCCCCTTTCAACCGGCTGCTACATGTGAGTTAAGATATCTGTCTTGGAAAACTGCCTTCTTAGTTGCAATTACCTCTGCAAGAAGAGTTTCAGAGCTTCAAGCCCTATCTATCAAACCACCGTATTTGATTTTTCACAAGGATAGAGTATCACTTAGGCCTAATCCATCTTTTGTCCCAAAGGTCTGTTCTAATCTCTGTCTCCAACAATCTCTAGAGCTACCAGTTTTCTTTCCAAAATTCTCCAATGAAGCAGAATACACTCTCCATAAATTGGATGTTCACAGGCAATTGCGCTTCTATCTAGACAGGACTCAGCAAATTCGTAAATCAGACCAGTTGTTTGTGTCCTTCTCAGACAATAAATTGGGTAAAACCATCACAAAAGCTACTATCTCCAGATGGATTAGAGATTGTATAACTCAGGCTTACTCCTCTTCGAATAAGCAACTTACAACATCTATCAAAGCTCACTCTACCAGAGCTATGGCTACTTCTATAGCTTTTCATTCCAAGCTCGCTATTTCTGAGATTTGTGCTGCGGCTACTTGGTCCAATCCGCACACTTTCATTTCCCACTATAAATTGGATGTGGCATCTAAAGGGCGAGCATCATTTGGTTCCACGGTACTCAGGAGTGTTTTCCAGTGAGCCGCCCAGGATTCAGGTGCTAGGGACGCTGTCCCATCAGTCAGAATGTAGGCGAGATAGGATCACATAACATCTTTTAGTTATGTACTCACCATAACTTCAGATGTTTGGGATCCATCTCCTACATTCCTAATACCCACCCTCCTTCCCCGGCCTTGGAGATCAGAAGAGATTGAACGGTTTTGAGTTCTACTGTTTTATCTTGTTTCTTCTGACGATGTTATATAAGCAGTGCTTGCATGTGTGCATGTATGCGGACAAACTAGATCTGGGGGACTGGTAGTGGTGCATCCTGGGATATAGTAAGCTCAGCCAATAAGAGACTTCGCTCTTTGGCATAAGCGTGCCGAGTCGGAGCCGAGGGATCGGCTCCGAACCCATCAGTCAGAATGTAGGCGAGATGGATCCCAAACATCTGAAGTTATGGTGAGTAAATAACTAAAAGTTTATAACTCATCTGATTGAAGGTTGCTGGAACAGGACTCGGTTTTGAGCTTTATTAGTTAATTTGTTTAAATTAGTTTGCTCTCGTATGCTACATAAGCACCGCGTTTGCACGGTTTTGCACTTGTTTGTGCATCAAGCACTGCCACGCAGTGTTGGGCACCATTGGTGGGTATAGACACAAACACTTTTGTCTGCATATTTTCCTTTAGTACTCTGCTGGTGCTCCATCGGTTAGTTCTTGTGATTGTCCCTCAGTAACAGGTGACACATTCAGCGAAGCTACTGAGGTACCAGCACGGATCTTACCCACTAACCCTTTGTATTGTTTGTCCACATCTCCTGTCTTCTACTTTACCTGATCCTTCCTGTCCTGTTTCTGTATTCTGACCACATCAACTTGCATAGCATTATGGGCGGACAATTTCCTACAGTTTCTCCAGCTAGCCTGCTCGACATGGGCATCCTGAGGCAGTGTAGCAATTGCCTCATGTACACTGAAAACCCACTTCTTCTAGTCCACAAAAATTCATTATGTGAGAAATGCATCTATATCAAGAATCTAAAATCTAGACTGTTTAGCTGACCAGTCAGTTCATCTGTTACTAATCAGGTTCAGCTTACACACCTCATCTCCACCTACCAAACCAAAAATGCATAAACCTACATATGTGGAGGTCCTTACAAGAATCTTACCTAAACATCAAAGACCTCCCAAACACAAGCATGCTTCACGTAATACATCCTCTGCAAAACCTAGTACACATATCACACACTAGTGTCTCACCAGTCAACCCCTAAGGCATAACACAAAAACAAATATCTTAGTCATAGGTGACTCAATTATGAGACACGCATACATATCCCTCTCACCAGGTTGGATAGGGAAAAGGTCACTGTCAGCTCTCAGTTGCCAGGATCAACCACATCACACGCACACTCAAGTCTCTTGACAACAAGCGCTGTTATGACTCAGTAATAGTCCATGTTGGTGCGCACGACTTGAGACGTACCTCACTGGACTATATGAAGAGAGAAATGGCTGAGCTGTCTGATTGTGTCTCGGGCAGGCATGTCCATGTTGGTGCGAACGACTTGAGACGTACCTCACTGGACTATATGAAGAGAGAAATGGCTGAGCTGTCTGATTGTGTCTCGGGCAGGCATGTCCATGTTGGTGCGAACGACTTGAGACGTACCTCACTGGACTGTATGAAGAGAGAAATGGCTGAGCTGTCTGATTGTGTCTCGGGCAGGCATGTCCATGTTGGTGCGAACGACTTGAGACGTACCTCACTGGACTGTATGAAGAGAGAAATGGCTGAGCTGTCTGATTGTGTCTCGGGCAGGCATGTCCCTAGGCTTAAGCAGTGTTTTACCTTTATCTAGGATGATACCTCAGTACAAACATAAAAGGATTGACTTCAACAATTGTCTTAATTTCTGGTGTCATTCAAAGGGGATCCAGTATTTGTCAGCCTGGGTGACATGTTCAACAGACCTAGATGCTTTGTCATACATGGTCTTCATCTGTCACCCCTGAGATTTTGGTTACTGGCTAAGGCTCTTGCCATCCCTATAGTGCCCTTTTTAGGCAATGTCACAACAACAAAATTTTCAAGATAAAATTATCCTCTTAAAAACAAACTCAGGGTTATGCTGCTAAATTATAGGAGTCTAAACCAAAAACTGCACTCCCTAGAAGCGATCCTCATATGCTGACATTTGTGCAGTCACTGAGACCTGGTTTAAGGCTGCAGAGAGCACCCCAGCTGTACCTGGTTACATTTCCTTCCACAGCTTCAGACCACAAACTGAAGGCGTGAAAACTAAAGGACGTGGCATGTCAATATTCATTAAAGATAAATGCACCTCTAAATTGGTTAAACGGCACGATTCCTTTGTATTACTTCAGATGCAATTAACTGTAGGTAAGATCCCTCTTCAGGTGATTGCCAGCTATTGGCCCCCTACATGAATCAGGACATTACACAGCCTACTTGGATCTGCTTGAGTCCGTCAACATACAACCAAATGTCCTGGTTTTGAGTGACTTTAATTACCCATCAACAGACTGGGGTAAATTATACATATTCTAACTCACTTTCCCAAAGGTTCCTGGACTTTAACTCCAGTGCCCTGGACCAACTGGTTAACACACCCACAAGGGCCTCAAACATCCTGGACCTGGTGCTCACCAGCATGGGGGACCACTGCACCACCCCCAGTGTGTGGCTATCGCTAGTGAGATCTGACCACAAATCATTGTCACTAGAAGTAACTATAACACAAGACCCCCCCCCCCCGCAACAGCTAGACTAAAAAACTTCTCCAAAGCCAATTACATCCTCTTGTGTGACAGCATAAATAGCTTCATAGCCCCCCCCCCCCCCCACACACACACACACACACACACTGATGGAACAGACACCTATGCGGGGTTATATACCAGTGCTTTATGCAAACACCTGTACAGTTGTATTGACTCTGCCGTACCTGCTAGAACAAAAGCAAGATCTTAAAGAAAAAACAAACCTGCCTAATGGACAAGTGCCATTAATTGGCTATACAACAGGAGAAAGAAATTGTGTAAGAGTAGGAAGAAACGGTTTCAAAACTGGAAACACTCCCTCTTCACCTAAAACAAGCAAATAAGACTCTTAGTTAAGTTTTCCAAAGCTAACTATGAACCCAAATTAGCTTCTCTAACTAAGGATAACCATAAGGCATTCTTTAGTTACAGCATAACCTCAAAGGTCAGGCCCAGATTTGCACTGAACTCATAGTTAATGATACTACAGATATGCAACCTGTGGATATAGGAAACCTGCTGGCTGACAAGTTCAGTGAAAACTTTACTCTTCTATCCCCGTCACATATACCCCAATGCATCCCTAACACCTGTCCCCCACCTAGCATCTTTGAGGAGCAGGTCTTTAAATGCCCGCTCCAAGGTCAAAAACACAGTGTCTATGGGACCAGACAACATCCTGGGCTGTGTTCTGCATGGGTTAAAACAGGAATTAGCATAGTCATTGGGCATGCTTTTCAGTCACAGCCTAAGCACTGGCTTTGTCCCAGTAGAATGGAAAACTGCTACCATTATCCCTTTGCACAAATGGGGTACATCCACGGACTATGGGAACTACAGACTCATTAGCCTGACTAGCCTTATTTGCAAGATCATGGAATGAATCATCATGGACCTTATTAACAAAGATATAGGAAATTTCCATATGCTCGACCCCACCCAGTTTGACGTTGTCAAGGGGAGATCATGCCGGTTAAACTTGATGGACTTCTTCAAGATGGTCACCAAAGCTCTAGACGAGGGCATATCTGTGCATACGGCCTACCTAGACTTAGCCAAGGCCTTTGACATAATCCCCCCACTCAGGCATCATTGATGAATGTGCCTAGCTGGGTATCGACCCTTATATTGTCAGGTGGGTTGCAAACTGGCTCACTGATAGAACTCATATGGTCAAAATAGGGGACTCTACCTCCTCCAGTAGATCCATAACCAGTGGTGTTCCACAGGGATCGGTTCTGGAACTCCCACTTTTCAGAATCTACTTCTCCAAAGTATAGGCTAAAACTAAAGGACTGTGGCTGACAAAGTTTGCTGATGACTGCAATCTGAGAGCGATCATTTAAACACCTAGCGATGTCACCATTCTGCAAGAAGGCCTTGCGCAGACTAATGACTGGTGCCAAAGTCATGGTCTTAATGCATTTTTTTTGTATTACGTTTATCATTCCCTTTGGCAAGGGTAGTGATCCTGCAAAACTACCTCATCAGTAGCAATACCCTAAGCACACAGTCAGTGGTGAGAAATGTGGGCACACAGGTTAGTAGCAACCTTAACTTCAATCACCATGTCTTCACAGTGGTAAGAAGGGCATTTTATATTGCTCCTCTCATAAATAAGGGCATTGCCTCCAGGAAAAGGAGGATGTTATGTGATCCTATCTCGCCTACATTCTGACTGATGGGCTCGGAGCCGATCCCTCGGCTCCGACTCGGCACGCTTATGCTATAGAGCGAGGCCTCTAATTGGCTGAGCTATCTTTATTCCAGGATGCACCACCACTAATCCCCCAGATCTCGTTTGCCGCTTACAGAGCTTGGACGTGGTCTCAACATTGGCTGGGCTAAGTACTATATTAATAGTCTCTTTTCCTGTCACTAGTTCTCTCTTTTCAACCCAAAAGCTGTTTTAACGGCTATTTTTTGTGTACGAGTGTGTCTCTTGTTGATTTATTGAATTTTGCTTTATTTTTCCTGTCAGAGAAGGTTCCGTTTCAGTTAGAGGGGCCTTCCCCTGTACTAACTACTTTAGTGGTTGTGTGTGGGTCAAGTACCCGTTTGAGTTAGAGGGTCTTGACCCTCCTTGTTTTCTCCCCTTTTCTTCCCTTTTCTTTCTGTGTGTAAAAAAAAAAAAAAAAAAAAAAAAAAAGTTTTTTCAGTTATAATATTCTGAGTACGGGCATACTTATTTGTACCTGTGTCCTAAAACTGTTTAAAGTTTACTGTTGTGTTCTGTTTTTTCTGCACAACTATGTCTAAGGAGCATAAACCCTCCGGTTTTAAAAAGTGCACGAGGTGTGGGTTTAAAATGTCCATAACGGACGACCACTCCTCGTGCGTCTATTGTCTTGGCGCCAAACATCTCCAGGAATCGTGCAGTGTATGCCATGCATTTTCCTCCCGAGTCCTCCAGGAGAGGAAAAACAAATTAATCCTGAAAGGATTAATCAAGCCTTCTTTCGAAGAGGCTTTATCTTCCTCTCCGTCTCCTAAGAAGAGGAAAGCGCCGGCTCCGACCAGTCCTCGGAACCGACGGCTAAAAAAGGTAAGCAGACTTCTCCATCGGCTCCACGGACTTCGGAGCCGAGGTCGGAACGGTCTGCCTCGATGCCTCCTATCTTGACCCCTCTGGTTTCGGAGCCGAGGTCTGGAGCATCGAGAGGCGGGTCACCCTCATCGGCTCCACTGATATTGGAGCCGATAAGGGTCATCGGCTCAGACACTTCCCCCTCGGAGCCAAAGTCCTTATCGGCGCCGAGGGAAATTTCCTTGAAAGTTTCCTCGGAGCCGATAATTGTGGAGTCCTTTCGGAGCCGGTCCCCAAGCCCTTCGGAGCCGATGGAGAAAATCGGTTCGGGCCCAATCGGTATCCTCGAGATCTTCCAGGATGTCTGATTCGGACATCGACAGGGTACTCCTTCGACTTTTCCAGTCTCCGGTGTTCCAAAAGATGGTTTCGGCTCCAGCCCATTTGGCTTCGGAGCCGATGGTCCACTCCCTTACAGTACTTCCTCCTCCTCCAACAGCTTCGGCACCATTGGAGCAGGTGTTGGTGGAACCAGTGGAGGTGTTAGGGTCAGGCCCGACCCTTACTCCGGCTCTTGGGTCGGAGTTCAGTGCACGGACTTCTTCCTTCGGCCCTGGGGGAGAGGCTTCGGGATTGATACCTTCGGTCCCAAGTTTCCCTCTTGGTGCATCGGCGGCGGGAGTACCGTCCACTGTCGTGGCCACGGAGGGGGGACCTTCCCAGGATTCTGATGGTCCCGCCTTCAGGGCTATGAGGAGTGCTCTAGCCAAATCTTCTTTGGCTACCTCCACAGTTTCCCCAGCTCCTTCCCTACATTTGGAGACTGGGTCGTTGGCAGTTCCCCTGTCAGCAGACAGGAGCCCTGGGCCTCAGGTTACCCCGCTGGGGTTTCTCCTCCTGGAGGTCCTTCTGAAGCCTCTTCGAAGAACCTCCCAGGAAGAAAACGTGCAAGAGGAAGCACGTTGACTCCCCTGACGAAGTCTTTGACATCTGACACCGATCTCGATGATGCAGAGGGTCCCCAAGTCGTCCTCGGATGAGGTCTCCTTTGCAGACATCCTAGAAGCCCTAAAACAACGAGGCGGCTGGCAGTCCAAACCTCCCTCTGCTGATGAGTCGGTGTTCCTGAAGGCCTTGGGCTCAGCCCTCCGCCTCCTGGGTGTCTCCGCCTTGAGCTCTTGGATTTGATCTGTCGAAGGTGGGAACACCCGGACTCTGTGGAACCGGTGCCCGCTCGTCCAAACAAATTTCTTTCAGCACCCCCAGATAGAGAGTTCCTCACGAAAGGTGTGGCTGTGGATGCTATGGTGGTGGCATCTGCTACGCAGCAGGATGTAGCAGAGGCTTCTACATCCGTCCATCCTCCTAATAAGGAGTCTAGGAGCATGGATCGCACGGCAGCGCACCCTAAGTTCAGCGGCCTTTACTTTGAGGTCTCTGAACTACCTAACGCACTTTACGAGATTCCAGAGGGATCTGATTAAGGAGCTGTCCGATACCCTCTTAGGTAACCTGCCTGAGGAGCTGGCCCAGACGGTTGGATCTCAGCTGGCTACAATGTCATCCATTTCAACTCGTCCATGAGGCTCATCTCAGATGCGGCGAGGGGCTGTAGAGGGCGGTACAGGCATTGCTCTCACGGAGACAAGCCTGGCTCCGCCTGTGTTTTTTCGCGGAGGCCTTCAAGTCTTCATTCGCGATGCCCCCTTTGATGGGTCCTCCCTGTTTGGGCCCAAGGTGAAAGACACACTTACCCGCTGTGAACAGGAGGGTAAGACTCTTGACTGCCGTAGGGGCACGATTTTCCACTCCCTTTTGGCCTTATCCCAAGGCTAAAAGAGGAGGGAAGATGTGGTTCCGGAGATCGCAGAAGTCTTGCCCCTCTCAGCAGGAAGGTTCCCCCTCCAGAGGCAGAGGAGGGGGAAATTCATCAGGAAGACGCCGTCCCAGAGGCGGCAGAGGCCCTCGCAACACTGGAGACCGCGAGTCCTTTCGTGGCTCTTCAGCCTTTCATAGTCCCTGAGGGTAGCCCGACTGTGCTGCTCCGGAGCCAGTCGGGGGTCGCTTTTTGAAGCACCTAAAGGCCTGGGAAGGGATCACTCAGGACCGATGGGTGCTTCGAATTATCGCCGGAGGTTACTCCATCCCATTCTGTTGTCCCCCCCCTCAGTCCAAAAGAATCCCGGACCCGCCACCCAGTCAACGGGATACCGCAGCCATAGAAATTTCAAAACTGCTGCAAAAAGGAGCGATCCAACCGGTCCCCGAGACCAGATCGGATTAGGGACTTACTCAAGATTGTTTTTAGTGCCAAAAAAGACCGGGGACTTGAGGCCCATTTTGGACCTAAGCAACCTAAACCGTTCAGTCAAGAAGTCCAAGTTCCGAATGGTCACTTTACAAACCATTCTCCCGTTGTTGGAGAAAGGTGTTTGGATGTGCTCCATAGACCTCAAGGATGCGTATTACCATATCAAAATACATCAAACGTCCAGGAGACACTTGCGCTTCAGCCTAGGAAGCAGTCATTTTCAGTTCCGTGCACTGCCCTTTGGTCTCACCACAGCCCCCAGGGTGTTCACCAAATGCTTGGCAGTAGTGACTGCTCACTTGAGGAGTCTAGGATTCCAGGTGTTTCCGTACCTAGACGACTGGCTTCTAACTGCCACCTCCAAGCATCTACTTCTACGGAGCCTGCAAGCCACAACATCACTGGGCAATTCCCTCGGAATCACCTTCAATTGGCCAAAGTCTGTGTTATGGCCATCTCAAAGAATAAGATTCATAGGGGCAGAGATAGATTCAAACCAGATGCGGGTCTGTCTACCTGCAGACAGAATTCAGATCATACAAAATCAGGTTCGAGCCTTACTCCCCAGGTCCAAAGCCCCAGCCAGAATGGTCATGCAACTATTGGGATCGATGTCTGCCACAGTTCTGCTAGTTCCCTTGGCAAGGTTACACATGAGAATCCTCCAGTGGCTTCTTTCAACTCAGTGGTCCTTTCAGGAACTCCCTCTCAATCATCTAATATGGATCACAGAATCTTGCAGACGGACCTTCGCTGGTGGCTAGTGTCTTCCAATTTGGATCAGGGGCGACCCTTTGTTCTTCCTCCGGCCACTTTGACCACGGACGCCTCCCAGACGGGGCATTCTCTGGGCAGGTCAGTCCAGGGCAAATGGCATCCGGAAGAGACCTCTCTCCACATCAACATCCTAGAAATGAGAGCAGTACTCCTGTCCCTTCAAGCCCTTCACTGTTACCTACCTCAGGCGTAATTGTTGTTCACTCGGACAACATGTCAGTTGTCTGGTACCTGAACAAGCAGGGAGGGACAAGATCCTATCCTCTTTGCAGAGAAGCGATGAGGGTCTGGGAATGGGCAATCTCAACCAAACGCTTCCTAGTGGCTACTCACATACCGGGCAAATCCAATGTCATAGCCGACAGGTTGAGCAGAACCATCCTCTCTCCTCACGAATGGTCTCTGAACATGACTATTACAAGACAGATTTTCAGCGAATGGGGAGTTCCGTGCTGCGACCTCTTCGACTCCTCTGAATGCAAGTGCAAAGATTTTTCTCCCTAACCCGGCTCCGGGAAGAGCCCTATGGACGTTAGTCCATCCTTGGCCCACCGGCCTGCTTTATGCCTTCCCTCCAGTTCCTCTCCTACCCAAGGTAATTCAGAAGGCTTCTCTCTTAGGGAGCAAGATGATCTTAATTGCTCCTTACTGGCCTCGTCAAGTCTGGTTTCCCTATCTTCAGAAACATGCTCTGGAAGGTCCATGGTTCCTGGACCAGGTCCCAGACCTACTGATTCATCAGTCAGGACTACTACACCAGTCCCTACACACATTAAGATTGACGGCCTGGCTCCTCCTTTTCCAACCATAGTCAGGAGACATGCACTAGACCCAGATGTAGTGCACATATTGTCTTCAGCCCACAAGTCTGCTACGAAGAAACTTTATTCTAGCAAATGGAAAAGATTTGCTATATGGGCTCAACTCCGGGGCCTGGACCCCATTTCAACCCCCGTAGCAGAAGTACTCAAGTTCCTAACCTCTCTTTTCAACCAAGGCTCTTCTGTTTCTACCATCAAAGTACAATTGGCAGCGATTTCTAATTTTCATGAATCCATAGACCCACCCTTAATGAGCAACAGGTTGTGTAAGACCTTCTTGAAAGGTGCTGCTCTATTAAGACCTCCAGTTTCTCATCCTGCACCTCCATGGGATCTCGATGTAGTATTATGTGCCTTGACTTCTTCCCCCTTTGAACCGGCAGCTACCTGTGATTTAAAGTTTCTATCATGGAAGACAGCTTTTCTAGTGGCAATTACTTCAGCCAGAAGGGTTTCAGAACTTCAAGCTTTGTCAGTGAAACCTCCGTACTTGGTTTTTCATACAGACAGGGTTTCCCTCAGACCAAATCCTTCTTTTGTTCCTAAAGTCTGTTCTACTTTATGCTTGCAACAGTCATTAGAGCTCCCAGTTTTTTTCCCAAAATACTCAAATAAAGCGGAATTTATTTTCCACACACTAGATGTCCACAGGCAGTTACGTTTTTATTTGGATAGGACCAAACAATCAAGGAAGACAGATCAGTTGTTTGTGTCCTTTGCAGAAAACAAATCGGGCAACACAAAGGTCACTATTGCCAAATGGATCAGGGGCTGTATTACTCAAGCTTATGTTTATTCTAACAAGGAGCTTTCCACCTCTGTCAAGGCTCATTCTACAAGGGCTATGGCTACTTCGGTAGCATTTCATTCTAAGCTTGCTATTAGTGACATTTGTGCTGCGGCTACATGGTCTTCCCCGCATACCTTCATTTCTCACTACAAATTAGATGTGGTATCTAGAGGACGAGCTTCACTTGGTTCCACAGTGCTCAGGAGTGTTTTCCGATGAGCCACCCGGGATTTAGGTGCTAGGGACGCTGTCCCAGCAGTCAGAATGTAGGCGGTAGGATCACATAACATCTTTTAGTTATGTACTCACCATAACTTCAGATGTTTGGGATCCATCTCGCCACATTCTAATAACCCACCCTCCTTCCCCCTTCCTTGGAGATCAGAGGATATCAGAAGGTCCGAATCCTGTTGTTTCATCTTGAAACATCTAACAATGTTATATAATCAAGCTGTGCATGTGTGCATGAATGCGGACAAACAAGATCTGGGGGATTAGTGGTGGTGCATCCTGGGATAAAGATAGCTCAGCCAATTAGAGGCCTCGCTCTATAGCATAAGCGTGCCGAGTCGGAGCCGAGGGATCGGCTCCGAGCCCATCAGTCAGAATGTAGACGAGATGGATCCCAAACATCTGAAGTTATGGTGAGTACATAACTAAAAGTTATAACCCCCCCTTTAGTCTTCTGTCATCAGGCCAATAATAGAGTACAGTGCTGCCTTTGGTATGTTCCTCTCCAAACACCTGCAGCAATTGGAGACACCACAGAGGTTCCTTACAAAGAAAATTCAGGGTCTTAAAGATCTGCCTTATGTGGACAGACTGAAATTACTGTCACTTTGTGTCATGCAGATTTCTCAGAGGTGACCTGTGCCTTGCATGTAGAGCAATCTCTGTCCCAGCTTAATGGAAATGCGCATTCACAAGTCAAATGGCACACGAGTCACTGGCTCAAAGGACCTTAACCTTATATGTGATATCAGCAAAATTTGCTGGAGAGCCCCACATTTTTGGAACAAACTTTCTATTCATGTTAAAATCCCTCATTGGCCCTATTTAAGCATAATTTGGATGATTGGATGGGTAACAAGAAATTCACCCCAGGGGTTCCACCCTTGCCCCTCTTGGACAGGGGACAGTAGGTGTTGATTTTAGTGTCTATTGAACCAAGCACCCTATGGAACAATTAAGGGCCCTGGGGCTGTTAGCGTAGTAACCTCCTATGATCAGCTCATGAATATCAATGCACACCTAATGCACACCTAAAAGAAAGTAGTTTTTTTTTTCTCTCCAATATCACAATGAAATGTAAAACTTTAAATTTTTTGTGTAAATGCTGAAGTCTTGGAGGCGGGACATGCAAGGAGTTCACTTCCCACTGATGTCTCATGTGGGTGCCAGTTGAAGCCCTCACACTGTAAGTGGTTTTCCTAGGGTTGATATTTCACAGTAAGTTGTACTTGTGTAACAGTTATGAAGCAAAGCTGTTTGTCTCTTTGCCGTGGGAGAAGCTGTTAAGAAGTGAATCAGTGGTGTTTGAATGTGAAATTTCACATCGGAGAGATAAATTCTGTGTGTACATAGTGTATTGACTTCCTGTGTAGTGAGGCTGAGACGTACATTGTAGACACTGGTACTGTGAAGAGATGCCCTTAAGACTTCTGCTGACACTGAATTATGTCTTGTGCACCTCCATTCATATTGTATATTATTATTATTCCAGTTTGATGACCGGGGAGGTCCACTGGGCTTGGGGAGCCCGTTTTTAGTGGAGGCCCGGGGAGAAAAGCTCCAACAATACATAGTTATATGAATAATTACTAAGAAACTTTGCATTACTGACAAACGGGTAGCATTCATAAAGAACAAACAGTTACAATTTGGTTAGGTGTAAAAGTCAGGCAAATGGCCTTGAGGCTAGATTTTACAGTGTAGTTATTTGTACATAATACAATGAGCAAGGTGAGCTAGGTGAGAGGTTAGCCAGGAGTAAACGTGGAGGAGACCTTGAGATGTATAGGGTGAAGAGTACAGTTGCATTTCCTGTTTGAGTAAAGGTGAGAATGAAGAAGAGTTTTTTAAAGTTTTCGAGGTTTCCATTTTTTGGCTAAGGTGAAGGAAAGCAGAAGTTGACCTCCAGGCTGAGGAGGATATATGTATACTTTAATAACACAAAACAATAAAAGTATTAAAAAACTGGTAAACGCTTTCACGGCACTTCCGCTTCATCAGACCATAAAAACAACAATTACTCCAAATCTTTAACTAAAACACTTCTGCCTATCAAGTAAGAGGGCACAAGCACATGTCATTATTTAATGATGTAAGCCCCTGTTTTTAGGGCTGGCTTTAAAGAGAGAGCATTATTAAGGCCATGATAAGCACTTGCCGTAAAGTCTAAAATCCATCTCAATTCTAGGTATTCTGTTTCATTGATAATGTCACCTTCCCTAATATCTTTACTGACTTTCTGTAAAACCAGGAACTTAAAATGGTGGGTGTCGCCTACTTCTAAAACATGTTCAGCTAATGCATTTATGTACTTCTTATTACGTATATCATTGAGATGTTCTAGTATGCTTTCCTTCTCAGCGTGCGGTTTGTCTTCCCAGTATAAAACCTATTACAGGCTGTACACTGTGCCCAATACACAAGATTCCTATCTGTTGAATCGATGGCAGGTGCTTAATCTGCAACTTAGCCTTGATTACATGCACCTTATCATTGACTTTTTTCATCCTGAAGAGGAATCGCTAGCTAAAGAGATTAATGAAATGTTTTCTGTATTGCATGACTCCTATCAAGGGAATATATATGCAGAATGAATTGACGAGCTACTCTGTAACATATCTCTTTGAGTGCAAGTTACAAGAAATTGCAGAGAGACTCTCTGGATTTTCAAAAAGGCCATGTATTTTCATGGCTGAAGGATGAGCCAGTAAGGAGCCAAGGAGGAAGTAGTGTGGGCGCTGTTTACCCAATAGCGAATGCGTCACGTCAAGAAGGGAGTTCTCAACCTTTAGGGCGTGATAGGGTGAATGAGAGTGTGCAGGAGAGTGAAACTAGTAATATGCCAACACAGAGAGCGATACGAACGGATGAAGAACTAAATCCAAGTACAAATAACATCCCTCAGGATTTTATTAATAAAGAGGTCGCCAGTTGTTTAAATATCGCTAATTCTATTGGTACTAAGGGATCTGAAAGGGACATAGCTCCAGCTGTGAAGCCTAAGGTGCATGCTGGGCCGAGTACTGACCTTTTGGCTGAGAATGTAGAGCCCTTAGGAGATTCTAAATCGAAGGACAGCGTTTTTTTTTTTTTTTTTTTATAGAAGCAGCATTACATATACAGAAGGAGAAACAAAAAGGGCGCTCGCACAGCAGGCAGGGCAGAGCCAGGATAGGGTCAGATTCCTCAGTGAAAAGGAAGAAACCAGACACAAGAAACTGTTAACAGGTGATTTAAATTTTAATCTTTCATCTTGTATATTGACTGATGAACAGTCTGCAGTGTTGAACAAAGGGCTTTCATTTGTGCCTGCAGTCAGAACAAATTTAACTGATGTTTTTAGAAATGGTTATTTAGTGATATTAAAGTAACATAACATTTAAGCAAAAAATCCTGTAAATCATCAGAGGAGAGGTCTAATAATCACAACATTCAAACATTCATCAGGGTGCAGAGTATCAGAGTCCTTATTTCTAGTGCACACACACACTTACTAGAGACTAAGGACTATAATGCCAGTACCCATTTAAATAAACAGCAGTGATGCTTACAAAGGCAGTATATGTTAGCACACAGAGTAAAAAGAGGTCCTTATCTTGGCAGGCAATAGTGGCTGGCTGTAGAGACTAACAACCATTACAAGTATACACCAGCAGAAAGAAAAGTTGAAAGAAACAAATAATAATATAATGTGATAAACAGAAACCAGCAGAGGAGCTTTACATCTGGTTCTTAAATTGTTTGCAAGAAATGTAAGTTATGGAGGAAAAAAAAAAAAAATATAATTTTAAAACAAGTGTTTTTTAGCTAGTCTCTCTCTAGAGGCTCTGGTTCTTAAATTGTTTGCAAGAAATGTAATGCTTAGTTATTTTTCCAGGAAAAAAAATGATATTTTTAAAAAAACAAGTGTTTTTAGCCCTGAGTCTCTACCTTCTCTAGAGGCTTTTGTTAATTTATGTGAGAAGGATTTGAGGGAATGTTTTTTTTTTAATATAATGGAAGCATTTTTTTTTAATCTGACACCCAAAGAAATCACAGCACTTAATGAATTAACAAAAGCACAACAACTTATTGTCAGGCCAGCTGACAAACGTGGTGGGATAGTGTTGTTAGATAAGAACATGTATATTGAGAAAATGTTTGATATGTTGAATGATGAGGCCGTGTATACACAAAGTTGCAAAGGTTTCAAGTTACAGGGATTATAAACGGGTATAATTTTTATCTGTGTGATTTGTTAATAACGAATCGGGTTGATTATGGTCTCTACAGCTCTTTTTCGGTTGATCATCTGAAGATACCAATCATTTATGGTTTGCTGAATCCACAAAGACTGTGTTAACCCTCCTTAGTTCAAGGCAGAGATTGGTTAACTGAACCAATCTCCATATATGTAGAGAAACAACTTGGGTTGATTTTGGTATATATTACTAGTGTTTTGAAAGACTCACTTTTTGCAAGACCTATATTGGTCTAATGAGTCAAAAGATCTTAATAATGTTATCTTTGTGACCTTGGATGTTAATTCGCTTTTTACAGTCATTCTCAATGAAGTAGGGATAGAAAGTGTTAGGATGTTTTTAACAACGGATAGTATGTTCTCCAACTCGAAGGTGGGGTTGATTTGTGCACTATTAGAATTAATATTAGAGAACAATTTCTTCATCTTCAAAACAGACTATTTCCTACAGAAACTAGGAGTTGCAATGGGCATGGCTTGTGCCAATTCGTTTGCCAACATAGTCCCATCCTATTGGGAATCGCAATCAGTATTTACTAACTTTCGTTTTGTACAACATGTAAAGTTCTACAGACACTTTGTGGATGACGTTTTTTCATCTGGGTTGGCCAGTATGAACAGTTGGTTCAATTTATTGACTACAGAATACCAAAAATGAAAAAAAAAAAAACTGTAGAAATTACAAAAAAACGGCCAGAGTGCAAGCAAAACTCTTATTTAATGAAATACAGTGAGGCATTTTTCGTTTGTTTTAGTCTGATGAAGTTTGTTATTTTACAGTGTTAAACCACAACTGAACTTCTTAATAGCATTTTATAAGCCCGCCCTACACTAGAAAGGAAATATCATGAACAAAATTTTAAGTTTTAAAAATAAAGCACATATATATAAAACACAGATACATAAAATACATTAACTAAATTCCTTCATTAATAAATAATCTAAAGATATCCTAGTTATTATTAATTATACAATGACCCCCCCACCATTAATATTCCAAAACATATACAATGACCCCCCACCATTAATATTCCAAAACATGCACGCTGATTGGTCAGCGTGCCTGTTGTAAATCCAACTTGTACTAATGGAAAAAGGTCCGGTCGCTCAGATTTTTTCCATTAGTATAAGTCTTTACTTTTTTTTGCATTAGGCAGCAATGGAGAATGGAAGAGCTTCGTTGCTGTAATCTCGCTATGTTGAACGAGGTTAACATAGCGAGATATTTAAAAAAAAAAAAAAAAAAAAAAAAAAAAAAAAGCAGTGGAGATCTTCCTTTCTCTGTTGCTTTTTTTAAAGATATCTCACTATGTTAAACTCGTACATAGCGAGACAACTTTAAAAAAACAACGGAGATCTTCCTTTCTCCGTTCCTTCTGTAAATATGTCTTTAAAACCAAATCCTTCACTAGTAAAAATACTGGGGCAGCTGTATAACATTAATTTTTATGCCAATTGCGGAATGGATTGGGTTATATATTTGGCCACCTGCACTTGTCAAGCCTTTTATGTGGGGCAAACTTCTAGACAATTCAGATGTCAAATGTCAGAACATTTAGGAGACATTAGGAATGCAAGGGCCACCAATGCTCTATATAGACATTTACTGGTTCATCACACGGCCAAATTTACTTTTACAGTCATAGACAAAATATCGGGCAACAGATCTTTCAAAACAGGGTGGCATGGTATATTAAACATGAAGGAAAGGAAATGGATTGTGACATTAGGGGGTTTATTCCCACTGGGATTAAATGACAAACTGTAGGGTTTTGTTATTATTTCCTTTCTCTTCATGGGTCTTGATACTATTTATGAATCTATTAACAATTCTTTGGTTTGTCCCAAGAAGAAAGAAAAAAAGAAAAATTGAAAATAAGAATAGAATTTGTTGTTGTTTATATTGTCTTTTTATATTAATTATATTGCATTTTCATTATTTAGTATCAGACCAAATATTCCTTAGACATGATGTCATATTGCAGTTGTTATACTGCTAGACAGGAAATTATGTAATTTGTCTTTAATGACACTGAGTATATATTGCAGTTGTTATACTGCCTCATGTTATGTACCACTGATGAAAGCAATTAGCTGAAACCAGTCTGGTTTTCTCAATAAATCTTCACGCTCCTAAGGTGCTGGCTTTCTTTTTTGTCTTGTTATAGTTTGCCTGGCCTGTGCATCTACCGTACTTGCTAGCCTGCCACTTTGTGAAATAATACTAATTTCATGAACTTTAATTGTACTCTGACTTAGGAATGGGGTCCATTCCCGCCATGGTATTAGAAACCCAAAAGACTTGGAGAAATCAAAAAAAGAGCAAATGAGTCGCTGTTGATGCTATGGTGGTGGCGGCAGCCACAGAAAGAGCTATCAGAGCAGAGCTCTTCTGTCCATCTGACGAACAGGGAGTCCAGAGTGTTGGACAGATTTGGAAAGTGAGTGTTCGCCTCAGCTACCTTCGTTCGGAGGTCGCTTAATTTGGCACATTTTTACTAGGCTGCAGAGACATTTGACTAAAAGAACTACCCCATTTTCTAAGTCCATGTCTGTTGAGGATTTCAAAAGGACTTCCTCTCAGCTGGCCACTCTTTTGTCTATTTCAAATGCATCAGTGAGGCTTATTTACTTTACATTTGTTTACCGGAAAGGTCCGACTGGGACAGAGCCCAATTTCAGTGGAGGCCTGAGGAGAAACACTACAGATGCATGTCTTTGGATTGTGGGAGGAAATTGGTGCACCCAGAGGAACCTACATAAATGCAGGGAGGACATGCAGACTCAACCCAGAAGGCACCCCAGCCGAGAATCAAACCGGAGAACCTCTTGTTTTGAGGTGACAAATCTAACAACTGCACCACTGCGCCGGTGAATTTCTCTTACAGCTAAAGATACCTCACGATCTGCTGATTCATGTATCGCCGTATAGAGAAATTCCTGGATGCGGCTGTACAAGTTTGCAGAGCCCTTTAAGATGTCTTTTATTAATGCTCCATTTGATGGCACTTCCTTGTTTGGGCTATAAGTTAAAGATATGCTTACCTGCAGCGAGAAAGGCGGACAAACCCGGTCTGGTGTAGGAATCAAGTTTTCTCCCCCTCAACGGACCTTCTCTAGAAAGCAGGGAAGGTGTTAAGATGTTCTGTAAATCTCAGGGCCTTTCCAGGATTCACATCGGGAGAGGAGGAAATTAACCCTAATTTCCTATTCACAGGCAGAGGAGAAAATTTTAATGATAGACATTGCCCTAAAGGCAGAGGAGGCCCACAGAACCAGGGCTTTAAAGATTCTTTTTCAGACATTCTCTTTGCACCTAGACCCCTGGACAAATATCACAAAAGATGTATGGGTGCTAAAGATAATATCCAGAGGTTACTTCATACACTTTCTCCTTCTTCCTCCTTGCAGGGGAAGAAACCCAAACAGAGGAAGGAAGGAAGCAGCACAAGAAATACAAAAGCTGCTAGAAAAAGTCATCTAGGAGGTCGCGCCCGGCAAAATAGGATTCCGAACTTACTCGCACTTCTTTTTAGTGCCAAAGAAAACAGGGGACCTCAGACTCATTTTGGATCTAAGCGGTTTGAACCAGTATGTGAAGAAGGCAAAGTTCCAAATGACCACTGTTTTCCATTCTGCTCTTTTTGCACAAAGACAACTTGATGTGCTCTGTAGACCTTCAGAATGCATGCTATCACATAAAAATAGATTATGTAGAAGATATCTTTGCTTTCGGCTGGGAGACAGTTATTACCAATTCAGAACTCTGCCCTTTGGACTCATCACAGCCCCCAGGGTGTTTATCAAATGCATGGCAGTAGTAGCAGCTTACTTGAGACTCAAAGGATTCCAGGTGTTTCCATATCTAAATGACTGACTCTTCACTGCCTCCTCCAGGCATCAGCTTCTACAAGCCAGGGACTATTTACTCCAAATTTGCAACACCGTGGGCATTTCATTCAGTCTTGCCAAATCACTTCTTGCCCCAGTCCAGAGCCTGGAATTCATCGCAATGCTTCTGAACACTACAACTCAAGTGACATTTTTACCCTTCCACCACATTGCTTCTATAAGGTATCAGGTGTTTAGGATATCCTTTCTCATCCTTCTCCTCCAGCAAGGTTAGTGCTTCGAGCACTGGAGTCCATGTCAGCTGCAGTAATACTCCTTCCCATAGCACATTTCTTTATGCAAATTCTCCAGTGGTCCATGCTACATCAACCCCTGTCATTTCAAATAAAACTCATCTCGATTTGCAAGCATTGTATTCATTGGTGGATTCAGTCAGACAATCTCTTTCGAGGAAGACCTTTTGCTGTTCACAGAGTCCAGTTGCCACAGTAACCACAGACGCTTTACAGCTGGGGTGAGGGGGACATTTCTTGGGAAGGATGGTCCAAGGCACGTGGTCCCCTGAAGAGACAAAATTGCATCTCAATGTCCTAGAGATGAGAGCAGTCCTTTTAGTGTTGCATTTCAAGAATCTCTGTAGGGACTATTGCAGTTCAGAAAAACCTGTTGGTAGTCTGGTACCTCAGGCAGCAAGGAGGAACTCTATCTTAGCCCCTGTGCAGAGAGGCCATGAGAGTCTGGGAGTGGGAGATCTCTTCAAACAGTTTTCTAATTGCGAAGCACATCAGGGGAAGACAAACATTATGGCAGACAAATTAACCAGATCTATTTCTCTCAATCCGTCAGTAGTGACTATGATCTTCAGGTGTTTGGGCCCAACCTTGCTGCAGCCTATTTGCCTCCCCAGACAGCAAGTGCAGTAAGTACTTGGCTCTGATTCCCCCTCGGGGAGTCACCGCGAGATGGTCTGCTTCACGCCTGTCCCTCTGGTCTCCTTTATGCTTATCGTTCTTTTCCACTGATTCCAAATCTCTTACAGAAACCAAGCAGACTGAAGAGCCCCGTAGTTGTCATTGTCCCCTTCTGGCCTCAAATTTGATTCCCCTTCCTTCGATCTCATCTGCATTATCCTCCACGAATAATGGACCCTTGTCAGGATCTGCTATCTTTACCCATCAGGGATCCAACATCCCAACCTTCTTGCCCTCAAGTTAACCACATGGTTTCTCCACTTCTAGTAATACTTTGATGATCCAGGCTCTCTTCCCCAGTTCATATTATGTTGTCTTCACAAAAAATTGCACCTAGAAAGTGTATCTGAGCAAATGGAAACGTTTTTTTTATTTGGGCTTCTGAACCTTTTTTGGCCCTAATTTCTGCAGTTCATCTTTTTCTTATAAATCTTTTTAATGAAAGGGACAGTTTTCAACAGTTAAACTTCAGCTGGCAGCAATATCAAATTTCCATTCGGGATATAAATCTTTATCCCTGACTTCTTCCAGATTGTGCAAAGCCTTTATGAAGGGCATTTTTCTTAGACCTCTGGTAAAGGATCATTCACCATCTTGGGACCTTACTGTGGTTCTTCAAGGTTTAACTCCGAAACCTTTTGAACCGTCAGAAAAATGTGATTCAAAAGTTCTGTCATGGAAAACTGTACATCTGGTAGCTAACTGCTTCAGCGAAAATAATTTCTGAACTCCAGGCTCTGTCATAAAGACAGGGTTTCTCTTCCTTTGTGCATGTAGTGACTTCTGACAATAACATCAACCAATGCATTGATTTGCCAGTCTTTTTTTCCAGATTTTTCCAATAAGAGTACACAGACAAATATTTTTTATTTTAACAGAACAAAACAGTTTAGAAAGTCAGATCGGCTTTTTGTATCCTTTTCCTCAAATTGCTTGGTTCAGTTTCTAAACTTAAACTTGCTAATGTATTACAGAATGCATTTCATTGATTTAGTCTCAAAAAGGTTTAGTTTTATCAAGACCTTCCAAAGCTCATTCGTCTCAATCCTTGACTACATCATTCGGCCTTTTGGTCAAGGCCACATGGTCCAAAGCTCATACCTTTTATTTCACATTACAAGTTGGACATCATATCTAGAAGCAGAGCCTCCTTTGGTTCAGCAGTGCTTTGGGATATCCTTCCATGAGGGCTACCCAATGTTTATGTAGCTGAGGACTGTCATATTCGTTAGGAAGAATGAGAAGGACAACATCAGATTCACAAGTTATGTACTTACCATAACTATGCATCTATCTGTGTTGTCCATTTTCATTCTTCCTCACCTTCCCTCCCATCCATCCTCAATTCCTTGTTTTCTTATGGAAGAATCAGTTGGACTACATTTGGAACCCCATCTTTATTTCCATCTATCCTTTCTCTCTTGGACCAGAATGGGATTAGGCAGAAAACTTGACCTGAGGCAGTGAGGATGGAACAGAGCATTATGGATAGAGGGAGGAGCTCGAGAGCTGGATCCAGAATCTAGTCTGAGGCAGAGTTCGATCCAAGCATTGAATCTTAACCCATTAGTGAGGCAGAATGAAAATGGACAACACAGATGACTAGTTATGTTGAGTACATAACTTATAAATTGTATATTGTGACCCATGGTATTTGAAATCAAAACCTCTGACTGCAGTCTTATATTTGACTCCTGAAGTTGGTTTGTGCTACAGACTAATGCATGCATACTTGCATTTACCTTTAGGATATGCATGGTCAGTTTGCTACAGCTGTATAAAAAACAAAAAAATCTGTCTAACTTTTAAAGCTACAATACTACTACTCTTGTGCTGCATACATACCACTTGCTTCTGTTAGTCTCTCCATCTGTGCAGCATGAGCCCGTCTGTTGATCTGTAGTTCGGCATTAGCTGAGGAAAGCAACAAACACAGGAAAACATTAATACCTATACTACTGTAGTTCAGTGTATGCTAACAAACTGATAATGGTGCCACTATTAGACAGTACAGCAGTACACACAGCAGTCCTGACATCAACATCACAAACTAAATATTTCTTTGAACTGCTCAGCAGTACTGACATAAAAATGTTTTGCTTACCATGTGCAGATGATTGTAGGCTCCCTATGCAGGGTGGTCCAGGAAGAAGTTGAGCAAAAGGGAAGGACATCATCACAATTAACATTAACACTGGGTAAAACTTTTTTCCCTTTATATGTCCATTAACTATACTTTCAACAAGAACTTGGATGACAAGTCCAACGTACACCCATGTGTAGTCAATCAGAATGTGTTGTGAACTGTAGCAGTCTACAGTACCCCCCCCCATTAGTTTCTTGTTAAACAGAAGTAACGTAGTGATGTAAATGTTTTACTATACAAGAGTATTTAATTGAGATACATAAGCCTACCTGGAAGCTCCTCATGGGACATGCTTGCTGTCCCTGAAACAGTAGCAGCAATGTCAAGGACATGCTGTTCTGCACTTTCCTGGGAGCTGTCTGGATCCCTGACAATGGACAGGAACTCTTCATTTGCTGTTAGTGGTGGTTGTGTAGCAGGCTTCCCCAGTACCTTTTGAATCACGGGCCACTGCAGCTGCTCTGCTCTGTGCAGATGAGATCATGTCAGTGGCCCTGTGGTACACCGGATTGTATGTCCTGTTGTGGCCGCCTGCTGCATTCACATCTCCAGCTATCTGCTGCTAAACTTGCATTCTGCCTGACATATGGTCATGTCCCCTCTCACACAGAAAGGCACCATGTTGCCTAAAAGCTTCTACAATGACCTGATTCTCAGGGTCAGTGAAGGGTGGTTTTCGAGGATTACACCGCCTCAGTGCCCATAGTCCTAGGTGTCCTAAAACACAACAGAAGGATAATGAACATGCACGCAAGTATCACATAACCAAAAAATACCTGTTTCCAAAAAAGAAAAGAAAAACAGAAAAAGTAGTTGTGAGGATATTGGATATTGTCTGTGCTAGCATGACTGGCTGAAGTTTTATGAATGCTTGTAAGTAATTTTAGGTTGTCCTGTGCTGTATATGCCAATGTGACTAGCTATAATTTTGTAAATAAGTTTTTTATTTGTTACTTTGATTTATATGAGACGTTTGAATCAAATAGTGTTCTTCTGGCTGACCAAATGTACATTTTTAAAAAGAGTTCCGAATGTAGGTCATGCCTGTCAGCTGACCCAGATGTGATGCCATAATGTGCCAGAACTGAAAGGGACAGCATCTCCACAGCAGCTGTTTTATTGACTTTTTAAAAGCCTGATATGAGAAAGTAGAATTCTCATAACTTTTTCTGTGACTTAAAAAAAGTCTACTATAAAAGCAGGTTCCGAGTCCAAGTCCAGTAGTAGCAGTGTTGTTGTAGTTGTCAGTTCTGGTTTTCCAGATGAGTAGTTATCACGTAGAGGTTTCCAGAGCTGTCCAGCAGAAATAGTAGGAGTTGCTTTTCCAGTCGCTGAGGACTAAACAGCCTGAAGAGTGGACATGAATTCTTATTTTGCCTTGCAGAAGTAAAAGTATCATCTTGCCTTGCTGAGTTATTAGATTAAACAGGGACAGTTAATCTTTAGACAGTTAGGGATCTACAGTTAGTTTTTCTATAACCAGTGTGAAACATTGCCTACAGTATTTTCATAATTCCTCTGTGTGAAACTCTATGGTTTATTGGAATCAGTATTCAGTGTATATATGTTTTAAATAATTTTATTTAGTAAATATTTTACTACCTTTTGTTGTGGCTGGTTATTTAGAAAGTGCTTTTAATAACCTGAGAGTGTTTATGCTTATTGTGCTAACACCAAGACCACTCCGAAAAGCCTTACTGCTTAGATTACATGCTACCCTTTATAACAATATTTGTCTTACCCAATATATTTGAACACCCCTTTTGAAGGGTATTGTGGTATTTGACTGGTGGCAGCCATTACATTGTAATTTTGGAAAGAAGACCTTGCAAGGAATTTTTTCCAAAGAGAATTTATATGTTTGAACATCAAATGTTTGAGTGAGTGTGACAGATATCTAGAACTAGGACACAGTGCCCTGCAGTGGGTAGTGTGAAGACTCATTTGGGGACCTGGCGTGAAGCATATAGTCCAGTCCCAGGTTTGGAGCCTGTTCCCAGTGTACTTTAGGAGAAAATCTGTATTTCTATCCCTGCTTTCAGTGACGCCCCCTTACTACAGACAGTGGTGATGATTGAGGCTCCTTAGTTACTGCCCTGGGTTTGAGGGGTCATTGAAGTTGCTTTTCAGTATTATCCACTGGGGAAACATAAAACAGTGTAGATACGTGAAATATGAAAATCGGGAATCATGGGGATTTACATATGTTATATTCTCACACAAAGCAAAGCTGGATGCAAAACAATGGAGAGTAACAATAGCAGTGTAAGCCAAAATAGAAATGCAGCTTTCCCCCACCCCAAAAGAACAGGCAAATGACAGATTTTGCTAACAAACAATCAGTGAAATGCTAAAAGTGCTATCAACTGAACTGTCTCTGAGACGTACAGATTTAACACAGAGTATTCCATTTTAAGCTACTGCCAGTCATGTATACCTGCGAAATGTCCTGACAACCATGCCCATGCCATCAATACACATCTAAGTAATGCATACAGATAACAGTAGCATTTGCTAATATATATGAAGCAGATTTTTCTTAATGGCATTTCAGCATCTGCAGTGTATGTAGATGAAAAATGCAAGCATGCCTTCTCCAGTTCAGTAGTCTTGTGTGCAGATATATCCTAAAGTAATAGTCTCTTCTGTGTTCTCCACATAAACAAGTCTCCTCACCTTCAGGTTCCCTAGCTACGTGGTTGTTTTTTTATTGTGTAGATTCAGGGCGATTAGCACAGTGAAGATGCAAATGCGGTGTGAACTCAGTAGATTTGCTGAATCTCAAATACTTAAGTGTAGCAGATGTAAACACAATGCAGGGACTCCCTCAGTGTTTGTTGCTAATGGATTGCAACTGTGAATGATTACTGGTAGGGAGAAGGAAAACACAACAGCAATGCAGACTGCCCTACCTCCAGTTGGTGTGTCGGGTTAGATTTAAGTGTATAGAAGTAATTGTATCAAGGTTAGAAAAGTAAGTAAGCAGCACATAGTTCACAGGGTCTGTTCATTAACATCCAACCTCCCCTTCATTTGTTGACATATGTATATTATTGCCATTTAATATCCTTACAAATTTTAAAGACTATGATATAGAATGCCTTAAAGACTGCATGTCACAGATTACTGGTCATATAAGACAGGAATGAGCAACAGAGAGGTAAGACAACACTGCATTTTTGCAAGCAGTAGTCATAAACGGTTGTGTGATCACTTAGTGCACTATATCCAAAATTAATGTGTACAAATAACTGTTATGTGGCTTCTTAGTACTGTGGATAATGATGCAGCCGTTTGTACGCAGAATGATTTCAGTTCCGTGCTGCAGAGTTGTTTGTGTGACATAGGGTCAAGGCACCCTTATTGCGTTCTGAAGGTTCATTGCAGGAGTTCAAATCAAGACCTATGTAAAAATATTTCAGGTGTGCTAAAACATTTTCTAGTGTTTGTTTCATAGATTGCTTTTCTTTTATTTCAACTACTTTTTTTTACAGTGATTGCATGGTGCACAGCTTAGCACAATCAAGGGAAACGGAGAAAATGAATGTCAGGTTTGGCTGTGCTTATCTTTTTCCCCCGGTGCTTAGCAGTGCACAAACGCAAACTAGTGGCCCACACAAACAGACACAATACCTACAGACAAGGCATCTGTAAAAGTGGAAAGGTCAAAAACAATACATTGTTGCAATTTTTGCTTTTCATTTCACACCACCACTAGGTTCCCCAACACCTGCAGTCATTGGGCAACTGCAGACAGGACACAGACCGTCGAAAACTGAAAATGGATGCATTCAATTAATTCGGGTGGGGACCTTGTAAACACTTTAAGTGGCATTGCATGGCGGTTGACATAGAGAACTTAAGAATGATTAGGAAATTATGGAAATGTCATGTAACTAGACCTATGGCAGCAGGTGTAAGTGTAGAGCTGGAGTACAGATGTTCCTGAGTTCTACTACAGGGTCTGCAATCTATTTTTACCGTTGTGACAGTGCAGCTTATAACAATGAACTGAAAAATAGATTCAGCATTCTTTTGGCAACATGTGCAAGTGTGGTACTGCCATACATATGGTCCTGGGTTCTAATGCAGGATATTCCAGACATTTTTACTGCTGTTCCACTTCCCATTATATTCACTCTCTCACTTATAACACTTTAGATAGTGAAGCTGATATGAATTATATGTATGAAGGATAGTACACCCTTATTTTATTTTCAGATGTATGACCGAGGGTATGCTGTCTACCACAGTTATGCAAGTATAATTCTGCTATCTGGACTTGCATGACTTTCACAATTACAAAAGACATGTACACAACTGGATCTACATACAAGAAACTTGACAGGTCACACATACATGTGTAACACCTCAAACTGTCAGCTGTATTTATGAATGATTCCTGTCTGAGCAGCACTTCTGTTGCAAAGATGGAAAATCAATGCTTTGGAAGAAAATGTTTTGTCCCTTATGCCTAGCTTTGCATCCCACACTTTAAAAATAAATTTTATCAGTGTATAAACCTAAAACAAATGTCTAATCCTGACATTTATGTCCCAGTGCATGTCTGCAAACTTAACTCACTTAACAGTCACCTTAAAAGTTATAATATATGTTTCCAGTCTACATCAGCAGACACCCCTCAAACTTAAGATCAAGTTTCAGATTAAACTTCCTATTTCACATATTTATTTCATCCCTGGCTATGCACTGCTGCGGTCTGCTTAATATCGTGCAAGCGTGGTTGGTATCATTGATCGGGTTTGCGCACTGCATTATGCAAAATGCTATTGTATATAAATCAGATGTTGGAGAAACATGAACAGCCTCCGCTATGTAGATGATTAGTCTGAAATGCAGCAAATAAATAAATTTTAAGATCTGTTGATGGACCTACAGCACTAAAATGCTTGAGATCACTGTGACAAAACGAGGTACTGCCAGCACGGCTAGCTGAAAATTTGTAAATATTGTATGTCATTTGCGAATATCAAACAAATTTATACAAGACGATGGTGTTACAAATGTATTAGAACTGTATGTCATGTGTATATCAAACTGCTCTCTACAGATGTTTGTGTTGAAAAGATATTTGTAAAGTGCTGTGTTTAAGATGTATCCATAGTGTGCCCTACTGGAAGAGAAAAGAAATGTACATGCACTGTTGTAACTGTTTAAATGTATATATTTTAACAGTGGAAAATGGAATACAGAGGGTAAACCTCAGTCTAGTAAACTTTAGAAAAATGTTTGTGTCAACTTTAAAAAAATATTTGAAATTAAATCACTTTATAGGCTACACCATAAAGAAGCTATCTCTCAACTTTTCAGTGCAGCTAGAGATACAGCCTATACTAGGAAGCTTTCTATTTTGTCTCTGGTGTGAACTAATTGCTACTTTGGAAGCATGAAGGAATATAATTGTTTTATACTTCCAGCATCTACCAAAGATCTGAGCAACAGCCCTTGTATGAGTGTTTTTGCAGGTAGATGCTAAATACTGCCAGCTTCATCAGTGCAGGTTAAAATGAGAATTAGAAGTCAGATGACCAGAAATAATGTCATTCTGCAAGCTATCTCAGCAGTAATATTTTGGATTTTATTTTGAGAAGACGTGAGTGAGACAATGCATTCTGTATTCAGTCTTGGACCTGAAAACAAGAGCCATTTATCACATCTGCCTTGCTGTAATAGTAAGTTATTAGGGAATAGTATAATTCTCTTAGATACAGTCAGGAATATAGCAAAGCTTACTTTAGATTTTTTTTCTTTATTTGTGTGAGCCTGTACTGCAATGTGATTTTAAATATTTCCTGTGATTTTGAACTCTGTCACTGTGAATACAGTGGATATAAAAAGTGTATGCACCTCTGTTAAAATGCCAGTTTTAAAAAAATGAGACCACAGTATATCATTTCAAAACTTTTCCCACCTTTAATGTGACCTATAAACCTGTACAATTCAATTGAAAAACAAACAAATCTGTTACGGGAAAAAATATAAAAAAATAAGCGCACAATAAGCTGGTTGCATAAGTGTTCACACCCTTAAACTAATACTTTGAATTACGATTTAATTACAGTATTTGGTCTTCTTGGGTAAGAGTCTGTCAGCATGGCACATCTTGACTTGACAATATTTGCCCACTGTATCTGTCAGATTGCAAGGGCATCTATTGTACACAGCTCTCTTCAGGTCACCCCACAGATTTTCTGTTGGATTTAGGTCTAGGCTCTGGCTGTGCCATTCCAAAACTTTAAATGTGAAGTTGTTCTATCTCGCCTTTCATTCTTACACATGGGTTCAGAGCCAATCCTCTTTTCCGAGTCGGCCTACTACAAAGCTCGAGGTCTTCAGATAACTCGAGGCCAAGTCCCTATCCCATGATGCACCTAAAGTTACCTCAGATCTAGTTTGCCGCTGCAATAGATAGGAGGATCTCGCTAGCTCAGGCCAGTAAAAACGTTATTTTATTGAAAATATCTGATATTATTGATAAATATTTTATGTTTTGTATCTGTAGATATTTCGATAAACTCTTGTAGCTTTTTGTGTAGTTCCTTTCCCTTGGTGTGCCTTTTTTTCTTTACCTAATATTTAGCTCTCTTGGCCACGTTTATTTAGACCTTGTTTAGTCTTTATTAGTACTTAGATTAGCTGTGTGCTGATAGCTTTAGGTTTAGTCGTAGAGTTTAAAAAAGTGACTTCTGTCACAGCTTTGAAATACTTTATCTTAGAGTTTAGATAAAAGTGTGTGTATTAGTAGTTGTATTATAGTTGTGTGCATTTCTATACTGACTTTTCTGTCACAACCTTCTTATATTTACACTAAAGTTTAGACAGATAGTTTTGTGTGTGTGCTTGCTGATTAATATTTAGCCCATAGTTTTAGAAGGGCTTGTTGTTTAATTGTTGTTGGGTTTGTCTGTTTTCTTTACAGCACCCTATTGGCATTGTGTATTTCGTAATGGTTGATAATAAAGACAAACACCCTAAGTCAGGGTTTAAAAAATGTCCTAATTGTGGGCAGAAAATGTCTGTCACTGACATGTCATGTAAATTGTGTTTGGGAGAATTGCATCTCCAGAAAAGCTGCTCCATCTGTCATTCTTTCTCTTCTAGGGTTCTCTGGAAGAGAAAGAGAAAATTGATCGACAGAGGTTTACTTAAACCTTCATTCCAAGAAGCTTTGAGCAACCAAGATGGATCCAGAAAATCCTCAAAGTTTTCCAAGACTTCTACATCTGAGGTTAAGAAATCTAAAAGTCTTCAATGTCAGTTCCACAGACCTCGGAGCTGACAGTCTTATCCTTTCGGAGCCGGTCCCTGGTTTTGGAACCAGTATCCGAAGTGCCTAAGTCTCCACTTTTACAGTCTCTACCACCTTCTATCTACTCATCTCAGTCTTCGATTAGTCTTTCCGATTTGGATGTGGATTGTGTGGTGCAGAAGCTTTTACAGGCACCGGCCTTTGCTAAATTCTTATTGGCTCCGACCCAAGCGGCTTCAGAACCGAAGACCCTTTTACCAGCTACTACTCTTCCTCCTCCGAGCCATACCTGTCCTGATCCTGGAGTCTTCGGAGCCGATGCCAGTTCCAGTGTCTTTGGCTCCGTTTACTCTGACATTTGGCTCCGTTTACTCTGACATCCTCGGCACCGATCGAGGAATCTAGGAGCCAACATTCTCTGGTCGGGTCCAGGGAGGATAGTCTGACTGACTTGTTTGTTCCGACTCTGCCTCTCGGGGCTTTGGCTCGGATGAGCTCAGCTCTTATCTCTGGCTGTGAGCCCACTGTCCCAGTGAAGGAGGTATCCGTCAGTCCCTTCCAGTTGGAGCAGAGGTGCCTTCGAAGCCATGAGTAGAGTTATGTTTCCCAAGACATCTTTGACTTTAGGTCCTGCTACCTCCTCACCTAAAGCGCCTGTGTCTGCTTCTGCTTCACAGATCCTAGCCAAGCGTAGAGACCCGAGCCTCAGGAAGCCCCATTGGGTGGCCCCTGTTCTTCAGAGACCTCACCAGAAGCCCCCACTGATGAGGTTCCCAGGAAGAGAATCTGTAAGAGGAAGCATCTAAACTCCCCACAGGAGTCCCTTACATCTGATACTGACTTGGATGAATCAGAAGAGTCCCCATGGTCCCCCTCTGAGGATATCTCATTTTCTGAGATTAGAAATCCTTAGGCAGAGGGGTAACTGGCAGTCCACTAATCCTACTGAAGGTGAGTCAGTTTTAATGAAGGCTTTTGGGTCTCCGCCCTCCACCTATTGGGTATTTCTGCCGTGTGATGAGCTTATGCAGATGGTCTCATGAAGGGCGTGGGAGTCTCTGGACACCATGGAGCCTGTCCCCAGGAGGCCTAATAAATTTATTTGTGCTCCCCAGGACAAATCTTTTCTGACTAAAGGTGTAGCAGTTGATGCCATGGTGGTGGCGGCAGCCACCGAAAAGGAAATTTCAGAAGCTTCCTCTTCTATCCACCCTCCTAACAGAGATTTTAAGATCATGGATAGATATGAGAAGTGCACTTACAGTTCAGCGACCTTTGCACTGCATTCGCTCAACTACCTAACCAATTTTACTAGACTGCAAAGAGATCTCCTTAAAGAGCTGGGAGATGCTCTTCAGAGTACAGTACAGTAGCTGCAGGAGCTTCAGATAAAGATGCCTCCCAGCTTGCTACCCTCAGTTCCATAGTTCTCGTCCATGCACCTCATTTCATATGCAGCTGATGGAACGAGCAGGGCAGCAGGTACAGGGATTGCTCTTAGGAGACGCTCCTGGATGCGCTTGTGTTCCTTCATGGAGCCCTTCAAGTCATTCTTTGCAAATATCCCTTTTGATGGCTCGTCCCTTTTCGGGCCCAAAATTAAGGAAACTTTGACCAGGTGTGAGCAGGAAGAAAAGACTCTGTCTGCCGTCGGAGTCTGTGTTTCCAACCCTACCAGACCCTACCCCAAGGGTCAAAGGGGAGGAAAGATGTGGTTCTGAAAAGCCCAAGGAGCCTTTCAGGACACGCGTGGTGAACCCCCTCCAGGGGCAGAGGAAGGGGCAGTAATGGAAGATGCCGCCCTTGCATCAGAGGGGGTTTGCAAAACCAGGGCGATAGAGATCACTTCTTTGGGAAGCCCTACCAGCGCTCCCGAATGGAGGCCTGACTGTCCTACTCTTGAGGCAGTCGGGGGTCGCTTATCTTTGTATCCAGATGCCTGGCTGAAAATAACAAATGACAACTGGGTACAAAGTATCATTTCCAGAGGATATTTCATTCCTTTTGCCACACCCCCCTCCACCGACAAGAAAAATCCCGGATGTTCCATCCAGTTGCAGGGAACAGGCAGCAATAGAGGTCCGATCGTTGCTATCAAAAAGAGTCATCCAACCTGTCCCAGCAGACCAGATAGGATCCAGAACTTACTCAAGGTTCTTTTTAGTTTCCAAAAAAGACAGAGGACTGTAGACCTATATTGGACCTCAGCAGACTAAACAGATCTGTCAAGAAAGAGAAGTTTCGGATGGGCACGCTTTAGTCTATACTTCTCTTTTTAGGGAAAGACAATTGGATGTGCTTGATAGATCTCCAGGATGTGTACTACCACATAAAAATAGCCAAACCATCCAGGGATCATCTACGCTTCCAGCTGGGAGCCAACCGTTACCAGTTTTGAGCACTGCCCCTTGGTCTCACTACAGCCCCCAGAGTGTTCACCAAATGCATGGCAGTGGTCACAGCTCACCTGAGACGTTTAGGATTCCAGGTGTTTCCGTACCTAGATGATTGGCTCCTCTCCACCACCACCAGGCATCAACTCATTCAAGCCAGGGACACCATTCTTTCACTCTGCAGTCAGCTGGGCATTACAATAAACTCAGGAAAATCTGCCTTGTTGCCATCGCAACATACTGTTTTTATCGGAGCAGAATTGGACACCACCACGCTGAGACTTCCAGTAGAAAGAGTCTTACTACTCCGTCAGCAGGTCCGCAATATGATATCCAAAAACAAGGTTCCAGCATCAGAAGTAATAAAATTGTTAGGCATGATGGCAGCTGCAATATTAGTCATACCGCTGGCTCGCATGCACATGCGGATTCTGCAATGGCTGTTGTTCAGTCAGTGGTCCGACCAAGAGCTCCCAATGTCTCATCTTATAATGATCACTAACACATGCAGAAAAGGATCTTCAGTGGTGGTTGACCTCTCTTCATGTCACGATAGGTCGTCCTTTTGTTCTGCCCCCACCAGCGGCCACAGCGACCACTGATGCTTCGCTGATGGGGTGGGAGGGCATTTTCAGGGAAGAACAGCCCAAGACATATGGACCGATAAAGAGACACATCTGCATATCAATGTCCTAGAGATAAGAGCAGTACTTTTAGTGTTGCAGTACTTCCAGGACTCTCTTCCTTTGGGTACAATTGCGATTCAGACAGACAACATGTCAGTGGTCTGGTACTTGAACAAACAAGGAGGAACCAGGTCCTACCCCCTTTGTCGCGAGGCCCTACGAGTATGGCAGTGAGCTGTATCCACCCAGTGCTTTCTGTTAGCAACACACATCCTGGGAAAATCCAACGTGAAAGCAGACAAGCTAAGCATTGCAAGTTTGTGATCCCTCAAGAAAGAAATAGCGGACAGGATTTTCCACAAGTGGGGCCAGCCTTGTTGCGACCTTTTCGCCAGCCACATGAACACGAAATGCAGAAACTACTTTGCCTTGATTGCGCCCTCCGGGAGAAGCCCCAAGGGATGCACTCATACACGATTGGCCTCCGGGTCTCTTCTATGCATTCCCACCAATCCCGTCGATACCCAAGGTACTACAGAAAGCAAAAAGCCCTGGGAAGGACCATCATTCTAATAGCCCCTCATTGGCCTCATCGGATTTGGTTCCCCTTCCTTCAGCTTCATCTTTTTGAGGACCCTTGGATTCTGGACCGAGTTCCTGATCTTTTGATGCCCTTGGGGGAACTTCATCCCTCTCTTCAGTTCCTGAAGCTGACAGCTTGGCTGCTCCAATTCCCATCATAGCCAGGTTCCATAACCCTTCCAATGAGACAAAGCAAATTCTCATTTTCCTCTCATAAGTCCTCTACGAGGAATCTGTTTAGCAAATGAAAAAAAAAATTCTGTATGGGCCTCTCGAAACAATATTGATCCCTACCTAGTCACTATGGCCTCTATACTAGAGTTCTTGACAATGATCTTCAACAAAGGAGCTGCAGCAGCAACAGTTCTTGTTCAACTTGCTGCTATTTCTAATTTTCACCTTGGATTTGAAGAGTTGAACATTGTCACACAAACTATCCAAAGCCTTTCTCAAAGGGACCTTTCATCTCAGACCACCTGTGAAATCTCCCTATACCCCATGGAATCTAAATTTTATGCTTTCTCGCATTATTCTCCCTCCATTCGAACCAGCTTCCTCATGTGACCTCAGATTTTTATCATGGAAGACTATCTTTTTAGTAGCTATCACTTCTGCCTGCAGAGTGTTAGAGCTTCAAGCCTTGTCCATTAAGCCTCCTTATTTGATTTTCCATGCTGACAGTCTCTCACTTCGAACTAATCCCTCCTTTTTGCCTAAAGTTTGCACTGAAGCCAATCTTAATCAAATTTTTGATTTGCCAGTATTCTTCCCCAATCACTCCCACAATTTAGAATATATGCTGCACAAACTTGATGTTCATAGACAGCTCAGATTTTACTTGGATAGAACAAAAGATTTTAGGAAATCTGAACAGCTTTTTGTTTCTTTTTCAGACTCCAGGAAAGGTGTGCCAGTGCCCAAAACAACTCTAAGTGGTTATCTGATTGTATCACATTTGTTTATTCAGACCCCAATATGCCCTTACAACATAAAATTAAGGCTTACTCTACCAGAGCAGTGTCTCCATTCTCTGCCTTTTCTGCCAGACTTCCTATAGATAACATTTGTGCAGCAGCCACTTGATCAAGACCTCATACATTTTTCACTCATTACAAACTTGACAGGGCCTCCTTTGGGTCTACTGTCCTGAAAAACATACTCCCATGAGCCACCTGAGATATATGGTGCTTGGGACGCTACCCATCTGTAAGAATGAACGGCGAGATAGAACAACTTCACCTAAAGAAGTTATGTACTTACCATAACGTTCCATGTGAGTTGTTCATCTCGCCTTCATTCTTACTTCCCACCCTCCTACCCCCTCCAGGGCTTTTCGAAGACCAAGATGCTGGATTCTTCCTGGTTGCTCACCCCTTCTATAGCTTTCTCTTATGGAGTGAAAGAATGACATATGGTGTTATATGCAGCAAACAAGATCTGAGGTAACTCTAAGTGCATCATGGGATAGAGACTTGGCCTTGAGCTATCTGAAGACCTTGAGCTTTGTAGTAGGCCGACTCTGAGCCGATCCTCGGCTCCGAACCCATCTGTAAGAATGAAGGAGAGATGAACAACTCACATGGAATGTTATGGCAAGTACACAACTTCTTTTTTTCTTCTGGTGAAGCCATTCTTTTGTTGATTTGGAGGTATGTTTGGGGTCATTTTCGTGTTGAAAGGTGAAATTCCTGTTCATCTTCAGCTTTCTAGCAGACGCTTGAAGGTTTTGAGCCAGAAGTGACTGATATTTGGAACTGTTCATAATTCCCTCCACTTTGACTAAACCCCCAGTTCCAGCTGAGGAAAAGCAACCCCAAAGCATGATACTGCCACCACCATGCTTCACCATTGGGATGGTGTTCTTTTGGTGATGCAAAGTGTTGTTTTTGCACCAAACGTACCTTTTGGAATTGTGGCCAAAAAGGTCAGCCTTGGTCTCATCAGACCATAAAACATTTTCCCACATGCTTTTGGGAGACTTGATGTATTGTTTTGCAAATTATTGTAGCTGGGCTTGGATGTTTTTCTCTTTAAGAAAAGGCTTCCGTCTTACCTTACCTCATAGCCCAGATATATGGAGAATGCAGGAGATTGTTGTCACATAATAGTACACAACCAGAACTTGCCAGAAATTCCTGCAGCTCCTTCAGTGTTGCTGTAGGTCTCTTGGTAGCCTCCCTGACCTTTTTTTGTCTTGTCTTTTCATCAGTTTTGGGGGGGGGGGTCCAGGTCTTTGCAACATCAGTGTTGTCCCATATTTTCTCCACTTTTTGATGACTGTCTTCATTGTGTTCCATGGTATATCCAGTGCTGTGGAAATGTTTTTGTACCCTTCTGGCTGATACCTTTCAACAATGAGATCCCTCTGATGCTTTGTAAGCTCTCTGTGAAACATGGCTTTTGCTGTAGCAGACAACTGAGTAAATGTCAGGAAAATCCTACTAGGACAGCTGAACTTTCTTTGGGGTTAATCAGTCTCTTTAATTGATAGCAGGTGTGTAACCAAGAAGACTGAATGCTATAATTAAATGAAAAGGTGCTTCAACAAAGTATTAGTTTGTGTGTGCACACTTGTGCAACCAGCTTATTGTACGTTTTTTATTTTTTATATTTTTCCCCTAACAGATTTGTTTGCTTTTCAGTTGAATTGTACAGGTTATATGTCACATTAATGGTGGGAAAAGTTTTGAAGTAATTTATTGTGGTTTCATTTTTATGTCACAAAAAATCCTGTTATTTTAACAGGGATGTGTACACTTTTTATATCTGCTGTGTATATTTAGTATTATCTTGTTATTTTATTATTTTTTAAATATAGTCAAACCTTTTATTGTGGCTGGTCTGTGTAGAGATATTTAAGTTTTGAAAGTACTTGCATATTTATTTGGTGAGATCGTGTGGGCCACTCCTAATAGCCGTGCTCTTGGTCAAACTACCATTTGTGTTAATATTAATTTTAGACAATAAGATTGGACACCCTTTGTTAAGGGCCTTAAGGTAGCTGGCAGGAGTGACTGGTGGCAGTGAAAACTAACTTAAGTCTGGGCAGAAGGGGGGCATAGCTAGTAAACCTGTGACAGCCTTTCTCGTGTGCGTGTGTGTGTGTGTGTGTGTGTGTGTGTGTGTGTGTGTGTGTGTGTGTGTGTGTGAATCAAACCTCAGAGCATGTGTCAGTTACTTGGGGCAGGGGCATGAAGCACTGGTTGGACAGAGAGGGTGCTGGAGGTCTTGGCATGGTCACTCAGCTGAGATCTCAAGTCTGTAGCTGTGCCAGTGGGGAGTCTTATTGGGGATGTGGAGGAAGAGGAAGAGGAAGAAACCAGCCCTAGACTGGCTGGTCTCTTAAGGGAAAATTCCACTTGATGCAGAAAGCTGCATCTGGAAATGTTATCCTCACAATGAACATCCCCCCACAGGTGCCAGTGGTGAGAATTGAGGCTCCTTGAATACTGGTCCAGTGGTGTGTTGTCACATATACATATGAAATTTACTCTCCTACAGACTTGTGTGAAGCGGACATCACCATCTTCCCCTGATGAGGACCTTAGGTCTGGTAACATTTATAAAATGATAGAACACTAACTTTAACTGAACAAGAAAGCAAATATCTGACTCCCAGAAAATATGCCATGATCTTATACATATGGAAGTACCAAACTCTCTGTTCTTCTCCTGTCAGAGTCTTTGGATGATGCCTTTTTGTTTGCTTATCTGGCTCCTGAATCCCAGCCATCTGCTCCTAGGAAATCACATGAGTTTTGTAAGGTACCTGACCCTCATAAATACTTGTCTAAAAACCCAATTTCAGACCTAGAAGTTTTATGTTCTTCGTGTTTCACTGTTGCAGTCATTACATTTGGGTAATCCTGCTGGCAGGTTGCCCTCAGTCGGCCTGAATTCCAAAGTCCTAGGTCCTGCGTCGGCTGCTGTCGCTCCTTCCCTGATGTCAGGTCATCAGGGGTATAAAAGATGCGGCCGACTCTATTTTCTTTAGTCTTTCTTGCCGCGCGGTGCCCGAAGCAGAAGCAGTTCGCAAATGCCGGTCGGCCGACTCCTGAGATTTTCGTGTTCGAGTTTCAGATCTGAAGTCTTCAATAAAGCTAAGTACCTCGTTGGGGAAACTTTTTTCTTGCTCCAGACCGATGTCAGAAAAAGTAAATAATTGTATTTCTTGTGGAAAGCAAATACCTCATAAGGACTTTCATTCTTACTGTATTCCTTGCCTAGGCCTTGATCACAACGTTGCTGGTTGTCAGTTTTGTGCTAGATTTAACCAACGCACTATTAAGCGTCTGTATGAATTTGCTTCAAACTTTTTTGAACACCAGTTTAATTATCCAGAAATGTTGTCGGATAGCCAACCGACTACCGGAGTTCACAAAAAACCCAAGGAAAAGAAGAGAGATAGACGACTGAGGCCCAAAAACCGACGAAGCTTCTCCTAAGCCAGTCGCCGGTTCTCAGTGAGGTGCTTTCGCAGCCCCTAACGCCCGCTACTTTAGAGTCACTGGCCGCTGCAGACTCCCAAGTGGAGTCAACCATGCCACTGGAAACTCAAGGTATTGGAGCCTCGGATACTATCCTTTCAGATGGGTCCGGAGCTGCTGAGCAGGCATCTGCTTCTGAGGGTGTATTCAGACCTAAACATCTTTACATTAAACCAACCTCAGCTTCAAAGGCAAAGACTAAAGCACCTTCTAAAGCAAAGAAATAAACTCAAGAGCCACGTGGACAGGCCTCTATGCCCAAAAAACAGATGCTCAAAATGGCCGAAGACTTAATTACCTTGATCAGGGGTTCCCATCCCCCTCATAATAAGAGGCCTAGGCAAGAGACTGACTATGAATCTTCAGATCAGGTTTCTATTTCTTCTGATTCCTCTTCTGATCAGGAATATTCTTTTCCCCCTATGAGGATTCTGATGCTGAAGAATCTATACCTTCAGCTTCTCCTCCAGAGGACTATTCTTTTGGGGAAACCTTGCATACCATGAAGGAGCATTTCCACTGGGAGAGCCAGGATTTTTCAGAATCTAAAAAGAGGCTCAGGGATTTCCTTTTACTACCTCAACACAGGCCACTAGCTATTCCACCTGTTAGAAATTGTAGATGATGTGTTTTCGGAGTCTAGTCTTACACCAGACTCCTTACCTCCAGCTCCTGTTAAGCCTGGCAGATATTACAGGGTTCCTGACTCATAAATTCCTTTTTAAAAACCCTGCTGCAGACCCAGAAACTATTTCACAGCATCCTAAAGGAGTTAAGGCTTCCACTGCAAAAAACCCTACCCCCTCTGACAGAGATTCTAGGGCACTGGAAAGATGGGGAAAGAAGGTTTACACATCTGCTACCTTGGCTATAAGGGCCTTAAACTGTCCGTTTCATATGCTCAAATATCAGCAACATGTCATGGCATTGCTTAAACAGAAAATGTTACTAAACTCTGAATGTGCAGAAAACAAGGAAATGCAGGATTTATTGCATGCAGCTGAACAAGTTGGAAAGCATACTTTGCAATGTAGTTTTGATTCTTTGGAGGCCTGCAGGGCCACAATTACGGGTTCTGTAATTAGGAGGCATGCTTGGCTAAAGGAACAAAATCTGCGTGATCATGTCAAAGTTAAATTATTAAATGCACCTTTACAGCATGATACTTTATTTGGTGTTAAGGCAGAGGAGGTATAAAAGAAAATGGAGGACAAAGCTAAATCTATGCAAACTGTTGAAGATTTTTTTACAAGTAGCCACCTAGGTTTAGTAGACACTGGCCTACAGAGAACTGGTCCTTTCCTGTGTCAGACAGACCTCAAAGGGACAGATCCAGACGCCCTAGAGGCAGATCCCAGGTGCAGGGTTCCTGCAGGTCAAAGCAATGTGGTGCTTCTACCTCCAAAGTTGGAGAAGACAAATCACAACCATACAGGAAACCGTCCCAGTGACTTCCCCCTGCCTGCACCAAGCACTTATCTCCTGGCAGCACCCTTAGGGGGAAAATTAGCACTTTTTACTCAAAATTGGCACATTATAACCCAGGACAAGTGGGTTCTAAATATCGTGTCACAAGGGTACAAGTTCCATTTCCATGCCCTGCCAAAGGCAAACGGCTGGCCAGATCTGCCAAAATATCAATGGGCAGAGGTGCAAAAACAAGTCTCATCCCTCATGGACGTCGGGACCATTCATCAAGTACTAGAGCAAGAGCAGGGACAAGGATTTTATTCAAGACTGTTCTTGGTACCCAGAAAGGACAAGACCTGGAGACCAATACTGGACCTATCCATTCTGAACACATTCCTGGATGTACCAAAATTCAAGATGATGACTTTGCAGCAGCTTCTGCCCATGCTGGGCAAGAACGCTTGGCTGGTAACTCTAGACCTAAAAGAGGCATACCTGCATGTCCCAATCAGACAATTATGCAGAAGATACCTCAGATTCAAGGCTGGCTCAATGCATTACCAATTCTCTGCACTGCCCTTTGGCTTATCTACTGCGCCCCAGGGTCTTTACAAAGTGCCTGGCACCAGTAATTGCATTCTGCAGACAAAGAGGAATACAAACCTGTCCTTACTTGGACTGTCTAATTCAAACAGACAACAAGGACATTCTTCTACATCATCTGGCATTTGTGAAAAGACTTCTAACATGCCTAGGGTACACAGTGAACGGAAATAAATCAACCTACCCTCGAGATAATATTCCTGGGTGCAAGCTTAAATACAACTGCCCAGATGGCTTATCTCACGCCAGACAAACAAAGGCAACTGACTACCTATTTCAAAATGTTGGCAACAAAGGCCCAGTTATCTGCAAGAAAAATTTTGCAGGCTTTGGGCTTCACGGCATCCTGCATCCTACTAATTCCATATGCAAGACTGTATGAGGAAACTTCAATGGTACCTAAAAAGTGTTTGGGCTCAACATTGCCACAGCCTGGAAACAATGATTACTCTCATTCCCTGCCTACAACAGGAGTTTCGATGGTGGGCAAAGGCTTGTCACCAAAACAAGGGACAGCCATTCACATTACCCCCAGCCAGGCAGACACTAACAATGGATGCATCAGATTATGCCTGGGGGGCCCACATGGCAGGAAGATGCATTCAGGGCACATGGTCTTCAACCCAAATGCATCTACATATCAATCAAAAGGAGATGCTAGCTGTTCAGAATGCCCTGACAGCCTTCAAGGACCTACTTCATCCGGGACAACTGCTGATAGACAGAGAACACCACGGTCATGTGGTATATAAACAAGCAGGGGGGCACACATTCTTACCCCCTTTGCAGACAAGTCATGACTTTGTGGGACGCAGCATTGACTTACCAAGTACATCTGCAGGCACAATTCCTGTCAGGAAGGAAAAATGCTCTGGCAGACGAACTAAGCAGAAACCTCATGAATCCCCACAAGTGGCAGCTGGATCCACAACTCTTCAGCATGATAACAAGGAAATGGGGATGCCCAGACATAGATCTATTTGCCTCCCCTCACAACTACCAATCAAGAAGATTCTGCACAAGGACTTATCACAGACAAGCATGGAAAGTGGATGCCCTATCTTTCAGCTGGAAAAACCTATCCGTTTATGCCTTTCCCTCACTGCCTCTCCTCCCCAAGGTACTCCTAAAGGTCAGACAGGAGAAGCCAAAAATGATACTGATTGCCCCAGACTGGCCCCGCCAGTACTGGTTTCCAATCCTAAAGAACTTGTCACAATGCCCAGCTTGGACCTTACCTCAAATACCTCATCTACTGTCCCAGCAAAACAATCAGATCCTGCACAGCCAATTCAGGACTTTAAACCTGGCAGCATGGCGGATAATGTAGTCATACAAAGCACACCTCTCAGTAAAGCTGTGATGGATGGCATTTTGGAGGCCAGAAGGCCTAGTACTAGAAAATCTTATGCTGGAAAACGGAAGAGATTATGTGCTTGGAACCAAGCACAAGGGACTGATACAGCTGTGCCAAATATTCCTCAGATTTTGCAATACTTGACTGAGATGCTGGACAAAGGCCTATCTTTTTCATCTATTAAAATTCATGCCTTTGCCATTTTGGCTCATTACAATACAGAGCCACCAATCTTTTCTCATCCCTTATTAAAACAGTACCTCAGAGGAGCCAAAAATTTAAGGCCTCCAAGGAGATCACCAATGCCTGCATGGGACCTCAACTATGTCTTGGAAAAAATCACCCTGCCTCCTTTTGAGCCAGCTGCTACTGTTGATATAAAGTTTTTACCTTGGAAAACAGCTCTGCTCATAGCAATAACTTCTGCAAGACGAGTTTCAGAGCTACAGGCACTCATGGCTGTGGAACCTTTTATCATTTTTTATCCAGACAGGGTCTCTCTGAGGACAAACCCAACATTTATGCCTAAGGTGGTGTCCAGTGTGGCTCTTAACCAAACTGTTCATCTGCCAACTTTTTATCCAAATCCACAGAACAAGGGGGAGAGAATTCTGCATTCTTTGGATGTACACAGACAGCTTAGAATTCTGCTTGGACAGAACCAAAGTTTTCAGAAGGACAGAGCAATTACTAGTAGCATATGCTGCAGGATCACAAGGAAAGGCGATCTCAAAGCAGACTCTTTCAAAAGTGGATAGGCCACTGCATTCGTTTCTGCTACTTACACCATGGCCAGCCAGTGCCTAAGGACATTAGGCCACATTCAACCAGAGCTGCAGACACTTCATCAGCCTTTCTCAGGGGAGTACCAACCAAGGACATTTTAGAGGCTTCTACTTGGAGTTCAGTGCACACCTTCACAAAGCGCTATCATCTGCCACTCTACTCTAAATCCAGGGCAGGCTTTGCCACTGTAGTTCTGCAAGGCCTCATAGCCGCTCCTAATGCTGTTTAGCTCCAGCCTCCCATCCATAGCTTTGGGACTCTACCCAAATGTAATAACTGCAACAGTGAAACATGAAGAACATAGTACAGTTGTGTACCTACCATAAATGTAGATGTTCAAGTGTATTCACTGTTTCAGTCCAGGTTACCCACCCGCCATCCCCCTTCTCTTCTGATGGAGCCTATCTTTGTACAACCTATGTGGTGTATTTGCTTGTAGATGAAGGTAAAGTTTATATTAGTGCATGTTTATATATTTATATATATAATTTTTGCCTACTCTTTTAGGGGACACCTGACATCTGGGACAAGAAAAACTAAAGAAAATGACGTCGGCCACATCTTTTATACCCCTGACGACCTGACGTCAGGGAAGGGGTGACAGTAGCCGATGCAGGACCCAGGACTTTGGAATTCAGGCAGACTGAGGGCAACCTGCCAGCAGGATTACCCAAATGTAATGACTGCAACAGTGAATACACTCGAAAATCTACATTTATGGTAAGTATACACAACTGTACTTTTCTGTGGAATCATGAAATTTTCAAACTACTTTTTTCCACCAATGCCTAACCAAATGACAAGGATAGTGGGACTGTGGACCAGTATATAGTACAAGTTCATATATCTGCCACCTTTTTCCTTCCATGCCATTAATTATCAGACTCTCATAACCAGGTGCATGCTTTGAATATTTTATAACGTGGCTAAATTGTTCTGTAACACTCTAGACTCGCGCTTAATTCAGCTTCCTAAGTAGCAAGGTAATCCATTAAATATGCGTATGATGCTGCTTCCAGAGGTGCTACTACCAGTTCTACCCTCAGAAGGGGTGTATAGCTCAGTCTGCAATTCCTGTCTGGGGAGAATGTTAATAACAAACCAACTTGATGTACTTTTAGATGAAGGTAACTTGTTTGGCATCTCTTCTGCTGAAATTTTCCACAAACTAGAGGGAAGGTAATGCAAGGTTTGAACAGCTCTAGCTTTCCTCCATCCATGAGTTTCAAAGGAGCTACCCTTCCAGATCTGGATGATTTTTTACAAGCCTCAAAATCCTTCTTAACAAAAGGAAAGACTTTTTCAAATAAGTGAGAGGACAAACCTAAATCTGAATTCATATGAAAGGGATTCTTTTCAGACAAAAGTAATTTCTGAATGCCTTTTGTTTCCCCTTTCCCTTCCCTCCACCTTGGCCACTCCCTTCCCATCCTGGCAGGCAGAATGTATTATTGGTCTTCCCCTTTGGAAAAGGCTAATAAAGAGTGGGTAGAGACGACACTGGAATTTTCCACCAGTACCTTCAGGGATTCCTCGGGTTCCCTTAAATCATCGTCATCTGGTCTTTCCAGTTCTGTTATGTCTGTTTCGTCAGTTGAATTACTGCACATGTGCCCCTTGTCTTTTCCAGTCCCTCTCTTGTGTCTTGTGAAGAGAGAACTGTTTTGTTGGTCATTCAGTTAATCATTCCAGACGTTCCTTTTCTTATTCCATCTTTCCAACAAAAAGTGCCAAAAGATGCCTTAGATGTTGCATGGGGTGGGGTGGGGGACTGCTGAAAAGGCATCAAATTACAGGAAATTTGTTCCAAACACGAGAGGGGTAAACATCAAAGAGATGAAAACTCTGATCTTCACCCTTTATCACCTTCATACTCATCACCTGTAGATTCCAGGATCTTTTCAAATTCTAACAAATAAAACCTTAAATCATATTGTGTATATCAACAAACAGTGGCGAGGAAAGGTACTACCTATTTTGCAGATTTGTTTTAATACCCTGGGACCTTGCAATTCAACGCAACCTTTTTCTCAAGGCTGTTCATGTCCCCTTATGCAAACTTCAGTGGCAGACCCTCTCAAATGAATATTGAAATGAGGTCTTCCTTCTTACTGTCCACCAGTGGAAAACTTACCAGGTCTTTGTTTCCACTCCGAACAAGCAACTGAGACTGTTTTCCACCAGAATGCATAAGAGTTGCCCTCTTTTTTTTCTATGCAAAAGGAAATTCCTGTATGCCTTCCCTGCCTTTCCACACATCCCAAAGAGCCTTCTGAAGAGTCATAAAGACAATTCATGACTTTCTTTTGCCCCAGACAGTTTTGGTTCTCAACTCAGCTCTAGTATACATGTCTTGTCATAGGTAGGTGCTAGGCTATCGGCCCAAGGGCCTAAGTAAGCCTAGCCAACAAGGTTCCCTGGCTTACACCACCCAAGAAAGTTATTTTCCTGTGCCCCAGTCGAGCAGAGCCACAGAAGTGATCCCCGGGGTGTATTTCCTATTTCCCATCCACTCATCAAGATTTTTTTTTGGAGTGCTAATGAGGAACTTCGCTTGACATAGATGGGTAGCTTGTTCCAGAGTACGGGAAGTCTCTGGGACAGGAATCTGTCCCTCCAGCATGTCCTGTTTATTGTGGTGACAAGGTTTAGGTCCCTAGAGCGTGTAGCTCAGAGAGATTGGGATTTCTTTAGGTGTAGCATGTTCAAAAGTTCTGGGTTTGACATAGCTTTATATGTTAGGCAGAGATCACCTCAATGAGGCGATATGCTATGGAGTAAAGCTGGAGTTTTTTGAGATGGTCAGTGTAGGGCATCTGTTTGAGGCCAATAATCCTCTTTGTGAGGTACTTCTGTGGCCTTTCCAGCTGCTGCAGATGTCTTGTGAGGTACATTTCAAAAGGGGCGATGTACTCTATAATGGGTCTAACGAGTGTCGAGTAGAGGGGAACAATTACCTCTTTTTTTCCTGGATGAGAACCCTTTTGTGATGAGGTGTGCCACATAGAAGGATTTCCTGACTACTGTGGCGATGTGATTATCAAAGGAGAGACTACTGTCCGCCTGGGACCCAAGGTCTCTTATCACACATTCAGCGTTAAGTAGACTGCCACCTATGTGGTAGTTCATGGGTACAGAGTTTTTACCAAAGGGGATGACACTGCACTTTTTGGCATTGAGCTTTAGGCCATGGCTCTGACACCAGGCCACCAGGCATCTGTCTCAGTGAGGCCCTTCTGTAGGATGTCCACATCATTTGGGGACTCGACTATGGTTCCTAGTTTGCAGTCATCTGCGAACTTCGTTAGCCAAAGGCCTTCTGTGTTGGCCAGTACTTCAGAGAAGTTGATACCAAACAGGAGAGGTCCCAGGACTGAACCCTGTGGTACTCCACTTGTCACTGGTTTGAAGTCCGATTTGGAGTCTGCAACATTTACAGTGTGGGTTTTGTCAGTGAGCCAGTTGGCAACCCATCTTGTGATGTAGGGATTTATACCTAGTTTAGTGAGTTTATCTATAATTCCAGAATGGGGGATGGTGTTGAAAGCCTTGGCAAGGTCAAAATAGGCTGCGTGAACCACCTTACCCTCGTCTATGGCTTTAGTGACTGCCTCAAAGAAGTTGATCAGGTTCAGGAGGCATGATCTGCCTTTCACAAACCCGAACTGGATGGAGTCCAGAGTTTGGAGGTTACCAATGTCTTTGTTTGAGTTCCATGATGATACGTTCCATGGCCTTAGACCAGGCTCGTCAGGCTAATAGAGCAATAGTTCCCAGAATCTGTGGTGACTCCCCCTTTGTGAAGTGTGATAACTGTTGCTGTGTGCTATTCAATGGGCACAAAGCCTGATGTGAGGCTATGCTTGAACATGGTGCTTAGGTGGGGAACCAGTTCATTCTGAAGTTCAAGTAAAACGCAGCCTGGATGTTGTCCGGTCCCATGGATGATGTGTTTTTGGCTTTAGAGAGTGTAGCTTTTACCTGCATAGTTGTGATTACAGGGACTCTGCATTCTTCCTGTATAGATATGGGCCCTTTGGGGGGGTGAGAGGGGGATAAAGTTAGCACTGAACCTATCTGCCAGGATGTTGGCAATATCAGTTGATTCTGTAATTTTTGTGCCATTGTGCTGTAACTCAGAGCAGATCTGGGTGTTGCGATTGAGATTCTTGACATAGCTATAGAATGCTTTGTGGTTGTCTTTTAGAATCAGTGGCGATTTTGTTTTCATAGCTAGCTTTGGAGGATCTTATAAGGGATCTTAGCTTCTCACTGAGGCTGACCAGGGAGCTCCACCACTCAAGGAAATTTACTCTCTTTTGCAACGGTTTCTTCCTTCTGTTGTAGAGTTTGTTTATGGCAGGAGACCACCAGATTGGCTTCCTTTTTTTGGAGGATAGCATCTTGTTTCTGTTTGAGATAGCCCAATCCATGCACTCGTGTAAGTTCTTATAGAGTGCATTTGTGTAGGATTCAGCAGTCATAACTGTATTGTCCATCTGCATGGGTGTCATGAAGTTCGCCACTTCTGTCTTGAGAAGCATGAAGTTGGCTTTGGAGAAATTTTTTACCATGGTTTCCTTAATGGGGGGTGGGGGCGGGATGTGGTTATCTAGGGTGATTAGCTTATGGTTGGATCTGACCAATGTGGAGTTGACTACAGGTGTGGAACACCAGTCACTCATTTTGGCAATGACTAGGTCTAGGATATTGTTGCTCCTGGTGGGCGTGTGGATAAGTTGATCCAGGGCATTGGAATTTATGAATTCCCGAAAGCGTTGAACAAAGGAGTTGGTACATGAGTAGTTTTCTCAGTTAATGGTTGGGTAGTTGAAATCACCCATTATTAGGGTGTTTGGTTGAACACTAATATTTTCCAGTATATCAAGAAAAGAGGAGTGGGAATCCTGGGTCATGGTGGGGGATCTGTAGCAAGCTACAATTTGGATTGCAGTTTTGCCCAGAGTTAGTTGCACTTGGATAACCTCGGATGCATTATGCTGAGCAACTATCCTGGAGGTGTGGGTATCCTTAATGAATATGGGCACACCTCTGCCTTTGGTGTTCCGGTCCAGGTTAGATGTCCAAAAAGTGTGGTATGAGTTATAGTCTGGTAATGCAGTGGTGCACTCTGGAGCCTTGAACCAGGTCTCAGTCACTGCACAGATATCAGTGTTTTCCATTTTAAGGAGTGCCTCGCGGGAGTGCATTTTGAGATTTCTAGCATTGAGTAGCGTTGCCCTCAGTTTTTGCTTGCCTGTTCCTGTTACGGTGGTGAATTTGTCATTTGAACCTTGCCTAAAAAAGGCACTATAGGGTTGGCAAGAGCCTTGGCCAGTATCCGAAATCCCAGTGGTGACAGGTGCAGGCCATTTCTGGCAAAGCATCATGGTCTGTCAACCATGTCATCCCAGGCAGGCAGATACTGGATCCCTTTATAATGACACCAGAAGCTTAGCCAATTGTTGAAGTCAATCATTTTGTCCTTGTACTGCAGTATCATTCTGGGTGATGGCAGGATGCTACTCAGGGCTAGGGTCATACCTGCCTGGGCTACAAGATCGGAGAGCTCTTCTCTGTCTCTCTTCATGTAGTCCCAGGAGGTACATTTCAGGTCATTCGCACCAACATGGACAATGACAGAGTCATATTTGTACTTGTTGTGGATTTACCTAAGTGCATGGGTTATGTGGCGGATCCTGGCACCCAACAGGCAGCTGACCGTAACCTTTTCTTTGTTTAGCCTGGTGAGTGGGAGATCAGTGTGCCTGACTATAGATTCACCTATGAATAGTGTGTTGGGTACGTTGTTTTGCCCTATGGCCTGTAGTTGAATGGCACACTGAGTCTGTGGGCTATGTGTCATTTAGGTTGTGTTGGGGGGGTGGAGGTTGCTTGCGTTTCTGCTTTGGAGGTCTCTGTTGCTAGAGCAGATTATTATTGAGAGCCTCCACGAATGTTTTTGTGTTTCTATGTGTGGATTTTGGTGGTGTAGGTTTAGTGGGACTATGTGATGTGTGGTGCAAGTGTTTAGCTTCTCCTGTTGACTGTCAAGTTCAATCTCGGTTGGAGAGAGCTTTACCTCCAGTTTGGCTAGATAAGTGCATCTCTCACAGGTTGTAGTGCTGGGTGGTAGGAGGAGAGGGTTGTCTGTGTACATGAGGCAATTGCTACATTGCCCCAAGATGCCCAGATTCATCAGATAGACAGGAGGGAACACTGGGAGCTGACCCTTGGACATGCCTGAATAAAAAACTCTTTTCTTCTAGACAAGTGAGGAAAGTGAGTACAAGAGCTGTTTTTCTCTAAGCAAGTGAGGAAAGTAAGTACCAAAACTGTTTTCCTCTAGGCAATGAGGAAGGTTGAATGCTGTAGTCATTTCTAGCTTATTTAGTGCTGACAACAAGTTCTGAACAAGTGCTAAGCACGAATAAGCAAATGCTAAAACTAAGAATCTGTATCTGAACTAGACTAGTTACAGGAAAGAAACCAGTGCAAATGTGGGCTTTTAAATCAAAGTTGAGAGAGATGGAAAAACTGCCCAAATGGCCGATAATTACAATTTCTGGTGCTTACCACTCCCACTGATAGGCTAGAAGGCTTCCCTCCAACGCAGACAGGCTTGGGTGGGCTCAGAAGCTTGCAAACAGTCCTGGATATAGCAAATCTGTATCTGGACTAGACTAGTTACAGGAAAGGCAGGAAACAAGAGTGTTTTTTGTTACAGTTAAGCAGAACACGGGGATTCTTGCAAAGTTTTTTTTTCTTTCCTTTACAAAAAAAAAAAATAAAAGGGAGAAAGAAGCAGCAGAAGATAATTCAAGGTTAGGAAACTAAGTGGGTTGGCCTTCTCAAATGTTCTCTCTGTATTAGGCAGAATGAGCTAATGACAATAGACTGAGAGGAGTGTCCCAGATCAAGGTGCATTTGTCTGCCACTTCAACCTCCATGCCAGTTGATCTCCCTTTTTCTTCATGTTGAGGTCAGTTTCTTGAAGGTGTCCTCCATATCAGACCTCCTAAGAAATCCATTACTCTTCATTAAGACCTGAATTAAGTTATTGAAAAGTTAACCTTGTCACCTTTTGAACCAACTTGTTCTTCACCTTTAAAATTCTTGACTTGAAAGACAGTTTTTTATTAGTAACCTTATCGTCTGTCAAAACGTTTGAGTTTCAAGGTATCATGCACTCTTCTTTTCTTACTTTTTCATGTAGACAGGATTAGCTTTAAAACTAACCCTTCTTTTATGTGAAAAGTTGTGGTAGAGTGATTTCTGAATCAAGCTATCCATCTTTCTGCATTGTCCTAATCCTCAAAATAAAGGGAAGATGACTTGTCATTTGCTGGATGTCCACAGGCAGCTCAGATTTTATTTAGATAAGACAAAAACTATCAGGAAATCTGACCAACTCCTTATTTCTTATGATTGAAAAAAGTTAGGTATTCCATTTTCTAATCAAACCATCACTAGATTGCTGTCCTCTGCTACTCCTCTTGTTGTAAAACAATTCATTGTCAGCTCAAAGCACATTTTGCTATAGCTATAGCCTGTTCTAGAGTCTTTTTCATAGGCATTGACTCTAAATCCATTCTAGAGGAAGATAACCTGGTCTTCTACTCACACTTTCACGAAACACTAAAAATGTTGTCTCTTCCAGAGACAGAGTACGATTTTCCAGTAAAGATTTTAAAGGTTTGTTGGACTGTAGTTATGTTCCTCAAACTTCCCTCCTTTCAGCATAAAAGATTTGGGAATTTTCATTTGTCAGCAGTTCTGCAATTGTGATCAACTGAAGAACATAGTACAGTTGCTATATATTACTTTATCAGTAGATGCTCAAATAGATCACTATTGCAATATTTTACATGTACCTTCCATCCCCCAGATTTCTGTCTTGTCTTTTTGTCCATGGACCTGATAGAGACCCTCTTAGTTTCCACCGTCTTGTTGCCATTTTACGTCTGAGTCTATCCTAAATGAATATTCACATCAGTCCTTTCTGCTGCGGCAAGGAAACTCTGAGGATTTGTGCACTCGTATGTTCCTTGGGTGCCAGGACATAGTCTTGCACATGTGGCTAAGTTGGGCATATGGTACAAGAAGAAGGTGCCTAAGCTTTAGAAGACTACCAAGACCTATACGGTATCCTTGGCAAGATGTATCACTTAAGTCGGCAATACTACGTCAATGATCTATTCAAAAATCTGTGGTTACGGTAAGGTGTTACTCGACGATATTTTCTGCATGCTGTGATCTGCTGTTATAGTAAGAACCTGACTCTGCTGTTTCTCGTGGGAGCAGTACACGTTACTGGAGATGAGTGCTACTAAATTTGCTTCTGTGAACCACATGGTTTAAAATAATTTTTTTAAACCTATATTTTTGAAAATCTGAATTTTAAATAGTGCATTACCATTACTAGTAATCACAGTGGTGGAGCAAAGCACTACAGAGTGCCCATAAAGTTTAACATTCACTTCCAAGCTGCTTCATCCGTAATGATTTTGCATTAAATTTGAGCAGTTGTGAGGTCTTCAGATGCTTAGCTTTCATCAACAGAGTCTGTAGTTTCTAGCACAAAGCTAGGATTTTTGATGAAAAAGACTTGGAAAATTTCTTATTTTGTTTTCTGTGGTTAGAAAAATTGTTCAGTATATTCACTTTTGTTTTGCCGTAACAGAGAGGAGTCATAGATATATTTTGTGTTGTACTGTGCCTGCTTTCTTGCATGGGTCCATTTTATTAAGTTGTATTTGTATGGCCTTTTGGCGAATGTTATTAATGAGGACAGACCTTCTGATATTAGTTTAGTCTGTGGTAGTACTAGAATTGTAAATATGCTGTTGCTGCTTTATCTACAAGTACTCATGTTCATGCCACTTGTTTCATAGTTTCTTGGCAGTTTCTTTTTTCTTGATTTGCTGTTCCATTTTTTTTCTACTTGAATCTTATTAATGAATGTAAAAATGCCTGTTTTGTCTTTAGGTGTTCCCTGTATCACAGATTGTGTAATGGCAGAGATTGAGAAGTTGGGACAGAAGTACAGATTAGCACTGAGGTATGCTTTATTCTATGAACAAGATGTTTTAATTGTTGGTTACCTGTTGTGACATATACCACCGTATTTGTCCTGAAACCAATCCTTATGAGATCAGGGAAGTGATTATTTTAGTTTTGTTTCCATCTCGAGCTACTGTTGTATTGCTGATTCTTGTACTTGTGCCCAGTTGTTCTTCATATTAATCAGTGCTGCAGTAGCCTTAGCTGTATGGGTGGATATAACAGCTGACCAGCTTCCAAAGCTTCAGGGAACGTCCACATGTCCAAAGTATCAAGCAGCTCAAGCTGAGGCTGCTAAAAGATATGTTTGAGTACCAAACTCTTCAGAGCTTTACTGCCTTCAAAGAGTACACTCCTCTGAGGCTTCTGAGGATGAGTGGTCAGCTTGTGCTGATCCTTTGCTGGGATGATAAGTTCCCTTTGGGGGAAAAACTTCCCTTTCTTAATTTTGTTGATGCTGTATTAAGTTTCTCTTCAGGAAAGTTAGTTTAAAGCTAGGAGGAGTGTTGTGTTTTAACTGACTTTCGCAAGACTATAACATACTTTTAAATGATACAGTTGTTTTTTCTGTCAGTTTAAAGTAGTGTAAAGTAACTGAAAACATTTTTTTCTGAGAAGAAATTGTGTTTATTTTTTCTTTTGCTGGGCTGACTTAATGTTTTAAGTGCTTTTTATTATATATTTTTTTCTGTCAAAAACATAACTTCCCTGAGAAAGATGCACCATTTTCAGCTTGACTGTGGAACAGACTATACCAGTCCCATGGTCTGTCCTTTTTCCAGCCACAAAAATAAAAAGTTAAGCAAAAAGCAGCAAACAGCAGTTTGCTTCAGCTGCAGGTGGGTGACTCTGCTGTGGCCATTTGTTGAACCTCAGACCACTCATCTTTAACCCCCAGATTTGTCTAGTGTAGCACCTACACCCAGTAGAGTCTGGGGGGTTTGCCACGTCCTGTTCAGCTGTTGAGGTCCCCTGAGTGGGCATGAGATAATCACTCTTGTTAATCCCGAGAAAGGGAACATGGAAGGTTTCCCTCTTGTGTTAGAATGCTTTGTCCATCTCGGGGGAAGCAGCTACTGCCATTAGTAACATGGTTGACCCCATTTTTCTTGTCAAAAAGAAACACAAAACCCAGCATGTTATCTATTGCTCAGATTTCTTTGGACATGAGTAGTTTACTACTAAACTGCCTTCCCTTTGGCTATAGTCAGCCATGTTACTGTGGTTTAACTACTTAACTGGTAGATGCCAGTCTGTTAAAAGGTTACTTTTTTCCCTTTCTTCCTTCCTGTCAGTACTGGTGTGCTACAGGGCTCCATTCTTGGTCCTCTACTCATTAATATATTCACAGTTTACATACATCCTGTCAGCACTTTTCCCTCGTACAATATGCTAGTATGCATTTCCAAGAACCTAGTACACCTTCAGAGAATTACTAAAGAAGCCTTTCATTTTTTGAAAGTTGGCTACAGGATAATAACCTGCTAGTAACCCCCCCCCCCCCCCCCAAAAAAAAAAAAAAAAACTAAATTGCTTCTCTTTTTTTCCGAACTCTCATTTCCATGAAAAATATTGAAATTTATTCTTTAAATAATATCATGGTTGAAGCTACTCCCCATACAAAACTACTAGGCATGGCAGTTGACTGCAATCTTAAATTCATTTTACATGTGTACAACAGTATCAGGGAAACCCATCAAAAACTAAGCACCCTACAGAGAGTAAAAAAATTTCCTAGACTCTGCCAAGGTAACAGTAGCTACCCCTTTACCTCTTACTCTCTCTCCTATGTGGAGCCCCTATCGTGACTAAGCTACAAGCCTCAGATTCGCTTGCAACAAACCTTACTGGCCCCACCACTGTTTAGCACTGAAAACACTTAACTGACTCAAGCTTCCTCAACTTCCTCAACACTCATCTTATACAACAATCACCTTAACTCATAAAATCATCTATATCCCATCCTCCTCCTCAGCAGTTAGACCCATATGTAATGTTGTCTTCCAAATCATTCAGTCAAATAAACAACTGCTTACCATCTACAAACCACAAAGGCCTGCTGGGGTCGGTCTCTGTTCTAGTAATGTAGCTAGAACTTGGAATAAAATTCCTGTATTATTCAAGTCTGTCACACCCCTTCATTTTTTCAAGTCATTACTAAAAGACTTCCTCTCTGTCACCTGGGACATAGCTAACACCCTTCTTCACCTTTCTTATACATCCCTTTAGATGCACTTTTTAGCCTAGTATAGACTTGGTCAGATTTGCTGGACCCAGTCTGTATTTGCAATTTCTCAGCACTAATTCAGCTTTCCTTCACAAAAGAAGACCTATCGTTCACCCCTGTGCAAGGAGTGTGTAGCTAAGGACCCACCTGAATGGTGATTGTTGGCCCAGGGCCCAGTCTCATGCATTATCATTGGTTAGTGTTTTAAATCTCTTTAATTTAGTTGCTGTTTATTGCCAGTGTTTGCATAGTGCACACCATCTCGCACTACAGTGCACTTCCACTCGGTGGTTGTTATCGTTGGCGGTTGTAGACAGTCCCATACAGATACATTTTTCTTTAGTCAACTACTTGTATTCCATCTGAGGCTTCTCGTTCTTGTGCTTCACAGCCCAGAGAGACACTCAGTTGAGTCTCTGAGGTACCAATACAAGTGTCACCCTCTAAGCCTATTGCAGTTTAGAACTTCTACTAGTCCCCCAGCCATATCCTGGTCCTTTCCAATCCTCTTCCAATTACTGATCACAGTACTGTACCTAGTATCATGGGTGGACAGTTTCCCACAGATGTTCATCGTGCATACAGCTGCAGTAATCACAGATGGGTTTTCTGCCGTCAGGCGGGTCCTCGGTCGGCCAAATTCCAAAGTCTAGGTCCGGCGTCGGCTGCTGTCGCTTTCTTTCCTGACGTCAGTGAGGCAGGAGTATATAAGACACAGCCGACGCCATTTTCTCCAGTCTTTTTTGCCACGCGGTGTCCGAAGCAGAAGCAGTTCGCAAGTGCCGGTCGGCCAGCTCCTGAATTTACGAAAAATTGGAAACCGAAGTCTTCATTAAAGCTAAGTACCCCGTTGGGGAAACTTTTCTTGCCTCAGACCGATGTCAGAAAAAGTTAACAATTGTATTTCTTGTGGGAAGCAAATACCGCATAAGGATTTCCATTCCCTCTGCATACCTTGTTTAGGCCCAGACCACGACGCCTCGGGCTGTCGCTTTTGCGCTACTTTCAATAAACGCACTATTAAGCGTCGGGCGGAGTTCGCCCAACACTTTTTTGGTACAGCCTTTGATTATAAAATGTCGTCGGAGACTCCGACTACCGTTTTGTCCAAAAAACGTAAGGACAAGGACCGACACGTGAGGTCCCCACCGACACCACGCCAAAACCGGCTACACGTGGTCCGGTTCTCAGCGAGACGCCTATGCAGTCCCTGACTACCGACGACACTTCTTTGGTGGTGTCTTCTGTAACCGAGACCGCAGGTACCTCGGCCCAGACCCACACTACAACCACCGAAGCCACTGTGAGCATTGAGCCTCCTATTGTGGACAGGTCCACTTCCACCCATGGTGTCTTTAGACCCTCATCTTCCTTTTCCATTAAGGCCTTTACCAAGTCCAAATCAGCCAGGCATCCCAAGAGGCCAGTTGCACAGGGCCCATCTCCAGGCCCCATGCCTAAAAAGCAGATGCTTAAAATGGCTGAGGATTTAATTACTCTTATCAGGGGTTCCCAACCCCCTCCAGACAAGAGACCCAGAGTGGAGGAAGTTTCTCCCTCTTCTGATCAGGGCTCCATTTTTTCAGAACATTCTGATGTAGAGGAACACTCTTACTCCCCTTTTGAAGATTCTGATGCAGAGCAGTCCATTCCTTCTGTATCTCCTCCTGAGGATTTTTCTTTGGGGAAACCTTGCACACCTTGAGGGAACACTTCCATTGGGAAGGCCAAGACTTTTCTGATTCCAAGAAAAGACTTAGGGAATTTCTTTGTTACCTCAACACAGACCTCTGGCGATACCTCCTGTCTTGGACATACCTGATGATGTTTATTCGAGGCTTGCCTTAATCCGGATTCCTGCCTCCTGCCCCAGTCAAGCCTGATAGGTACTACAGAGTTCCTAACTCTCACCAATTTCTTTACAAAAGCCATAATGCTGACCCTGAAACCATTTCTCAAGGCCCCAAGGGAATGAAGGCCTCTACTGCTAAGAATCCACTACCTTCAAAGAGAGTCAAGATCCTTAGAAAGGTGGGGAAAAAGGTATATACCTCGGCCACCCTAGCCACGAGGGCCTTAAATTGTCAGTTTCATATGCTTAAATATCAGCAGTTTCTGTTATCACAATTAAGAAATAAAATGTCTCAACCTGAACAACCAGACTTGAAGGAGTTGCAGGATATGATGCATAGTGCAGAACAAGTGGGTAAACACACCTTACAATGTGGCTATGATGCCCTAGAGGCCTCAAGTAGAGCTGCTGTTACAGGATCAGTCATTCGTAGACATGCCTGGCTTAGGGAACAAATCTTGCCTGATCATGTGAAAGCTAAACTATTAGATGCTCCTTTACAAAAGGATGTGTTATTTGGTACTAATGCTGAGGAGATACTACGGAAAATGGAAGAAAAAGCCAAATCTATGCAAACTGTCAAAGCTTTTCTACAGGTTCAACCACCACGTTTTAGCAGAAATTAGCCTTCTAAAAACTGGTCCTTTCCAGCCACGGACAAGCCCCAAAGAGGTAGATACAGGCGCACAAGGGGCAGAGGACAATCACAAGGATTATATAGAGGCAGGCAATGGCAAACTCCAGCACCAAGAGGTGGCGAAGACAGTGCACAACAATACAGGAAACAAACCCAATGACTTCCTGTTTTCCATGCCAAGCAAGTCTCAGCTGGCGGCACCCTTGGGAGGAAAACTGGCATTATTTACAAGAAATTGGCATATTGTCACAACAGACAAGTGGATCCTGGACGTTATAAACAGAGGCTACAGATTTCATTTTCACACTCTTCCAAAAATGAGAGGCATGCCAAACCTGCCACACAATCAAAGGGCAGAGGCACAACTACAAATTTCAAAGCTCATAGACATGAAGGCTATTCAAGAGGTACCTATTCACGAGCAAGGTCAAGGTTTTTACTCCAGGCTATTTCTGGTACCAAGGAAAGGATCCGACTGGAGACCCATTTTGGACTTATCCATCCTAAACACATTCTTACTCCATCCAAAATTCAAGATGCTCACATTACAGCAGCTTCTTCCCATGCTGGGCAAGGAGTTTTGGCTGGTAACATTGGCCCTCAAGGAGGCATACCTGCATGTCCCAATCAGACAAAGCTGCAGAAGATACCTCAGATTTCTTGCAGGTTCAATACACCATCAATTCTCTGCATTGCCCTTTGGCTTATCTACTGCACCCAGAGTATTCACGAAATGCCTGGCATCAGTAATTGCCTACTGCAGACTTCAAGGGATACAAATTTACCCTTATTTGGACGACTGCCTGATCCAAGCGGACAGCAAGCACATACTTCTGGAACATCTGGCTTATGTAACACGGTTACTGCATTCTCTGGGATACACAATCAACAAAGAGAAACCCAGGCTAACACCATCTCAGAAAATAACTTTCCTGGGTGCCAACTTGGACACAAACACCCAGATGCCCTATCTTATGCTAGAAAAACAGGGGCAACTAACTCAATACTTCAAAATACTAGCAAATTGTACCAGGCTTACTGCAAGGAAAATCCTGCAGGCTCTGGGCTTCATGGCATCTTGCATTCTTTTAATCCCATGTGCAAAGTTGCATATGAGGAAACTTCAGTGGTACCTAAAAAACCTTTGGTCTCAGCACAGCCACAGTTTGGAAACAATAATACCAATAATTCCATGTTTGCAAAAGGAATTTCTATGGTGGGCCCAAGCATGTCAAACAAACACAGGTCTCCCATTCTGCAAGCCTCAAGCAAATCAAGTCATCACAACAGACGCCTCAGATTATGCCTGGGGGGCGCACATGACAGACAGGTGCATTCAGGGCAAATGGTCCCAAAAGGAAAAGCACCTTCACATCAGTCAAAAAGAAATGCTAGCAGTGATAAATACAATTACAGCTTTCAAGGACTTCCTGCATCCAGGACAATTATTGATAAGAACAGACAACACCACAGTAATGTGGTACATAAACAAACAAGGAGGAACACATTCATACCCCCTGTGCAGACTAGCCATAACACTTTGGAACTTGGCTCTGGAATGGCAAATCGAACTTCAAGCACAGTACTTGCCAGGTTTGGAAAACACGCTGGCAGACAATCTAAGCAGAAATATGACAGGTCCACACGAATGGAAGTTGCATCCTCAAGTGTTTACAAAGATAATCCAAGCGTGGGGGAGGCCAGACATAGATCTCTTCACCTCCCACAGGAATCATCAGTTGGAAAAGTTTTGTTCAAGGACCTTTCATCCAAAGGCCTGGAGAGTGGACGCCTTTTCATTCAGTTGGACAGCATGGACAGTTTACGCTTTCCCACCTCTGCCTCTTCTGCCCAAGGTGCTCTTGAAAGCAAGAACAGACAGACCGAAGATGATACTGATTGCTCCAGACTGGCCAAGACAACACTGGTACCCACTCCTGAGGAGCCTAACACATACTCCTCCCTGGTCCCTACCTCTAATGCCTCTTCTTCTGACTCAGCACAGCTACAAAACTCTTCACAGTCAGCTGAAAACACTCAATCTCGCTGCATGGAAAATTTCTTAACACCACAACAGACTCTACTCCCCAAAGAGGTGCAGGATGTCATTTTGGAGGCCGGAAGGCCATCTACTAGAAAGGCTTACTCCGCAAAATGGAAACGGTTTTGCTCTTGGAATGAGAAAAAAGGCCAGGACCCTAGAAAACTGAATTTGCCTCAGGTATTACAGTATCTAGCTGAGCTGCTGAACAGTGGACTTTCATTTTCCTCCATAAAAATCCATGCCTCAGCCATTTCTGCAGAATTCAACACAGATCCACCCTTATTCTCTCACCCACTCTTAAGACAGTTCCTCAGAGGGGCTAAGAATATAAGACCACCAAGGAAACAACCAATTCTAGCCTGGGATCTTAATTACATTCTAGAAAAATTAACATTGCCTCCCTTTGAACCAGCTGCCTCAACAGATTTGCAATATTTGTCCTGGAAAACAGCTTTCCTCCTGGCCATTACCTCAGCTCGTAGGGTTTCGGAACTACAAGCCCTCATGGCTGTGCAGCCCTTTCTCATCTTCCATCAGGACAGGGTTTCCCTTCGAACCAACCTGTCATTTATGCCTAAAGTGGTATCCAGGGTAGCTTTAAATCGAGCCATACACTTACCTACCTTTTACCCCATCCTCAAAACAAAGGGGAAAGGCTGCTACACTCCTTAGACATCCATAGACAGCTACGTTATTATTTGGACAGAACAAAGCCTTTCAGGAAATCCGAACAACTTTTTGTGTCCTATGCTGTAGGAGCTCAAGGGAAGCCAGTTACCAAACAGACAATTTCAAAATGGATAGGCCACTGCATATGGTTTTGTTACTCCTATCATGGAAAATCTGTCCCTACAGGCATCAGATCCCACTCCACCAGGGCCAAGCTACCTCTACAGCCTTCCTCAGAGGAGTTTCTACCAAAGATATTTTGGAGGCAGCCACTTGGAGTTCTGTGCATACCTTCACAAAACACTACCACCTGCCTTTATATTCCAAAACTAGAGCAGGCTTTGCCACTGCTGTGTTGCAGGGCATTCTGGCTCATCCCAGTTCCACCTAGTGCCTACCACCCTGTGCGTAGCTTTGGGATTCTACCCATCTGTGATTACTGCAGCTGTATGCACGATGAACATAGTACAGTTTTGTACCTACCATAAATGTAGATGTTCGAGTGCTAATACAGCTGCAGTACAGTTTTCCCTCCCTCCTTCCCCTCTTGGTAAAGGCCTAGGGCCTAACCCCTCTTCATACAACCCGATTGGGTTACCTTTCTATGGTATATTTGCTTGTAACTACTGTTTTTTGATTATATTGCATTTCATGTATATAATTATAATTTATGTATTGCCTTCCTTTTGGGGGCACCTGACATCTGGGGCAAGAAAGACTGAAGAAAATGGCGTCGGCTGTGTCTTGTATACTCCTGCCTCACTGACGTCAGGAAAGAAAGCGACAGCAGCCGATGCCGGACCTAGACTTTGGAATTCGGCCGACCGAGGACCCGCCTGACGGCAGAAAACCCATCTGTGATTACTGCAGCTGTATTAGCACTCGAACATCTACATTTATGGTAGGTACAAAACTGTACTTTTCTGCAGCCTGCTTGGTTGACGTGCACATCCTGAGGCAGTGTAGCAATTGCCTCATGTACACAGACAACCCATTACTTCTGTGTCACACAAATTCAATATGTGAGAGATGCATCTATATTAAGAATCTGGACTCATGCAGAGGTACTCTGCAGAAGCCCTCCTAAAGATCAGAGATCTCAAAAACATAAACACACTTCACATAATTCACTATCAGCTGAACACAGTACACACACAAACACATGCACCAGTGTCTCACCTAATAAGCCCTTAAGGCAAAACACAAAATCTAATGTTTTGATCATAGGTGACTCCATTGTGAGACCCACAGATGTCCCACTCACCAGGTTGGATAAGGAAAAAGTCCACAGTCAGCTGTCTGTCAGGTGCCAGGATCCACCACATCACACATGCACTCAAGTCTGTCAACATCCGGTATCGTTATGACTTGTAGTCCATGTTGGCGTGTACAACCTTGTATCTCTCTGGACTTTATGAAGACAGACATGAGCTCTCTGAATGTTTGTCCCAAGTGGGCATGTCCCTAGCCTTAAGCAGCATTCTACCTTCACCTGGAAGTATGCCCCAGTACAGACAAAAAAATGATTGACTTCAACATTTGGCTTAGTTTTTGGTGTCATTCCAAGGGGATCCAGTATCTGTTAGCATGGGATGATATTGTTGATAGACTATGATGCTTTGCCAGAGATGGTCTTCACCTGTCACCTCTTGGCTTTCGGTTATTGGCTAAGTCCTTGCCTCCCCCATAGTGCCTTTTTAGGCAGTGCCACAAGAACAAAATTCCCAAAGTAAAAATTTTCTTGGAAAAGCAACCTCACGGTTGTGCTGCTAAACACAAGGAATCTGAATCTGAAACTGCACTCACTGGAAGCATTTCTCACTTTAGAAGGTGTGGACGTAAGTGCAGTCACAGAGACCTGGTTCAAGGCTGCAGAGAGCACCCCAGCCATGCCAGGTTATAATGCCTTCAACACATTCAGACCACAAAATGAATGTATGTGAACTAGAAGAGGAGGAGTATTGATTTTCATCAAAGTTAAGTACACCTCTAGATTAGGGAATCACTCTGTTTAACCAGAATTACTCCAAGTGCAGGAAAGACCTCCTCCAAGTTATTGTCAGTTACAGGTCCCCCTCCATGAACCATGATAGCCACACTGCTTACTTGGATCTACTTGAGTCGCTGAAATTACAGCAAACACTCTGGTTATGATAAATTGTATGTGTACTCGCACATTTGCACAAAGATTCTTGGACTTCGTTAACTCCAGTGGATTGGAACAGTTAGCTGGCACCCTCATAAGGGACTCAAACATTCTTGATCTGGTACTCCTCAACATGGGAGATCGGAGTACCACCACAAGTGTGCGACCCTCCCTGGTGAAGTCTGATCATAAATCAGATGTTCTTCGTGTTTCACTGTTGCAGTCATTACATTTGGGTAATCTGCTGGCAGGTTGCCCTCAGTCGGCCTGAATTCCAAAGTCTTGGGTCCTGCGTCGGTTGCTGACTCCTCTTCCATTAAGTCAGGTCATCAGGTGTATAAAACATGCAGCCGACGTCATTTTCTTTAGTCTTTCTTGCCACGTGGTGCCCGAAGCAGAAGCATTTTTGCAAGTGCCAGTCGGCTGACTACTGAAAAATTTGAGTTTGAGTTTCAGAACCGAAGTCTTCACTAAAGCTAAGTACCCCGTTGGGGAAACTTGCTTTGTACCGATGTCAGAAAAAGTTAATAATTGTATTACTTGTGGGAAGCAAGTACCTGATAAGGATTTCCATTTATACTGTATTCCTTGCCTAGGCCCTGATCACAACGTGCCTGGCTGTCTGTTTTGTGCTAGATTTAACCAACGCACTATTAAGCGTTGGTATATTTTTGCATCGAAGTATTTTGGAAACAGATTTAACTACCCAAAAATGTCGTTGGATAGCAATCCGACTACCAGAGTACATAAAAAACACAAAGAAAGAAGAGTTGCAGGCCTCTACTGACACCCATGTGGAGTCCGGCATGCTGCAAGATACTCAAGGTATTGGACCGACGGATGTATCTCCCTCGGATGGGTCCGGAGCCGCTGAGCAGGCACCGGCTTCTGAGGGTGTATTCAGACCTCAACATTTGTATATCAAACCGACGACAGCTGCAAAACCAAAGACTAAAGCAACTTCTAAAACTAAAAACCGACGCATGAGCCACGTGCACAGGCCTCTATGCCTAAAAAACAGATGATCAAAATGTCTGAAGACCTTTTACCTTGATCAGGGGTACCCATCCCCCTCCAGATAAGAGGCCTAGGCAAGACACTGATTATGAATCTTCAGATCAGATTTCTATTTCTCCTGATTCCTCTTCTGATCAGGAATTGTCTATACCTCCTTATGAGGAATTCTGATGCTGAGGAGTCCATTCCATCTGCATCTCCTCCTGAGGATTATTCATTTGGAGAAAACTTGCATACTTTGAGGGAGCATTTTCACTGGGAGAGACAAGATTTCTCAGAATCAAAAAAGAGGCTCAGAGATTTCCTTCTCCCTTCAGCACAAGCCTTTAGCCATCCCCCCTGTTTTAGACATTGTGGATGATGTGTTTTCGAAGTCTAGCTTGACCCCCTGACTCCTTACCTCCGGCTCCCAGTAAGCCTGACAGATATTACAGGGTACCTAACTCACATAAATTTTTATTTAGAAACCCTGCTGCTGCTCCTGAAACTATTTCACAGGGTCCAAAGGGAGTTAAGGCCTCAACAGCAAAAAATCCTACACCCTCTGACAGAGATTCAAGGGCACTAGACAGATGGGGAAAAAAGGTTTGTACATCTGCAACCTTAGCAATCAGGGCCTTAAACTGTCAATTTCATATGATTAAGTACCAACAACATGTTATGGGATTGCTGAAACAGAAAATGATGTTGATTTCAGAATGTGCAGAAAATAAAGAATTGCAGGAATTATTGCATGCAGCTGAACAAGTTGGAAAGCATACTTTGCAATGTGGTTTTGATTCCTTAGAGGCCTCCTGCAGGGCCGCAGTTACTGGATCCGTGATTAGGAGGCATGCCTGGTTAAAGGAACAAAATTTGCCTGATCATGTTAAAGCTAAATTGCTAGATGCACCTTTACCGCATGATTCTCTGTTTGGTATTAAGACAGAAGAGGTTCTAAAGAAAATGGAAGATAAAGCTAAGTCTATGCAAACTGTTAAAGACTTCTTACAAGTGCAGCCACCAAGATTCAGTAGACACTGGCCTACAAAAAATTGGTCCTTTCCTGTGTCAGACAGAGCTCAAAGGGGCAAATCCAGACGCCCTAAGGGTTCCAGATACCAGGCGCAAGTTCCATACAGGTCAAAGCAATAGGGCGCTTCCACCTCCAAATCTGGAAGAGATAAAGTGCAAACCTACAGAAAGCAATCCCAATGACTTCCCTCTGCCTACACCAAGCACTTATCTTTTGGCAGCAACCATAGGGGGAAAATTAGCACTTTTTGCTCAAAATTGGCAGTTAATAACCCAGGACAAGTGGGTACTAAACATCGTATCACAGGGATACAGATTCCATTTCCACAGTTTGTCAGTGGCAAATGGTTGGCCAGATTTGCCAAAAAATCAATGGGCAGAGGCACAGAAACAGGTTACGTCCCTCATGGATATGGGGGCCATTCAGACAGTACCAGAACAGGAAAAAGGACAAGGTTTTTACTCAAGACTGTTCTTGGTTCTCAGAAGGGACGATGCCTGACGGCCAATACTGAATTTATCGATTTTGAACACATACCTGCACATTCCAAAATTCAAAATGCTGACTTTGCAGCAGCTTCTGCCCATGCTGGGCAAGAATGCTTGGCTGGTGACTTTAGACCTAAAAGAGGCATACCTGCATGTCCCAATAAGACAATTGTGCAGAAGATACCTCAGATTCAAGGCTGGCTTAATGCATTACCAATTCTCTGCACTGCCCTTTGGCTTATCTACTGCACCCAGGGTCTTTACAAAGTGCCTGGCACCAGTAATTGCATTTTGCAAACAACGAAGTTCTCTCTCCCTTGATGTTCTTCATCCCACATTGCTGCAGTCCTAACACTTGGGTAGTCCGCTGTCCCTCGGTCGGCCCGAATATCAGAGTATAAGGCTGACGTCGGTCAAGGCGCATTTGACTGACATCAGAACGTCAGGGTACAAATGCGCATGACCGACGTCATATCCTCAGTCTTTTTTGCCGCATGGTCCGATGCAGAAGCAGTGTTGCAAGTGCCGATCGGCGTTCTGAAATTTTTCGAATTCGGAGTTTCAGACCGAAGTCAGAGTTGGTTAAGTACCCCTTGGGGAATATTTTTTTTTTTTCTTGCCTCAGTGGTTTACCGGATGTCAGAAAAAGTGAATAACTGTATTTCTTGTGGGAAACAGATACCATAGGGATTACCATAATTTGTGTATACCTTGTTTAGGACCTGAGCACGACGTTGTTGGATGCCGCTTTTGTGCTAGGTTTAATAAACGTACTATAAAGCGGAGGTTGAATTGTGCAAGGTTGGTCTTTGGGAGGCGGTGCAATTAAAATGCCGCCGGATGCTCCGACGCCGCTTCCTCAAAGAAGCGCAAGGACAAAGCAGTTAAACCTAGGTTAGAGGAGTCGTCCGAACCGGACGCCGGTTCTTTAGAGGCGTCAGTGGAACCGGTGGTTCCGACGGAGGCCTCTCTGGAGTCCCAGGGAGAAACTTTGATTTTACAGGATGTGGCCTCCCAGGAGGCAGGGCAGGCTGTAGGAGCTTCTCAAGTAACTGTACTCCCCTCCCTTCCTAAGGGGTCTAGGCCCTCTCTTTCTGCTTCCAAGGCTTCTCCTAGAGGCAGGTCTAGTTTAGCTTCTGTGGGGGTCACTCCCAGTTCTTCAGGTGCTGTGCTAAGAAGCACATGCTCAAAATGGCAGAGGATTTAATTACTTTAATTAGAGGCTCTATGCCCCCTCCTGATAAGAGGCCTAGGATGGAACCTGTGTTTGGGGATTATGAGCAGGCTTCGATGTGTCTGAGTCTTCGCTGAAGACTTGCAGGAGTATTCTCATTATTCTGATTCTGATGTGGATGATTCTACTCCTTCTGCTTCTCCTCCTGAGGATTTTTCTTTTTCAGAGACCCTTCACTCCATGAGGGAGCATTTTAAATGGGAAGGCCAGGATTTCTCTGATTCCAGGAAAAGGCTTAGGGAATTTTTGTTTTTACCCCAGCATAGGCCTTTAGCTATACCTCCTGTTCTGAATGTGGTGGAAGATGTGTTTGCAGAGGCTTCTCTTAATCAGAGTCTTTGCCTCCTGCTCCTGTTAAACCAGATAGGTATTACAGGGTGCCTGAAGCTCATAAGTATCTTTTAAGAGTCCTAGGGCAGACCCAGAAACTATTAGCCAGGGGCCTAAGGGTGTTAAGGCTTCTGTTGTCAAGAATCCTGTTCCTGCAGATAAAGAGGCCAGGGCCTTGGATAGATGGGGAAAGAAAGTTTATACTTCTTCCACTCTAGCCATGAGAGCTTTGAATTGCCAGTTTCACATGTTGAAATATCAAAATTATCTCCTTTCTCAGTTGAAATCTAAGGTTGATGCTCTGGAAGGTATTGACTGTAAAGAGTTACAAGATTTAGTGCATGTTTCTGAACAGGTGGGTAAGCATTCTTTGCAATGTGGTTTTGATGCTGTACAGGCCTCGTCTAGGGTGGCTGCCACTGGGTCAGTTCTTCGCAGGCATGCCTGGCTGAGGGATCAAAATTTATCTGACCATGTTAAAACTAGGATTTTGGATGCACCTTTGCAATCTGATGTCTTGTTTGGTTCTCCTGTTGAAGCAGTTTTAAAGAAAATGGAAGACAAGGCTAAGTCTATGCAGACTGTTAAAGATTTTTTGCAGGTTCAGCCTCCAAAGTTTAGTAGAAATTGGCCTACTAAAGGGTGGACGATCCTTCTTATGATTCCCAGTCTAGGGGTAGATCTAGACGTGGCAGGGGCAGAGGTCAGGGCTCTTTCAGGCCTAGAACAGGGAGTTCTCCTGCACAGTCTTCGAGTGAGGGCAGGGGTCAGTCCTTTCGTAAGCAGACCCAATGACCTACCTTTTCAGCTGCCAGAACCTTCTCGCCTGGCAGCACCTTTGGGAGGAAGGTTGGCACTTTTCAAAGAAAATTGGAGTTTAATTACCCAAGACAAAAGGGTACTGGATATCATACATCACGTTACAGGTTTTATTTCCATACCTTGCCTCCTTTCAAAGGCATGCCAGACATTCCTCCTCAACAAAGAATAGAGGCTCACAAGCAAATTTCACTGTTACTCCAAATAGGGGCCATACAGCCGGTTCCTATGCCAGAAAGGGGCCTAGGATTTTATTCTCGCCTGTTCCTAGTACCAAAGAAGGGGAACACGTGGAGACCAATTTTGGATTTATCTATCCTCAACACTTATCTGGACATTCCCAAGTTCAAAATGTTGACGTTGCAGCAGCTTTTACCTCTGCTGGGCAAAGATCATTGGATGGTAACTTTGGATCTCAAGGAGGCTTACCTTCATGTTCCTATCAGACTAAGTTGCAGGAAGTATCTGCGCTGAGCTGGGACTTCTCACTATCAGTTCTCTGCATTGCCCTTTGGCTTATCTACTGCGCCCAGAGTGTTCACGAAAGTTCTGGCTCCAGTGATAGCTTTCTTCAGGCTAAAAGGAATACAGATTTATCCTTATTTGGGCGACTGCCTGATTCTGGCTCAAGGGAAGGAAGAGCTTCTTCATCATTTGGAATATGTGATAGCAGTGCTAAGATGCCTGGGGTATTCTGTGAACGAAATAAAGTCCAGTCTAGTACCCTCACAGGACATGTGCTTTCTGGGTGTGAGACTGAATACAGCATCCCAGATGGCCTTTTTAACCCCGGACAAACAAGAGTCTATCCCTTTACTTCCACCAGCTATCTCATCAGTCCGGGCTGACTGCAAGGACAGTCCTTCAAGCCTTAGGGTTCATGGCATCCTGTATTCTGGTGCTTCCCAATGCCAAACTGCATATGAGGAAGCTACAATGGTATCTCAAAAATGTATGGACACAGCACTGCCAGGATCTGGACACTGTCATTCAAATAATACCTTGCATTCAAAAGGAATTTTTGTGGTGGGCTCAGGAATGTCACCTAAACAAGGGACTCTCTGTGACCCGCCAGAGGCTTAGTCAGATTTTAACGACAGATGCCTCAGACATAGCTTGGGGAGCTCATCTAAATGGAAAGTGGATACAAGACAAGTGGCCTGCCAGACTACAGCATCTACATATCAACATGAAGGAGATGTTAGCAGTCCAGTTTGCATTAATAGCTTTCAAGGATTTACTTCTTCCAGGGCAGGTGTTGATTCTAACAGACAACACAACTGTCATGTGGTACATCAACAAGCAAGGGGAACACATTCTTATCCTCTATGCAGGCAAGCAATGATTTTGTGGGAGACTGCTCTCAGTTTACAACTAAGTCTTCAGGCAAGGTTTCTGCCGAGCACAGAACTCCTTAGCAGATGTGTTAAGCAGACAAATCATGGATCCCCACGAGTGGAAACTGGATCTTCATGTATTTCAGAAATTGACAGTGTCCTGGGGAACTCCAGACATAGATCTGTTCGCTTCTCCACTAAACCACCAGCTGCCAAAGTTTTGCACAAAGCGGTTTCATCCCACAGCTTGGAAAGTGGATGCTCTTTCTTTCAGTTGGAAAAATCTTCATGTGTATGCCTTTCCACCTCTGCCTCTCCTCCCAAGGGTACTTCTGAAGGTCAGACAGGACAAACCAAGGATGATTTTGATAGCTCCAGATTGGCCTCGACAGCACTGGTACCCACTACTGAGAAGTCTAGTACGGAAGCCTCCATGGCCTTTGCCTTTGATTCCACATCTGTTGTCCCAGGAGGACAGTCATTTGCTCAATGTCAAACTTCACTCTCTTCACCTAACAGCATGGCATATTCTGTTTTAAACAACAGAGGGTCTCAACTTCCACAACAAGTTTTGAATGTGATTTTGGAAGCTAGAAGGCCTAGTACAAGGAAAGTGTACGCAGATAAATGGAAGAGATTTTTATTTTGGAGTACAGCTAAGGATTTGGATGTTTCTGAGCCTGATTTAAGTGTGGCTCTTCAATATCTTACTGAGTTATTGGACAAAGGTTTGTCCTTCTCTTCTATTAAGATTCATGCTGCAGCAATTTCAGCTCACTACGATTGTGACCCACCATTGTTTTCTCATCCTTTATTCAAGCAATTTCTTAGAGGGGCAAAGAATATAAGACCCCCACGAAGGGCTCCTACTCCTGCTTGGGATCTCAATTTTTGTTGGAGAAACTCACTCTACAACCTTTTGAGCCTGCAGCTACTGCTGAGTTGAAATATTTGTCATGGAAGACTGCTTTTTTGTTGGCCATTACCTCTGCAAGAAGGGTTTCTGAATTACAGGCCCTTATGGCAGTTGAGCCTTTCTTAATTTTCCACAAGGATAGGGTATCTTTACGCACTAATCCTTCCTTTATGCCTAAAGTGGTTTCTAGTGTGGCTTTAAACCAAACTATTCATTTGCCTACTTTTTATGCAAATCCCCAAACTAAAGGGGAAAAGATTTTGCACACTTTAGATGTACACAGGCAGTTGCGATATTATTTGGACAGAACTAAAGGGTTCAGACAATCTCAGCAGTTATTAGTTTCTTTTTGCTTTGTGCTCTCAGGGCAAGCCAGTGTCAAAACAAACTATTTCTAAGTGGATTGGATTTTGCATTGCTTTCTGTTATTCCCATCATGGCAAAGAGATTCCAGCTGGGATTCACCTCATTCCACTAGGGCTACTGCCACTTCAACAGCTTTTTGAGGGGGTGGCTACTAAGGATATTTTGGAGGCAGCCACTTGGAGTTCAGTGCATACCTTCTCTAGGCATTACCACCTTCCATTGTACTCTAAATCCAGGGCTGGTTTTGCCACTGCTGTGTTGCAGGGCATTCTGGCAGCTCCTGCTTCATTATAGTTTAGCCATCCTCCCTTACCTCTGCTTTGGGATTCTACCCAAGTGTTAGGACTGCAGCAATGTGGGATGAAGAACATAGTACAGTTTTGTACCTACCATAAATGTAGATGTTCAAGATCCACATTGCTGCAGTCCAATTTACCTCCCTCCTTCCCTCTGTTGTTTGAGGTGGTTGTGTGGGTTGGGTTATCCATCTGAGGTATATTGCATTTTGTATATATTGTATATATTATACATATTTTTGGTGTTAGGCTAGTTGGTTGTTTAGTTGTTGTCTATGGGTTTTGACCTTTCTTTTTAGGGTCTTCTGACATCTGGGGCAAGAAAAGACTGAGGATATGACGTCGGTCATGCGCATTTGTACCCTGACGTTCTGATGTCAGTCAAATGCGCCTTGACCGACGTCAGCCTTATACTCTGATATTCGGGCCGACCGAGGGACAGCGGACTACCCAAGTGTTAGGACTGCAGCAATGTGGATCTTCGAACATCTACATTTATGGTAGGTACAAAACTGTACTTTTTGCGGATTTGCATAGAAAGTTGGCAGATGAATTGTTTGGTTAAGGGCCACACTGGAAACCACCTTAGGCATAAAAGTCGGATTTGTCCTCAGAGACACCCTGTCTGGGTAAAATATGATAAAAGGCTCTACAGCCATGAGGGCCTGTAGCTCTGAATCTCTTCTTGCTGAAGTAATTTGCTAGCAGCAGAGCTGTTTTCCATGATAAGAACTTTAGATCAGTGGTAGCAGCTGGTTCAAATGGAGGCAGGGTGAGCTTTTCCAACACACAATTGAGGTCCCATGCAGGTAATGGTGATCTTCTAGGAGGCCTTAAATGTTTGGCTCCTCTAAGATACTGCTTTAGTAAAGGATGAGAAAAGATTGGTGGCTCTGTATTGTAATGACCCGAAATGGCATAGGCATGGAATTTGATTGAGGAGAAAGATAGGCCTTTACTGCGCCGCAAGAAAAACTAAAGAAAATGTCGTCGGCTGCATGTTTTATACCCCTGACTACCTGACGTCATAAGAGAAAACAGCAACTGACGCAGGACCCAAGACTTTGGAATTCAGGCAGACTGAGGGCAACCTGCCAGCAGATTACCCAAATGTAATGACTGCAACAGTGAATACACTCTAACATCTACATTTATGGTAAGTGTACACAACTGTACTTTTCATTCGAAGTAATGATTACATCAGACCCTGGAGAAATTAGGCTAAAAAACTTCTCCAAAGCCAACTAGAGTCTCTTAAGAGAGAGCATATCAGCTTCATAGCTCCTGTCTCCACTGCAAGGATACCTATACTGGGATATACACCATTGCTCTATATATAAACATCTGTACAGTTGACTCAGCTGTACCTGATAGGTCCAAAGTAAGATCCTCTAGAAAGAACAAGCCTGCCTAGTGGACATCTGCCATATGGCTATACAACAAGAGGAAGAAATTGCTGTCTCAGAATTAGAAGCACACCCTTCTTCGTTTGAACAAAAAATAAGACATTTTGTAAAGTCCTCCAAAACTAACTATGAATCTAAATTTCCTCCAAAACTAACTATGAATCTAAATTAGCATCCCTAGCTAAGCATAACTATAAGCCATTCTTTAGCTACAATCGAAACCTTAAAGGAATAGCCCAGGTTTGCGCTAAACTTGTGATGAATGGTACCACATATACTGAACCTGTAGAAATAGCCAACTTACTAGCAGACAGGTTCAGTGAAAACTTCTCCCCCCTATCACCACCACATATAACCCAGAACATTCCTACCACCTGTTCTGCACCTAGTATCTCTAAAGAACAGGTCTTTTAACCACTCTGTCCAAGACCAAAAACACAGCTTCTATGGGACCTGATAACATCACAGGCTGCGTTCTAAATGGTTTAAAACAGGAGTTAGCAACACCATTGAGTACTATTTAATAACAGTCTAAGCATTGGTTTTGTCCTTGCAGAATGTAAAACTGCTAACGTCATCCCCTTTCACAAAGGGGGTGCATCCACCGACCCTGGGAACTATAGACCCATAAGCCTAACCAGCCTTATCTGCAAGGCCATGGAAAGAATCATCATGGACCTTATCTACAAAGATATAAGAAGCCTTCAAACACTTGACCCAACCCAGTCTGGTTTTGTCAAAGGCAGATTGTACCTGTTGAACCTGGTGGACTTCTTTGCGAAAGTCACAGGAGCCCTGTATGAGGGCATATCTGTGCATATGGCCTACCTAGACTTAGTCAAAGCCTGTGACACAATCCCCCATTCAGGCATCATTGAAAAACTCACCCAGCTGGGGATCAACTCATATACTGTCAAGTGGGTTGCAAATTGGCTCACTGACAGAACACACACAGTCAAAATAGAGAATTCCATCTCCACCAGTAGACCCGTTAGCAGTGGTGTTCCACAGGGGTCGGTGCTGGGGCCCCTGTTTGGAATCTACTTCTCGGATGTACAGGCAAAAACAAAAACTCTGTGGCTGACAGTTTGCTGATGACTGCAAACTGAGTACAGTCATTGAGTACCCCAAATGATGTCAACTTTGTACAAGAAGGGCTTATTCAAACCAGTGATTAGTGCCAAAGTCATGGACTTAATACATCTTTTGCAATGAGTTTATAATCCCCTTCAGCAAGGGCAATGTCCCTGCAGATTATTATATTAATAGCAACACCCTAAATTCTAAATCAGTGGTGAGAAATTCGGGCACACATGTTGACAGCAACCCTTATTTTTGATAACCATGTCTCCACAGTGGTTAGGAAGGCCACCTATGTTGCTCGCCTCATAAGTAAGGTTATAAAAACAAGAGAGGTTATAACCCCCCCTGTACTCTTCACTCATCAGGCCAATAGTAGAATACAGTGCTCCCTTTGGTATGTACTTTACCAGGCACCTACAGTGACTAGAGAGATCTCAAAGTTTCTCATGAAGAAAATTCAGGGTCTTCAGCACAAGTCGTACACGGACAGACTGAAATCACTGTCCCTATACTCTGTATCTTATAGACTACTCCGAGGCAACCTGTGCGTTGCATACAGCGCAACCTTTGATCCTGCCTTAATGGCTATGTTGCACAATCATAAGTCAAATGGTACACAAATCACTCACTCTAAGGACCTTAACCTAGCCTGTGACATCAGCAGGTCTTGGTAGAAAGAGAGGTATGTCTCAGAGGTTACCTTTCCTGTGGAACAGAGTCCCTTGTTGACCCTGTTTAAACGTAACTTGGACAATTGGATGGGAAACTGCAAATTCACCCCAGAGGTTTCACCTGTGTCCCTCTTGGATAGAGGCAGTTGGTGCCAATTTACATCCACTTGTTATCATTGACTGTATCTCTAGACCCCATAGAGAACAAGGACTGAACTTGGCTAGGCTTGTAAGGGCCTAAAGCCATTAGTCTAGTAACCACCTATGATCCTGTAAAGCACTAAATCCCCTTCTAATACCTCACTTTACTGTATTTCTTAAACCACTATACCTACTGCTAATTAGTACAACAAAATTACTGTTCCATAACTACCACTCTATTAACATTCAGACTTGCTTATCTCAGCTAATGCCTCATTTTGTTTTCTTAAATTACTCCTAACTATCTTATACACCACTCATCTTATCTGTAAAGTCACCGTACAAGGCTTGTAAATTTAATGTTTGTGAATATCAGTTCAAATTTTATTATATTGACTGTTGTGCTGTGTATTCACTGAAACTACATTATAAAATTTATTATATTTAATGTAATCAATATTTACAATAACTCAAAGCTTTTCTCCCCGGGTCTCTGCTAAAAAAAGGCACCTGTGCCCACTCAGACTTTGACATTTGTTTATTGAGAATTAATAAATAAATAAATACATACTGGGTCTGGCTCAAGATTTAATTCAGGCTATTGCTTTTTCTTCTAAAGTAGTTTCTAGTGAAATGAGGGATGAGTCAAGATTCTGAATCTGCACAAGAAGATGCAAGACGAATGCAGATGTTAAGTTGTCAATCTCGCCTTCATTCTTGCTGGATGGGTTCGGAGCCGATCCTCGGCTCCGACTCGGCACTTGCTTTAGCTTAGGAACTCCTTTTACCAGCTCGAGGCAACCCTATATCCCATGATGCAAGGCGGAACTACCTCAGATCTCGTTTGCCGCTTAGCGAAAGAGGTCTCCTTTGCCAGCTGAGGTAAGTAATTTTCTTGTTAAAAGAGAAAAGCTTAGTTAGGGTTTTATTTTCCCCTTGTATCCATTTTTCTAGTCTGTAGTGAGTTACAGCCCACCCTATTCCCTTGTTTTTCAAACTTTTTATTACTTTTTAGTGTAAAGTTTTAGTTAGGCCTAAACCCCATTGGTTAATCCCTTCCTGTGTGTTGTGTGTTAGGGGATTAATTTGTGTGTTTGTTGGGGTTTGTGTGTGTTACTTCCTCCTAGGATATGTCTAGGGAAGGCAAGGTCTCAGGCTTCAAGAAGTGTGACTCGTGCTGTCAGAAAATGTCTCTGACAGACAGTCACACTTCTTGTGTTTATTGCCTGGGGCCTTTGCATCTGCAGGACTCCTGTGCTTTGTGTCACTCTTTTAGCCAGAGAGTCCTGCAGGAAAGGAGGAATAAGCTTATCCTCCGTGGCTTACTTAAGCCAGAAAGTTCTCCCTCAAAAGCAGGGTCTGGGAAACCTTCTAAGCCACCGAAGGCTCAGGCTTCAGTATCCAAGCCTCCTCTGGTGGCTCCGGCTCCGTCGGAGCCGAGATCGGCTCCGGCTGGAACCGATGTATCTACATTAAAAGTAGTGGGTTTGGCACTGGCTGGTTCCGATACCTTGTCTACTGTGGCCTTGTCGGCTCCGGCTGGAGCCGACACCTTATCCAGTATCGGGCCGAAACCTTCGCTCCATCTGGAGTTCAGGGGACTTCGGCTCCGATGACTTTGTCCCAAAGAGATCTCGGTCCCTTCGTTGAGTATCCACTCGGCCCGGTCTCCTCTTTTGTCGGAGCGGAGCCATCGGAGCCGATCTTCGAGATCTTCCAGGCTGTCTGACCACGACTTAGAGAGGGTGGTAAGCAGGCTGTTGAAGTCACAGGCACTGGCCCAAATGCTCCATAGCCCGTCTCAACAGACTTGACTATAGCCTCACCCCTTGAACTTCCTCCTCCGACTCCACACCAGAGTTCGAGCCAGAGCTTCGGGACAGCGACTGTTTCGTGCCGGAGCCGATACATCCTTCGGCTCCGTCGTCCCGCTCCGATCTCCTCCTTGAGACCTTCCTTGGAGGGATCCGGGTCGTCGAGTTTCCTTGTCGGCTCCGAGGGGGCTAGTGGCATCGGACCCTTGTCCGACCCCGCTCTCCCTCTCGGGGTTTCGGCTTTGGTAAGCTCGGCGCCGACATCGGCCTCGGAGCCTTCCCTCTCAGTGGAGCCGGGCATTCCTGTTTTCCTCGGAGCGGGGATATTCCGGTCTCCCGGGGAGGGGAGCCTTTGAGGTGATGAGGAGTGTCCTGGCCTCTGAGCCTGGTCAACGGTCCATCCCTCTAGTTCCTCCCTCATCAGTGCCTGTAGACGCCTCTTGCCAGCCTCTTGCTCTCAGGCCCAGGGATCCATCGCCCCAGGTTTCCCCATTGGGAATTTCCTCCTCTTCCAAAGTTTCTCCTGATCCAGCAGGTGAACCCCCTCGGAAGAGGACGTGTAAGAGGAAACACACAGACTCCCCCGAGTCTACTACATCGGATACTGACTTAGATGAGTCGGAGGGTTGCCCCCGATCCCCCTCTGAGGATGTCTCCTTTTCAGACATCCTTGAGCTCCTCAAACAGAGGGGAATTGGCCATCCATTGATCCCTCCGAGGATGAGTCGGTATACCTGGAGGCTTTGGATCCCGACCCTCCACCTCCTGGGTGTCTCCGCCTTCGACCCACTTATGCAGGTAGTGGCTCGGAAGGCGGCTCCAGATTCTGTGGAACCTGGCCGCAGGAGACCGTGCAAATTGATCACGGCCCCTACGCACAAGCAGTTCCTTTCCAAGCGCGTGTCTGTGGTTGCTATGGTGGTGGCGGCCACTAAGAAGGAACTGGCGGATCCTTCAGTACCTGTCCATCCTCCTAACAAGGATTCTAGGACCATGGACAGGTATGGAAAGCGGATGTTTTCTTCAGCGACCTTTGCTATGCGTTCGCTGAACTACCTTTGTCACTTCACCAGGCTTCAACGAGATATCCTCAAGGAACTGGGTGAAGTAGTCCAGGATCCTTCTGCTGCTGGGGCTCAAGAAAAGATGGCCTCACAGCTTGCAATCCTGAATTCCATCTCTAACTCCTCCATGCGGCTCATATCCTATGCGGCCGATGGAGCGAGCAGGGCCGCAGGCACAGGAGTTGCTCTAAGACGCCAAGCCTGGATGCGGCTTTGTAATTTTGCGGACCCCTTTAAGGCGTCCTTCACTAATACCCCCTTTGATGGTTTGGCTTTGTTCGGACCTCAGGTGAAGGATACCTTGACCAGGTGTGAGCAGGACGGTAAAACTCTTTCTGCTGTTGGAGTCCAGTTTTCTGCTCATTCTAGACCATATCCCAAGGGTCAGAAGGGGGGGGGAGATGTGGTTCCGTAAAGCCCAAGGAGCTACACCGGACACACGTGGTCAGTTTACCCCTAGAGGCAGAGGGGGTAACAATAATAGACGCCCTAGAGGCAGGGGTCCTCAGAACCAGGGCAACAGGGAGCCTCTTCCTGAGAAGCCCTTTCAGCATCCCTGAGGTGTTGCCCGACTGTCCACCCTTGGAGGCAGTCGGGGGAAGGATTTCACTGTACCCAGTAGCCTGGCAATCCCTATCTCAAGAGATGTGGGTACAGTCGATCATATCCGAGGGTTACAAAATCCCCTTCAAAGGTTTCCTACCTCTACAATCCCTTCCAGACATCTCACCCGGTCAAAGGGATTTGGCAGAACAGGAGGTTTCAAAGCTCCTAGAAAAAGAGCCGTCCAGACTGTGCCGCAGACCAGGTAGGATCCGGCCTACTGAGATTCTTTTTGGTCCCCAAAAGGACGGAGATTGGAGACCAATATTAGACCTGAGCAATCTAAACAGATTTGTCAAGAAGGCAAGATTCGGATGGTCACGCTTCAGGCCAATCTGCCCCTTCTGGGCAAGGACAACTGGATGTGCTCTATAGACCTTCAGGATGCACTATCACATAAAGATTCACAGACGCTCCAGAAGGTTTCTCCACTTTCGGCTAGGGACCAGTCATTACCAATTCAGAGCACTGCCCTTTGGCCTCACTTCAGCCCCCAGAGTGTTTACCAAATGCATGGCAGTGGTAACAGCTCATCTGAGACGTCAAGGATTCCAGGTGTTTCCCTACTTGGACGACTGGCTCCTCTCCGCTACCACCAAGTGTCAGCTTCTTCAGTCCAGAGACTACACTCTACAGCTTTGCAGGAGTTTGGGAATTTCAGTAAATTTCGAAAAAATCTTCTCTGCTGCCTTGCCAATCTATCACTTTTATAGGCGCAGAATTAAACACCGTCAAAATGTTAGCCAAACTAACGGATCAAAGAATTCTGGACATCCAAAAATTCGTTCGGATTCTATTGCAGAGCAACAAAATCAAAGCCAGATTTATTCTGAAGGTTCTAGGTCTTATGGCTGTGGCCATTGTTCTTCTACCACTGGCTCGCTTCCACATGCGTCTTCTGCAGTGGATGCTTTTCACGCAGTGGTCGTACCACAGTCTTCCGATGAGGCACGAAATCTTAGTCGCACAGTCGTGCAGAGCTCATCTGAATTGGTGGATATCTTCCCTCTTCTTCATCAGTGCTGACCCTTTATTCCCCTCCTCCAGTTGCCACAGTCACTACGGATGCCTCTCTGATCGGGTGGGGGCATTATCAGGGCAGGATGGTCCACGGGACGTGGCAACCCATAGAATACCATCTGCACATAAATGTCCTGGAGATGAGAGCAGTGCTTTTAACGTTGCAAGCCCTCAATGACTTTCTTCCCACGGGGACAATTGCAGTACAAACGGACAACATGTCCGTGGTCTGGTACATCAACAAGCAGGGCGGGACCAGGTCCTATCCCCCGTGTCGAGAAGCTCTCAGACTTTGGCAATGGGCGATCTCCTCTCATCGGTTTCTGATAGCAACGCACATCCCCGGCAGGTCCAACCTATTGGCGGACAGGCTGAGCAGATCCATTCTGATGCCTCACGAGTGGTCTCTCAATCAATCTGTAGTGGATCAGATTTTTCTGAGGTGGGGCACTCCTTGTTGCGATCTTTTTGCTACTCCTCTAAACAACAAATGCCCCGATTATTTCACTCTTTCCCCTTCCAGGCCAACCCCTGAGAGACTCTCTAACCCAGGATTGGCCCCGGGGACTTCTACGCTTTTCCTCCTTTTCCCTTGATTCCACAAGTCATTCAGAAAGCCACCGCTTGAGGGCCAAGTTGATCCTCATTGCCCCATATTGGCCTCGACAAATTTGGTTTCCGTCTCTGCATCGTTACCTTCTGGTGCAGCCCTGGCATCTGGACCCAGTTCCGGATCTCTTGATCCACCAGTCGGGTCAGCAGCACCGGGCCATTCATTCTCTCAACCTCACTGCTTGGTTGCTCCACTTCCTTCCCTAGCCAGGCTACCGATGATTTCTGACTCAGTCAGAGACATCTTAGTGTCTTCTTTAAAGTCGGCCACTAGGACTGTTTATGCTAGCAAGTGGCGGCGTTTTCTATTTGGGCAAATTCCAGAAATATTGATCCCTTTACTGCTCCTGTACATTCTGTTTTAGATTTCCTGGCGGAAGTTTTTCATTCAGGATCCTCGTCATCTACAGTCAAAGTACAACTGGCTGCTATTTCCAAGTATCATGTGGGCTTGCATGACAATAACATTATGTCTCATAGATTATGCAAGGCCTTTCTGAGAGGAGTTTTTCTCCTAAAGCCACCTATAAAGCATCCTCCTCCGCAATGGGATCTAAACTTAATGTTGGCATCCTTGATACTACCTCCTTTTGAACCGTCTGCTTCGTGTTCTCTGAAGTTATTGACCTAGAAAGCTATATTTCTACTGGCTGTCACTTCTGCAAGAAGGGTTTCCGAGATTCAAGCTCTCTGCATTCGTTCCCCTTATTTGGTTGTTCATAAGGACAGGGTATCTTTAAGAACAAACCCTTCCTTTCTCCCCTAAGTTGTGTCTCAAACCAATATCAACCAATCTATAGATCTTCCGGTCTTTTTCCCAAACTATTCCGACAGAGCTGAACAGAAACTGCATTTTTTGGATGTCCATCGTCAGCTCAGGTACTATTTGCATAGAACTAAACAATTCAGGAAATCGGACCAGTTATTTGTCTCCTATGCAGAAAACAGGATAGGTCTTCCAGTTTCTAAAGTGACCTTATCCAGATGGTTGACTTCCACCATTTCCTATGTGTACTCTCTCAGAGGCAAACAGCTATCTTCTAAACCGAAAGCACACTCAACCAGGAGTCTATCCACTTCTGCAGCTTTTCAGGATAGACTACCTATTGATACCATTTGTGCAGCAGCTACTTGGGCCACGCCTCATACCTTTGTCTCTCATTACAAGTTGGACTTGGCCTCCAGAGATAGGGCCAGTTTTGGTTCCACAGTTCTCAAGAGTCTGTTCCATTGAGCCACCCGGGATACAGGTGCTAGGGACGCGGTCCCATCCAGCAAGAATGAAGGCGAGATTGACAACTTAACATTTAGAAGTTATGTACCTACCATAACGTTCCATGTTAGTTGTCTTCTCTCGCCTTCTTTCTTGCGTCCCTCCCTCCTTCCCCCTGGCCTGGACAGATCTTGAAGAAGTTTCCTATCAGGTTGTTTTCCTCCTGAGCCTTCATATGAGGACTTCTATTATGAACTTGTGTTCCTAATTTTGTTAGGTTAGTCTTTAGCAGGGTAGGTTAGCTACCAAACGAGATCTGAGGTAGTTCCGCCTTGCATCATGGGATATAGGGTTGCCTCGAGCTGGTAAAAGGAGTTCCTAAGCTAAAACAAGTGCCGAGTCAGAGCTGAGGATCGGCTCCGAACCCATCCAGCAAGAAAGAAGGCGAGAGAAGACAACTAACATGGAACGTTATGGTAGGTACATAACTTCTAATTTTTTTCCCTCAGATTTCTGATTTGGACTCAGGATAGCTCAGTGTTAGATTCTCCCTGTGAGTGGGGATGTTCTACATGTTTCACTGTTGCAGTCATTACATTTGGGTTATCTGCTTGCAGGTAGCCCTCAGTCGGCCTGATTAACTAACTCTTGGGTCCTGCGTTGGTTGCTGTCTCCGTGACGTTAGGTCGTCAGGGGTATAAAACATGCAGCCGACGTCATTACATCAGTCTTTCTTGCCATGTGGTGCCTGAAGCAGAAGCAGTTCGCAAGTGCCAGTCGGCCGACTCCTGAAAATTTTGCTTTCGAGTTTCAGATCCGAAGTCTTCAACTAAAAGCTAAGTAACCCGTTGGGGAAACTTTTTCTTGCTCTAAACCGATGTCAGTAAAAGTAAATTATTGCAATACTTGTGGAAAGCAAATACCTCATAATAATTTTCATTCGTACTATATTCCTTGCCTAGGACCTGACCTCAATGTACCTTGCTGTCAGTTTTGTGCCTTATTTAAACCACAAACTATCCATCTTCGGTATATTTGCGCTTCTAAATTTTTTGGTGCTCGGTTCAGTTATCCTGATGATGTCCTTCAAGGATGCATCTGCAGTCCTTACAAATGGGTTGTCCTGTCGTCAGGCAGCCCTTCGGTCGGCCGGATTCCAAAGTCTGGGTCCAGCTTCGGCTGGTGTCGCACTTCACCCGACGTCATAGCTGCAGTTTTTCGGATATAAAGGCATCAGCCGACGCCATTTTCCTCGGTCTTTCTTGCCGTGGCCAAGCAGAAGCTGTTCGCAAGTGCCGGTCGGTCAGATCCAGAGATTACTACTACCAATATTACAAGACTTCTAAAAGCTAAGTACCCCGTTGGGGACTCTTTCTTGCCTCAGCCGATGTCAGAGAAAGTGAATAACTGTTTATCTTGTGGGAAACAAATACCTCATAAAGATTTCCACTCCTACTGCATACATTGTTTAGGCCCAGACCACGACGTAGCAGCTTGTCTAGCCTGTGCTTCTTTTAACCGACGGACGCTTAGACGTCGGTCGGAGTTTGCTGAACAGATTTTCGGCTCTGATTTTGCCTATATTATGCCGTCGGATCCTCCGACAACGTAACCCGTTGGGGAAACTTTTTCTTGCTCTAAACCAATGTCAGTAAAAGTAAATAATTGCAATACTTGTGGAAAGCAAATACCTCATAAAGATTTTCATTCGTACTATATTCCTTGCCTAGGACCTGACCTCAACGTACCTCGCTGTCAGTTTTGTGCCTTATTTAAACCACAAACTATCCATCTTCGGTATATTTGCGCTTCTAAATTTTTTGGTGCTCGCTCGGTTCAGTTATCCTGATGTTCATCATGTTTCACTGTTGCAGTCATTACAGTTGGGTTATCCTGCTGGCAGGCTACCCGCAGTCGGCCCGAGTTCCAAAGTCTAGGTCCAGCGTCTGTTGCTGTCGCCTCCTCCCTGACGTCAGTGCGCCAGGGGTATAAAAGATGCAGCCGACTCCATTTTCCTCAGTCTTTCTTGCCGCGCGGTACCCGAAGCAAAAGCAGTTTGCAAGTGCCAGTTGGCCGACTCCTGAGATTTTCAAATTTGAATTTCAGATCCAAAGTCTTCATTAAAGCTAAGTACCTCGTTGGGGAAACTTTTTTCTTGCTCCAGACCGATGTCAGAAAAAGTTAATAATTGTATTTCTTGTGGGAAGCAAATACCTCATAAGGATTTTCACTTTTACTGTATTCCTTGCCTAGGCCCTGACCACGACGTTGCTAGTTGTCGGTTTTGTGCTAGATTTAACCAACGCACTATTAAGCGTCAGTACGATTTTACATTTCATTACTTTGGCAGAAGATTAAATTATATAATGCCGTCGGAACAGCCGACTACTGGAGTTTATAAAAAGCGCAAAGAAAAAGAAAAGGACAGGCATCCGAGGTCCAAAACCGACGACGAGGCTTCCGTTAGACCTGTTCGCCGGTTCTCAATGAGGCGCTTTCGCAGCCCCTGACGCCCGCTACCTCAGAGCCACAGGCAGCTTCCGACTCCCATGTGGAGCTGACTAGGCCGCTGGAAACTCAAGGTATTGGACACTCGGAAACTATTTCCTCAGATGGGTCCGGAGCCGCAGAGCAGGCATCGGCTTCTGAGGGTGTTTTCAGGCCTGCACAGTTGTATGTAAAGCCATCTTCAGCTTCAAAGGCAAAGAAACAAGTACAGCATTCTCCTGGACAGGCCCCCATGCCTAAAAAACAGATGCTTAAAATGGCCGAAGACCTAATTACTTTGATCAGGGGTTCCCATCCCCCTCTTGATAAGAGGCCTAGGCAAGAGATAGAATATGAATCTTCAGATCAGGTTTCCATTTCTTCTGATTCCTCTTCTGAACAGGAATATTCCCTTCCTCCCTATGAGGATTCTGATGCTGAAGAATCTATCCCTTCAGCCTCACCTCCTGAGGATTATTCTTTTGGGGAGACCCTGCATACTGTGAGGGAGCATTTCCATTGGGAGAGCCAAGATTACTCAGAATCCAAGAAAAGGCTCAGAGACTTCCTTTTATTACACCAGCACAGGCCCCTTGCTATTCCTCCTGTTTTAGACATTGTAGATGATGTATTTTCAGAGTCCGGTCTGTCTCCTGACACTCTACCACCAGCTCCTGTTAAACCAGACAGATACTATAGGGTTCTTGATTCTCATAAATTTCTTTACAAAACCCCTGCTGCTGACCCGGAAACTATTTCTCAGGGTCCGAAGGGGGACAAGGCTTCCACTGCAAAAAACCCTATCCGCTCTGATAGGGATTCAAGGGCCCTGGACAGATGGGGGGAAAAAGATTTATACTTCTGCTACCTTGGCTGTAAGAGCTTTAAATTGTCAGTTTCATATGCTTAAATATCAGCAATATGTTATGTCACAGCTTAAACAGAAAATGTTGACAAATTCAGAATGTGCAGAAAACAAAGAGCTGCAGGATTTATTGCATGCAGCTGAACAAATGGGAAAGCATACTTTGCAATGTGGTTTTGATTCTCTAGAGGCCTCCTGCAGGGCCGCAGTTACAGGTTCTGTCATTAGGAGGCATGCTTGGTTAAAAGAACAGAATCTGCCCGATCATGTTAAAGCAAAGCTATTAGATGCTCCATTACAACATGATACCTTGTTTGGTGTTAAAGCAGAAGAGGTGTTGAAGAAAATGGAGGACAAACCTAAATCTATGCAAACCGTGAAGGATTTCTTACAGGTACAGCCTCCCGGATTTAGCAGGAACTGGCCTTCAAAGAATCGGTCCTTTCCAGTGTCAGACAGGCCACAAAGAGGCAAATACAGACGCAGATCACAGCCCCAAGGCTCATACAGGTCTAAACAGTGGGGTGCTTTAACCTCCAAAAGCAGAGAGGAAAAATCACAGCCATACAGGAAGCAGTCTCAATGACTTTCCCCTGCCAGCACCAAGCACTTATCTTCTGGCAGCTCCTTTGGGGGGAAAACTAGCACTTTTTTCGCAAAATTGGCACATGATCACCCAGGACGAATGGGTCTTAAATATTGTATCTCAAGGCTACAGGTTCCACTTTCACACCCTGCCAAGGCCAAACGGTATGCCAGACCTGCCACGCAATCAATGGGCAGAGGCACAAAAACAAGTTTCATCCCTCATGGACATGAGAGCCATTCAGCAAGTACCACAGCAAGAGCATAAGTTCATAGGTTCATACTAGGCTATCTGCCCTAGGGCATTTAAAGGATTTTACTCAAGGCTATTCTTGGTACCCAGAAAGGACAAAGCCTGGAGACAAATACTGGACCTGTCTATCCTAAACACATTCCTGGATATTCCAAAATTCAAAATGTTAACTCTGCAGCAGCTTCTGCTCATGCTGGGCAAGAAGGCTCGACTTGTGACTTTAGACCTAAAAGAGGCATACCTGCATGTCCCAATCAGACAATCATGCAGAAGATACCTCAGATTTATAGCTGGCTCAATGCACTACCAATTCTCTGCACTGCCGTTTGGCTTATCTACTGCGCCCAGGGTCTTCGCAAAATGCCTTGCACCAGTAATTGCATTTTGCAGACAAAGAGGAATACAAATATATCCTTACTTGGACGACTGCCGTATTCAAGCAGAGAACAAGGACATCCTACTACAGCATCTGGCGTTTGTAAAAAGATTACTAACAGGTCTAGGGTACACAGTAAAGGAAAAGAAATCAAAGCTCGTACCCTCTCAAGAGATAATATTCCTGGGTGCAAGCTTAAATACAACTGCCCAGATGGCTTATCTCACGCCAGACAAACACAGACAACTGACTACTTATTTCAAAATGTTGGCAACAAAGATCCAGTTATCTGCAAGAAAAATTCTGCAGGCTTTGGGCTTCATGGCATCCTGCATACTGCTAATTCCATATGCAAGACTGCATATGAGGAAACTTCAATGGTATCTGAAAAGTGTTTGTGGACTCAACATTGCCACAGCCTGGAAACAATAAATGTTAAGTTGTCCATCTCGCCTTCATTCTTGCTGGATGGGTTCGGAGCCGACCTCGGCTCCTTCGCCACTCTAAAAGCTCGAGAGTTGGTTCCACCGCCTCGAGGCACCCCTTTATATCCCACAATGCTAGGTAATACCTCAGATCTCGTTTGCCTACAGCCATCGATCGAGGTGTATGGTTTCTACCGGCTTCAGGTTAGTTATTATATATTAATCTATAGTGTATTTAAACCCCCTTAATTTAGTCTTTTATAGTTATTTCCCTTAACTTAGTGGATTTTGACCCTTTCCTCCCTGTTTATCCACTCTTTTTTCCACAAAAACTTATTAGTTCTTCCCTCAGGCCTTCGGGCCCTTCCATCCCCTTAGTGGAGTATGTGTTTTTTTTAGGGATCTAAAAAAGAACTAATCTCCCTGTTTTTTTTGTTTAACCTTGTGAAAAGTGTAATCGGTGTGTTTGTGTGTGTGTCTGGTTACACTTTCTTCATTATGTCTAAAGAGTCAAAGGTCTCAGGCTTCAAGAAGTGTGACTCGTGCTGTCAGAAAATGTCTCTGACAGACGGTCACACTTCTTGTGTATACTGCCTGGGACCTTTACACCTGCAGGACTCTTGTGCTGTATGCCATGGCTTCAGCCCTAGAGTCCTGCAGGAAAGAAAAAACAAACTCATTCTAAGAGGTTTGCTTAAGCCTGAGGGTTCCCCTACTGTTGCCGGGCAAACCCTCTAAGGCTTCTAGGTCCTCGACTCCAGCTTCTGAGTGGGCCTAAGGCCGGAACCTTCTGCTACATTGGCTCCGCTGGAGCCGATGAGTCTCGAACTGCAGCTTCTGTGGTTCCCTCGGCTCCGGCTGGAGCCGAGGCATTGAAATTCCTGTGTCTGCTCGATCAGACCTCGGAGCCGACATCTAGAAAGAGGTCTAGGTCACCGTCCATTGGCTCCGTTCATTCGGCTCCAGCGTCTCCCTTGCTGTCTGAACGGAGCCATAGATCTCACTCCTCTAGGTCATCGAGGATTTCGGATCATGACCTTCAGAGGGTAGTGAGTCGACTTCTTAAGTCCGAGGCACTGGCCCAAATGCTTCAGAGCCCGACTCATCAGTCGATGCTTGGCCCTATCCCTCAAAATGTTCCTCCTCCGACTCCTTTGAGCTCGGAGCCGGGGCGTTTCAGAACCGAGACTGTGGTAGCGTCGGAGCCGATACAATTGTCTTTGGTTCCGTCGTCGGCTCCGATTTCTTCCTTTGAAGAATCTCAGCGCCGGACTTCCCTCGTCGGCTCCGAGGAGGTGAGTGGCATCGGACCCTTGTCCGACCCCGCTCTCCCTCTCGGTGCTTGGCCGGTGAGTTCGGCTCCAACATCGCCTCGAGCCATCACTGTCGGTGCCGAGGGTTCTCAGCTTTGGAGCGGGGACCTCTGGCTCTGCCTGACAGGGGTGCGTCGAGGTCATGCGGTGTGTTGGAACCTGGTTCATCTCCACAGTCGGCCCGTCCGCCCCTCCTCTTCGGTGCCTCAGGTTATGTCTACTCACTCCCTCATCCCAGACCGCAGAGAGCCAGCTCCTCAAGAATCCCCTGTGGGGATCTCATCCTCTTCGAGGCCTCTCCTGAATTGGCAGGGGAGCCCCTAGGAAGAGAAGTGTAAGAGGAAGCACATAGACTCACCTGAGTCTGTCACCTCTGACACAGATTTAGAGGATTCGAGGGTTCCCCGTTCCCCTTCTGAAGATGTCTCCTTTGCAGACATTCTAGAGATCCTGAAACAGAGGGAAATTGGCCAGCCCTTAACCCTTCGGAGGATGAATCTGTGTATCTTGAGGCGTTGGCTCTCGCCCTTCCACCTCCTGGGTGTCCCCTTGACCCCCTCATGCAGGTGGTAGCAAAAAGGCTTGGACGGCTCCTGACTCAGTGGACCCCACCCCAGGAGACCTTCAAAGTTTATCACAGCACCAGCAGATAAGCAATATCTGACCAAGGGAGTTTCTGTGGATGCTATGGTGGTAGCTGCTGCCACTAAGAAGGAACTAGCTGATCCTTGCGTGCCTGTCCATCCTCCTAACAAGGAATCTAGGTCTGTGGACAGGCACGGAAGCGGATGTTTTCGCCAGCGACCTTTGCTATCGTTCGCTGAACTACCTATGCCATTTCACTGCCTTCAAAGAGATTTGATCAAGGAAGCGAGTGAGATGTTGAAGGATCCTACAGCTGCGGGTTTTCAGAAGATGAATGCTCAGCTGGCTACCCTAAACTCTATAGCTAACTCCTCCATGCCTCCTTTCATATGCGGCTGATGGAGCGAGCAGGGCATGAGGGACAGGTGTTGCCTTACACCGCATGCCTGGATGCGGCTATGCAATTTTGCGGACCCCTTTAAACGTCTTTCACTAATTCCCGTTTGGTGGATCATCTCTTTGGTCCTCAAGTGAAAGAAACCTTGACGAGGTGCAAGACGGATGGCAAAACTCTTTCTGCCATCGGAGTCCGTTTTCTACTCCTTCTAGGCCTTACCCCAAAGGCCAGAAAAGTGGGAAAATGTGGTTCCAAACAATCTCAAGGGACTTTGCCTGATGCACAGAGTCGGTTCCCTCCAGAGGCAGAGGGGGAACTATAATGGTAGACGTAAGCCCTAGAGGCAGGGGTCCACAGAACCAGGGCAATCGAGAAACTTTTCCGATAAGCCCTTCCAGCATCCCTGAGGTGTTGCCCGACTGTCCACCTTCGAGGCAGTCAGGGAAGATTGTCACTGTACCCAGAAGCCTGGCGATCCCTAACTCAAGACAAGTGGGTACAGTCCATCATTTCGAAGGCTATTCCATTCCGTTCTTCGTATGCCAAATCAATCAAAAATCCCTTCCAGATGTTCCACCCGCTCAAAGGGATCAAGCAGCGTTGGAAATATCAAAGTTGCTTGCAAAAAGAGCCATTCAGCCAGTGCCAGCAGACTAGCAAGGATCCGGAATCTACTCCAAATTCTTTTTGGTTCCAAAGAAAACAGGGGACTGGAGACCCATTTTGGATCTCAGTATCTTGAACAAGTCGGTCAAGAAAACAAGGTTTCGGATGGTCATGCTTCAATCCATCCTACCCCTTTTGGGAAAGGAAAACTGGATGTGCTCTATAGACCTCCAGGATGTGTACTATCATATAAAAATGAACAGACGCTCCAGGAGATTTCTCCGCTTCTGGCTGGGATCCAGTCACTTTCAATTCAGAGCCCTGCCCTTTGGTCTCACCACTGCCCCCCGGGTGTTTACCAAATGCATGGCAGTGGTAGCTTCTCACCTGAGACTTCAAGGATTCCAGGTGTTTCCATATTTGGACGACTAGCTCCTCACAGCTCCTACCAAGCATCTTCTTCTAATGGCCAGAGACTACACTTTTCACATTTGTCAAAAGTTAAGCATCTCAATAAATTGCGAAAAGTCTGTTTTGTCGCCTTGTCGTGCTATTACCTTCATAGGCGCAAATCTAGACACAATCAACATGTCTGCGAGACTAACAGACCAAAGAATAACAGACATACGCAAACTGGTCTCCCTTCTCTTCCACAACAAAAGAGTCAAAGCCAGATTAGTTCTGAAAGTACTGGGGATTATGGCGGCTGCTATCCCTCTACTTCTATTAGCCAGATTCCACATGAGAATCCTTCAGTGGATGCTCTTCACACAATGGTCGTACCAGCAACTTCCAATGTCCCACACCATTATGATTACGCAAGCATGCAAGAATCATCTTCTTTGGTGGATGTCTTCCCCTCAGCTCTTCCTGGGAAGACCCTTTGTTCCTTCCCCTCCGGTTGCTACTCTGACAACGGACGCCTCCCTGATCGGGTGGGGGGGGCATTATCAGGGCAGAACCACTTGCATATAAATGTTCTAGAGATGAGAGCAGTGCTTTTAGCGTTGCAAGCCCTTCAAGACTCTCTTCCCTTGGGAACGATAGCAATCCAGACAGACAATATGTCTGTAGTGTGGTATATCAACAAACAAGGCGGAACCAGGTCCTATCCCCTATGTTGAGAAGCACTCAGACTGTGGCAATGGGCGATTTCTTCTCAGCGGTTTCTGATAGCAACGCACATCCCCGGGAAGTCCAATCTAATCGCGGACAAGTTGAGCAGAGCTATCCTCATGCCTCACGAGTGGTCTCTGAAAGATTCTATATTGGAGAGAATATTTCTCAAGTGGGGTCAGCCTTGCTGCGACCTTTTTGCTACTCCCCAAAACAGCAAGTGCAGAGATTATTTCACCCTGTTCCCGTGTCCAGGCCAGCCCAGCAGAGACGCTCTAGTCCAAGTTTGGCCCCGGGGACTTCTCTATGCATTTCCTCCCTTCCCACTAATCTCTCGAGTGATACAGAAAGCTATCGCTCAGAAGGCCTCATTGATCCTCATTGCTCCTTACTGGCCTCGACAGGTTTGGTTCCCCTTTCTACATCAATTTCTGTTGGAGCAACCTTGGCATCTGGACCTAGTTCCAGATCTTTTGATCCATCAATCGGGTCAGTTACATCGCTCCCTCCCCTCTCTGAACCTCACTGCTTGGTTCCTCCAATTCCAACCTTAGCCAGGCTTCCTCAAATATCTCACTCTGTTCGAGATATTTTGATAGCTTCCCATAAATCTTCCACTTTCGGAAGATTTATCTTAGTAAGTGGAAACGTTTTGCCTATTGGGCTCAAGGAAGGGACATAGATCCTTTCACTGCTTCCATCCAAATAGTCCTTGATTTTCTAGCTGAACTCTTCCATGCAGGTTCATCTCCTTCTACTCTTAAAGTTCAATTGGCAGCTATTTCTAACTTTCATGTGGGCATCTCAGATTCTGCCATCATGTCTCACAAGCTTTGCAAAGCTTTTTGAAGGGAGTTTTTCTTCTCAGACCTCCTATAAGAAATCCTCCTCCTTCTTGGGACCTTAATTTAATTCTCACATCTTTGATTCTTCCCCCTTTCAAACCTGCAGCTTCCTGTTCATTGAAATTGCTATCCTGGAAGACTCTCTTTCTGGTAGCCATTACTTCAGCTAGAAGGGTCTCAGAACTTCATGCACTCAGCAGTCGACCACGTATCTATTGTTTCATAAAGACAGGGTGTCCTACGAACCAATCCATCCTTTTTACCTAAAGTAGCCTCTGCGTCTAACCTAAATCAAAGCATTGACCTCCCTGTGTTTTTTCCTAACTTTTCTAACTGGTCTGAACAAAAATTGCATTGGCTAGATGTTCATCGTCAGTTAAGGTATTATTTGGATAGAACCAAACAGATCAGAAAAACTGACCAGTTGTTTGTCTCTTATGCAGAAGGCAGAAAGGGACTTTCAGTTTCGAAGGTATCACTCTCCAGATGGCTAACATCTCTGATTTCCTTTGCTTATGAAATTAGACACCAAAAGCTCCCTAACAAACCTAAGGCCCACTCCACCAGAGCTTTGGCTACTTCTATAGCCTTCCAAGACAGGCTGCCTATTGACACCATTTGTGCAGCGGCTACTTGGGCTACTCCTCACACTTTCATTTCTCATTATAAGTTGGATTTAGCTTCTAGACATAGAGCTAACTTTGGTTCCACTGTTCTCAAGAGTCTGTTCCGATAGGCCACCCGGGACAAGGTGCTAGGGGCTGTCCCATCCAGCAAGAATGAAGGCGAGATGGACAACTTAACATATAGAAGTTATGTTCTTACCATAACGTTCCATGTTAGTTGTCTTCTTCTCGCCTTCTTTCTTCGCCCCACCTCCTTCCCCCTAGCCTGGACAGACCTAGAGGAGTTTGATTGTGACCTCTCTTTCTACCACCTCTATTGTATATAGGTATATGCTATTCTGTGCATATATTCCTCCATCAGGTTTTCAGGTCACTTTCTTCCCTTCCTTTTATAGAGGTGGGTTTCTTTCCCTTTTCCAGTGGTTCTGGAGTTATTTTTGGCTGGGCATAGCTTACAAACGAGATCTGAGGTATTACCACCTAGCATTGTGGGATATAAGGGGAGCCTCGAGCCGGTGGAACCAACTCTCGAGCTTTTAGAGTGGCGGAGCCGAGGTCGGCTCCGAACCCATCCAGCAAGAAAGAAGGCGAGAAGAAGACAACTAACATGGAACGTTATGGTAAGAACATAACTTCTATTTACCCACATTCCCTGCCTGCAACAGGAGTTTCGATTGTGGGCAAAAGCCTGTCACCTCAGCACGGAACAGCCATTCACCTTACCCACAGCCAGACAGACATTGACAACAGATGCCTGCCTGGGGGGCCCATATGGCAGGAAGATGTATTCAGGGCACATGATCCGCAAGTCAAATGCATCTACATATCAATCAAAAAGAGATGCTAGCTGTTCAGAATGCCCTGACAGCCTTCAAGGATCAACTTCATCCAGGACAACTACTGATAAAGACGGACAATACTACAGTCATGTGGTACATAAACAAGCAGGGGGGCACGCATTCCTACCCCCTCTGCAGACTAGCCATGAACTTGTGGGACACAGCACTGACTTACCAAGTACATCTGCAAGCACAATTCCTGCCAGGAAGGCTAAATACTCTGGCAGACAAACTAAGCAGAAACATAATGGATCCCCACGAGTGGAAATTGGATCCACAAGTCTTCAGCATGATAACAACGAACTGGGGATGCCCGGACATGGACCTATTTGCCTCCCCTCACAACTGCCAACTACAGAGATTCTGCACAAGGACTTATCACAAGCAAGCATGGAAAGTGGATGCTCTATCTTTCAGCTGGAAAAACCTAACAGTATATGCCTTTCCTCCTCTGCCTCTCCTCCCCAAGATACTCCTCAAGGTCAGACAAGAGAAGCCAAAAATGATACTGATTGCTCCAGACTGGCCCCGCCAGCACTGGTACCCAATCCTAAAGAGCTTGGACATTACCTCAAATTCCTCACTTATTGACCAACAAGACACTCAGATACTGCACAGCCAACTCAGGACCTTAAACCTGGCAGCATGGTGGATAATGTAGCCATTCAAGACACACCTCTCTAAAGCAGTGATGGATGTTATTTTGGAGGCCAGGAGGCCTAGCACCAGAAAATCTTATGCAGAAAAATGGAAGAGATTCTGTGCTTGGAACCAGGCACTAGGTATTGACACGACTGTTCCAAATATTCCTCAGATTTTGCAGTACTTAACTGAGATGCTGGATAAAGGCCTTTCCTTTTCATCAATTAAAATTCATGCCTCTGCCATTTCAGCTCATTACAATACAGAACCACCTATTTTTTCTCATCCATTGCTAAGGCAGTCCCTCAGAGGGGCCAAAAACATAAGACCTCCAAGGAGAGCACCAATACCTGCTTGGGACCTCAACTATGTCTTGGAAAAACCCACACTGCCGCCTTTTGAGCCAGCCTCTGCAGCTGATATAAAATTCTTATCCTGGAAAACAGCTCTGCTCCTAGCAATAACCTCCGCTAGATGAGTCTCCGAGTTACAGGCACTCATGGCTGTGGAACCTTTTATCATTTTCCATCCTGACAGGGTTTCTCTAAGGACAACCCTACATTTATGCCTAAGGTAGTGTGCAGTGTGGCCCTTAACCAAACAATTAATTTGCCTGCCTTTTACCCAAACCCACAGAATAAGGGTGAGAGACTTCTGCATTCGTTGGACATTCACAGGCAGCTACGCTTCTACTTGGACAGAACCAAAGCTTTCAGAAAGACTGAACAACTTCTAGTGGCATATGCTGCAGGATCACAAGGAAAGCCCATCTCAAAACAGACTATTTCAAATTAGATAGGCCACTGCATTTGTTTCTGCTATTCACAGCATGGCAAATCAGTGCCTAAGGGCATTAGGCCACATTCAACCTGAGCAGCAGCCACTTCAGCAGCCTTCCTCAGAGGAGTACCAACCAAAGACATCTTAGAGGCTGCAACTTGGAGTTCAGTGCATACTTTTATAAAGCACCATCACTTACCTCTCTACTCTAAATCCAGGGCAGGCTTTGCCACTGCAGTTCTGCAGGGCCTATTAGCCTCTCGTAATCCTATTTAGCCAGCCTCCCAGCCTTAGCTTTGGGATTCAACCCAATTGTAATGAGTTCAACAGTGAAACACGATGAACATAGTACAGTTGTGTATCTACCATAAATGTAGATGTTAGAGTGTATTCACTGTTGCAGTCCAGGTTACCCTCCCACCATCCCCCTTTTCCTTGCTCGGACCTATCTGTACTTCTCTATTCTATACAACCTATGTGGTGTAGTTGCTTGTAGATGAAGGAAAAGTTGTTTTTTGTGTATGCATGCTTATTGGCATCATTTAGCCTACCCTTTTAGGGGTACCTGACATCTGGGGCAAGAAAAACTGAGGAAAATGGCGTTGGCTGCATCTTTTATACCCCTGGCGCACTGACGTCAGGGAGGAGGCGACAGCAACCGACGCAGGACCTAGACTTTGGAACTCGGGCCGACTGCGGGTAGCCTGCCAGTAGGATAACCCAATTGTAATGAGTGCAACAGTGAATACACTCGAACATCTACATTTATGGTAAGTACACAACTGTACTATATGTCTTTGGTAAGCCATCTAACTACCGACATTCCGAAGAAATGCAAAGATAAAGACAGAGACAGGATGCCCAGTTCGCCGGTACTCAGTGAGGTGCTTTCGCAGCCCCTGGTACCCACTACTTCAGATTCGCAGGCCTCTACTGAGACCCATTTGGAGTCCTGTGTGCCGCGAGATGCTTCAACTGTGGAACCTGCGGATGTCTTTACCATGGATGGACCCAGAGCTGCTGTGCAGGCCCCGGCTTCTGAGAGTGTATTCAGGCCTACTGACTTGCATATTAAACCGGCGCCATCTTCTTCTTCTTCAAGGCCTAAAACTCGAACCATGCCTAGAAAACTGACGCCCAGACCTCATGGTCGGGCCTCTATGCATAAAGAACAAATGATAAGAATGGCTGAAGACTTTATTACTTTAATCAGGGGAAGCCAACCTTCCCCCTCTGAGACCTAAGACTGAGTTTTCGTATGATACTTCTGACCAGGATTCTGAAATTTCTGATGATAAGTTGTCAATCTCGCCTTCATTCTTGCTGGATGGATGGGTTCGGAGCCGATCCTCGGCTCCGACTCGGCACTTGCTTAGCTTGAGAACTCCTTTTACCAGCTCGAGGCAACCCTATATCCCATGATGCAAGGCGGGACTACCTCAGATCTCATTTGCCGCTTTGCGAAGAGGTCTCCTTTTTTGCCAGCTGAGGTAAGTTTGAGTTTTTCAAACAGCTTAAGTCAGGGTTTATCTTCCCCTTTCCTATTTTTTAGTGTGTAGTGTCCATACAATCACCCTATTCCCCTTATAGTTAAAAAATTTTTACTTTATAAAAAGTTTAAAAATTTCAGTTAGGCCTAGGCCTTCCTTATTAATCCCTACCTGTGTGTCTGTGGGATTAATTTGTGTGACTGTTTTGGGGTGTGTGTGTGTGAGTATTTTATTACTCTTTTCCTTAGACTATGTCTAAAGAGGTAAAGGTCTCGGGCTTCAAGAAGTGTGACTCGTGCTGTCAGAAAATGTCTCTGACAGACGGTCACACTTCTTGTGTTTACTGCCTGGGGCCTTTACACCTGCAGGACTCCTGTGCTTTGTGTCACTCTTTTAGCCAGCGAGTCCTGCAGGAAAGGAGGAATAAGTTAATCCTCCGTGGCTTGCTAAAGCCGGAAGGTTCACCCACTAAACCTGGGTCCAGTAAGCCTTCCAAGCCATCTAAGGGTCAGGCTACAGCTTCCAAGCCTTCCCCAGTGGCTCCGACTCCTGGTCGAGATCGCTCGGCTGGAGCCGATCTTTCTCCTTCTCAGCTAGGGTCGGTTCCGACACCCAATCTGTTGTTGCCTTGTCGGCTCGGCTGGAGCCAACACAGTATCCAGTATCGGCGAAGCCTTCGCTCCATCTGGAACCCATAGGACGTCGGCTCCAATGACTTCATCCAAGAAGAGATCTCTGTCCCGTCTTTGGAATCTATCCACTGCCCGAGGTCTCCTCTTTGTCGGAGCGAGTCGGAGCCGATCTTGAGATCTTCCAGGCTGTCTGACCACGATTTAGAGAGGGTGGTAAGCAGGCTGTTAAAGTCGCAGGCACTGGCCCAAATGCTCCATAGCCCGTCAGCAGACTTCGCTATTGCTTCACCCCTTGAACTTCCTCCTCTGACTCCCCACCAGAGTTCGAGCCGGAGCTTCGGGACAGCGACTGTGTCGGCCGGAACCGATACATCCTTTTCGGCTCCGTCGGCTCCGATCTCCTCCTTGAGACCTTCCTTGGAGGATCCGGTCGCCGAGTTTCCCTTGTCGGCTCCGAGGGGCTAGTGGCATCGGACCCTTGTCCACCCGCTATCCCTCTCGGGCTTCGCTTTGGTAAGCTCGGCACCGACATCGACCTCGAGCCTTCCCTCTCAATGGAGCCGGGAATTCCTATTTCTCGAACGGAATATTCGGTCTCCCAGGAGGGGAGCCTTTGAGGTGATGAGGAGTGTCCTGGCACCTGAGCCAGGTCAATGGTCCATCCCTCTAGCTCCTCCCTCTTCGGTGCCTGTAGACGCCTCTTGCCAGCCTCTTGCTCTCAGGCCCAGGGATCCATCGCCCCAGGTTTCCCCATTGGGAATATCTTCCTCTTCCGAGGTTTCTCCTGATCCTGCAGGGGAACCCCCTCGGAAGAGGACGTGTAAGAGGAAACACACAGACTCCCCTGAGTCTACTACATCTGATACCGACTTGGATGAGTCTGAGGGTTCCCCACGATCCCCCTCTGAGGATGTCTCCTTTTCAGACATCCTTGAGCTCCACAAACAGAGGGGGAATTTTCCCTCCATTGACCCCTCCGAGGATGAGTCTGTATACCTGGAGGCTTTTGGATCCCGACCCTCCACCTCCTGGGTGTCTCCGCCTTTCGACCCACTTATGCAGGTAGTGGCTCGAAGGCGTGGCAGCTCCAGATTCTGTGGAACCTGTCCCCAGGAGACCATCCAAGTTTATTACGCCCTACGACAAACAGTTTCTTTCCAAGGGCGTCTCTGTGGATGCTATGGTGGCGGCCACCAAGAAGGAACTTGGATCCTTCAGTACCTGTCCATCCTCCTAACAAAGATTCTAGGACCATGGACAGGTATGGAAAGCGGATGTTTTCTTCAGCGACCTTTGCTATCGTTCGCTGAACTACCTTTGTCACTTCACCAGGCTTCAAAGAGATATTCTCAAGGAATTAGGTGAAGTGGTCCAGGATCCTTCTGCTGCTGGGGCTCAAGAAAAGATTGCCTCACAGCTAGCAATCCTGAATTCCTTATCCAACTCCTCCATGCGGCTCATATCCTATGCGGCCGATGGAGCAGGGCCGCAGGCACAGGAGTGCTCTTAGACGCCAAGCCTGGATGCGGCTTTGTAATTTTGCGGACCCCTTTAAGGCGTCCTTCACCAATACCCCCTTTGACGGTTCGTCTTTGTTCGGACCTCAGGTGAAGGATACCTTGACCAGGTGTGAGCAGGACGGTAAAACTCTTTCTGTCGTTGGAGTCCATTTTTCCACCCCTTTAGACCATATCCCAAGGGTCAGAAAAGAGGGAAGATGTGGTTCCGCAAAGCCCAAGGAGCTACACCGGATACACGTGGTCAGTTTACCCCCAGAGGCAGAGAGGGTAACAATAATAGACGCCGCCCTAGAGGCAGGGGGTGGTCCTCAGAACCAGGGCAACAGGGAGTCTCTTCCTGAGAAGCCCTTTCAGAACCCCTGAGGTGTTGCCCGACTGTCCACCCTTGGAGGCAGTCAGGGGAAGGATTTCGCTGTACCCAGTAGCCTGGCATTCCCTTTCACAAGATATGTGGGTACAGTCGATCATATCCGAGGGTTTCAAAATCCCCTTCAAAGGTATCCTGCACTCAACATTCCCTTCCAGACATCTCACCCGGTCAAAGGGATTTGGCAGAACAGGAGGTTTCAAAGCTCCTAAAAAGAGCCGGCCCAGACTGTTCCGCAGACCAAGTAGGATCCGGCCTACTCGAGATTCTTTTGGTCCCCAAAGGACGGAGATTGGAGACCAATATTAGACCTGAGCAGTCTAAACAGATTTGTCAAGAAGGCAAGATTCCAGATGGTCACGCTTCAGTCCATTCTGCCCTTTCTGGGCAAGGACAACTGGATGTGCTCTATAGACTTTCAGGACGCTGCACTATCACATAAAGATTCACAGGCGCTCCAGAAGGTTTCTCCGCTTTCGCTAGGGACCAGTCATTACCAATTCAGAGCCCTGCCCTTTGGCCTCACTTCAGCCCCCAGAGTGTTTACCAAATGCATGGCAGTGGTCACAGCTCATCTGAGACGTCAAGGATTCCAGGTGTTTCCTTATTTGGACGACTGGCTCCTCTCCGCCACCACCAGGTGTCAGCTTCTTCAGACCAGAGACTACACTCTGCAGCTTTGCAGGAGTTTAGGAATTTCAGTGAATTTCGAAAAATCTTCTCTGCGGCCTTGCCAGTCTATCACCTTTATAGGCGCAGAATTAAACCCCATCAAAATGTTTGCCAGACTAACAGATCAAAGAATACTGGACATCCAAAAATACGTTCGGATTCTATTGCAGAGCAGCAAAGTCAAAGCCAGATTGATACTAAAGGTTCTAGGTCTTATGGCTGCGGCCATTGTTCTACTACCACTGGCTCGCTTCCACATGCGTCTTCTGCAGTGGATGTTATTCACTCAGTGGTCGTTCCACAGTCTTCCGATGAGGCACGAAATCTTAGTCACACAATCGTGCAGGACTCATCTGAACTGGTGGATATCTTCCCCTCTTCTTCATCAGGGCCGACCTTTGTTCCCTCCTCCGGTTGCCACAGTTACTACGGATGCCTTTCTGATCGGGTGGGGGCATTATCAGGGCAGGATGGTCCACGGGACGTGGCAACCCATAGAATACCATCTGCACATAAATGTCCTGGAGATGAGAGCGGTGCTTTTAGCGTTGCAAGCCCTCAACGACTTTCTTCCCGCGGGGACTATTGCAGTACAAACGGACATGTCCGTGGTCTGGTACATCAACAAGCAGGGCGGGACCAGGTCCTATCCGTTGTGTCGGGAAGCTCTCAGACTTTGGCAATGGGCAATCTCCTCTCATCGGTTTCTGATAGCAACGCACATCCCCGGCAGGTCCAACCTCTTGGCGGACAGGCTGAGCAGATCCATTCTCATGCCTCACGAGTGGTCTCTCAATCAATCTGTAGTGGACCAGATTTTTCTGAAGTGGGGCACACCTTGTTGCGATCTTTTTGCTACACCCCAAAACAACAAGTGCCCCGATTTCTTCACTCTCTTTCCCCTACCAGGCCAACCCCTGAGAGACTCTCTAACCCAGGATTGGCCCGGGACTTCTGCACGCTTTTCCTCCTTTCCCTTGATTCCACAAGTCATTCAGAAAGCCACCGCTTTGAGGGCCAAGTTGATTCTCATTGCCCCTTACTGGCCTCGACAAATTTGGTTTCCGTCTCTGCATCGTCACCTCCTGGTGCAGCCCTGGCATCTGGACCCAGTTCCAGATCTCTTGATCCACCAGTCGGGTCAACAGCACCGGGCCATTCATTCTCTCAACCTCACTGCTTGGTTGCTCCACTTCCTTCCCTAGCCAGGCTTCCTATGATCTCTGATCCTGTCAGAGATATCTTAGTGGCTTCTTTAAAGTCGTCCACCAGAACCGTTTATGCTAGCAAGTGGCGGCGTTTTCCATTTGGGCAAATTCCAGAAATATTGATCCCTTTACTGCTCCTGTGCATTCTGTTTTAGATTTCCTGGCTGAAGTTTTTCAGTCAGGATCTTCTTCATCTACAGTAAAAGTTCAACTGGCTGCTATTTCCAAGTATCATGTTGGCTTGCAAGATCACAACATTATGTCTCATAGACTATGCAAGGCCTTTCTGAGAGGAGTGTTTCTCCTAAAGCCGCCAATAAAACATCCTCCTCCACAATGGGATCTAAATTTAATGTTGGCATCCTTAATGTTACCACCCTTCGAACCGTCTGCTTCATGTTCATTGAAATTATTGACCTGGAAAACTATATTTTTACTGGCTGTTACTTCAGCAAGAAGGGTTTCCGAGATTCAAGCTTTCTGCATCCGTTCCCCTTACTTGGTTTTTCACAAGGACACGGTATCCTTAAGAACGAACCCGTCCTTTCTCCCCAAAGTTGTTTCTCAAACCAATATTAATCAATCCATCGATCTACCAGTCTTTTTCCCAAACTATTCTGACAGAGCTGAACAAAAGCTTCATTTTTTGGATGTCCATCGTCAGCTCAGGTACTATTTGCATAGAACGAAACAATTCAGGAAATCGGACCAATTATTTGTCTCCTATGCAGAAAACAGGAAAGGTCTCCCAGTGTCTAAAGTGACCTTATCCAGATGGTTGTCTTCCACCATTTCTTATGTGTACTCACTCAGAGGCAAACAACTACCTTCTAAACCGAAAGCACACTCAACCAGGAGTCTATCCACTTCTGCAGCCTTTCAGGATAGACTACCCATTAATACCATTTGTGCAGCAGCTACTTGGGCCACTCCTCATACCTTTGTCTCTCATTACAAGTTAGATTTGGCCTCCAGAGACAGGGCCAGTTTTGGTTCCACAGTTCTCAAGAGTCTGTTCCATTGAGCCACCCGGGATACAGGTGCTAGGACGCTGTCCCATCCAGCAAGAATGAAGGCGAGATTGACAACTTAACATTTAGAAGTTATGTACCTACCATAACGTTCCATGTTAGTTGTCTTCTCTCGCCTTCTTTCTTGCGTCCCTCCCTCCTTCCCCCTGGCCTGGACAGATCTTGAAGAGTTCCTATCAGGTTGTTTCCTCCTGAGCCTTCATTAGAGGACTCCTTTATTATAAACTTGGTTTTCCTAATTTATATTAGGTTAGTCCTTAGCAGGGTAGGTTAGCTACCAAACGAGATCTGAGGTAGTCCCACCTTGCATCATGGGATATAGGGTTGCCTCGAGCTGGTAAAAGGAGTTCTCAAGCTAAGCAAGTGCCGAGTCGGAGCCGAGGATCGGCTCCGAACCCATCCATCCAGCAAGAAAGAAGGCGAGAGAAGACAACTAACATGGAACGTTATGGTAGGTACATAACTTCTAATTTCCTCTGATGACCAGGATTTACCCTTATCTGCCTATGAGGATTCTGATGCTGAGGACTCTATTCCTTCTGCTTCCCCCCCAGAGGATTTCTCTTTTGGTGAAACCTTGCATACTCTCAGAGCTTTTTCATTGGGAAAGTCAGCATTTCTCTGATTCTAAAAAGAGGCTGAGGGATTTCTTACTCCTGCCCCAGCACAGGCCTTTAGCTATACCTCCTGTACTGGACATTGTTGATGATGCCTTTTCGGAGCCTAGCATGGCCCCTGACTCTCTACCTCCTGCTTCCAGAAAACCTGATAGATATTACAGGGTTCCTGACTGTCACAAGTCCCTTTTCAAAAATCATACTGTAGATCCTAAAACCATTTCACAGGGACCCAAGGGCATTAAAGTTACTACTGCCAAAAATCCTACCCCTTCTGATAGAGACTCCAGGGTGCTGGATAGATGGGGTAAGAAGGTATACACTTCTGCAACTTTGGCCATTAGGGCCTTGAATTGCCAATTTCATATGTTAAAGTATCAGCTGCATATTATTGGATTGCTTAAACAGAAAGTGATGATTCCTGATTGTGCTGAAAATAAGGATTTACAGGATTTTATGCATTCTGCTGAACAAGTTGGTAAACATACATTGCAGTGTGGTTTTGATTCACTAGAGGCATCTTGCAGGGCTGAGGAAACTGGGTCTGTACTTAGAAGGCATGCTTGGCTTAAGGAGCAATCCTTGCCAGATCATGTTAAAGCGAAATTACTGGATGCTCCCTTAAATCAGGGCCACCTATTTGGCAACAAGGCAGAAGAAGTTCTTAAAAAGATGGAGGAAAAAGCTAAATCTATGCAAACTGTTAAAGGCTTTTTACAAGTACAACCTCCAAGATTTAGTAGGCATTGGCCTTCTAAGAATTGGTCCTTTCCTGCCTCTTCCAGACCTTCTCAGTCCAAACCCAGATCCAGCAGAGCACCCAAGCTTTAGTCCCAGGGGACGCACAGCACTAAGCAGTGGGGGGCCTCCACTTCCAAATTTGGGAGTAATAAAACTCTCCCCTATGGTAAACTGTCTCATTGACTTCTTTTTAAAACTTCCAAGCACTTCTCAACTGACTGCCCTTTTGGGGGGAAAAATTGCACTTCATGCAAAGAACTGGGGACTCATTACCCAGGACAAATGGGTTTTAAATATAGTGTCCCAAGGATACAGATTTCACTTCCACATGTCACCAACTCCAAGCGGTTGGCCGGATTTACCTCCAAAGCAGTGGGCAGAGGCCCAAAAGCAAGTACTCTCTCTTAAGCATAGGGGCTATTCAAGTTGGTACCAGAAGAGAAAAAGGGGCAAGGTTTTTACTCGAGAGTTTTACTGATACCCAGAAAAGACAATTCATGGCGTCCTATCCTGGACCTGCCTACTCTAAACACCTTTTTGGTGATTCCAAAGTTCAAGATGCTGACTCTTCACCAGTTGCTACCTATGCTAAGCAAACATGCCTGGTTGGCAACACTAAATTTAAAGGAAGCATACCTGCACATCCCAATCAGGGAATCTTGCAGAAGATACCTACGCTTCAAAGCAGGCTACACGCACTATCAGTTCTCTGCACTGCCCTTTGGCTTATCTACTGCGCCCAGGGTATTCACAAAGTGCCTAGCTGCAGTCATTGCATTTTGCAGGCAAAGAAATATTCAAATATACCAATACCTGGACAATTGTCTAATTCCGGCAGAAAACCAGGACATACTTTTGAATCATCTGGCTTTTGTACAGAGGGTGCTAACTTGTCTGGGGTACACCATAAATGAAAAGAAATCACACCTGGTACCCTGTCAACAAATTATATTCCCGGGAGCAAGCTTGAATACAACTTCCCAGATGGCTTTCCTCACGCCAGAGAAACAAGATGTTCATCGTGTTTCACTGTTGCAGTCATTACTCTTGGGTTATCCTGCTGGCAGGCTGCCCGTGGTCGGCCAGAATTCCAAAGTCTAGGTCCGGCGTCTGTTGCTGTCACTTCTTCCCTGACGTCAGTGCGCCAGGGGTATAAAAGATGAAGCCGACACCATTTTCTTCAGTCTTTCTTGCCACGCGGTGCCTGAAACAAAAGCAGTTCGCAAGTGCCAGTCAGCTGACTCCTGAGATTTTCAAATCTGAATTTCAGAACTGAAGTCTTCATTAAAGCTAAGTACCCGCTAGAAACTTTTTCTTGCTCCAGACCGATGTCAGAAAAAGTTAACAATTGTATTTCTTGTGGGAAGCAAATACCTCATAAGGATTTTCACTCTTACTGTATTCCTTGCCTAGGCCCTGATCACAACATTGCTGTCGGTTTTGTGCTAGATTCAACCAACGCACTATCAAGCGTCGGTTCGATTTTGCATTTCATTACTTTGGCCGACAATTTAATTATATAATGCCGGCAGAACAGCCGATAACCGAAGCTTACAAAAAATGCAAGGACAAGGATAGGCATCAGAGGTCCAAAACCGATGACGAAGCCTCTTCTAGGCCAGTTGCCGGTTTGCTGGTTCTCAGTGAAGCGCTTCGCAGCCCCTGCCGCCCGCTACCTCAGAGCCACAGGCAGCTACCGACTCCCACGTGGAGCCGACTAGGCCTCTGGAAACTCAAGGTATTGGACACTCTGATATCAATCCCTCAGATGGGTCCAGAGCCGCTGAGCAGGCATCGGCTTCTGAGGGTGTCTTCAGACCGGCACAACTATGTTAAGCCATCTTCAGCTTCAAAGCCTCTAAAGCACTAAAGACAAAGAAACAAGTACAGCATTCTCCTCTTCAGACTTCCATGCCTAAAAACAGATGCTCAAAATGGCCCAAGACCTAATTACTTTGATCAGGGGCTCCCATCCCCCTCCTGATGAGGCCTAGGCAAGAGACAGAGTGTTATTCTTCTGATTCCTCTTTAACAGGATTACCCCATGCTTCCCTATGAGGATTCTGATGCTGAAGAATCCATTCCTTCAGCCTCTCCTCCTGAGGACTATTCTTTTGGGGAAACGCTGCATACTATGAGGGAGCATTTCCACTGGGAGAGCCAAGATTATTCCTGGTCTAAGAAAAGGCTCAGAGACTTCCTGCTTCTCCCTCAGCACAGACCCCTAGCTATTCCACCTGTTCTAGACATTGTAGATGATGTATTTTCCGAGTCCGGACTGTCCCCTGACTCTTTACCCCCTGCACCTGCTAAGCCTGACAGATACTACAGGGTCCCGGATTCTACATAAATTCCTATATAAAAACCCCGCAGCAGACCCACAAACTATATCTCAGGGTCCCAAGGGGGGTTAAAGCTTCCACTGCAAAAAACCCTGTCCCCTCTAATAGGGATTCTAGGGCGCTAGACAGATGTGGGAAAAAAGTTTACACTTCTGCCACTCTGGCTGTAAGGGCTTTAAATTGTCAATTTCATATGCTTAAATATCAGTAATATTTAATGTCACTACTTAAGCAAAAAATGTTGACAAATACTGAATGTTCAGAGAACAAAGAATTGCAGGATTTATTGCATGCAGCTGAACAAGTGGGAAAGCATACTTTGCAATGTGGTTATGATTCACTGGAGGCCTCTTGCAGGGCCGCTGTTACAGGTTCTGTTATTAGAAGGTATGCTTGGTTAAAGGAACAAAATCTGTCTGATCATGTTAAAGCAAAATTATTAGATGCACCATTACAGCATGATACTTTGTTTGGTACTAAAGCAGAAGAGGTGTTGTAAAAAATGGAGGATAAAGCAAAATCCATGCAGACAGTAAAAGATTTCTTACAGCTACAGCCACCCAGGTTTAGCAGGAACTGGCCTTCTAAAAATTGGTCCTTTCCAGTCTCTGACAGACCACAAAGAGGTAGATACAGCCATCCTAGAGGCAGATCTCAGCCCCAAGGCTCATACAGACCTAAACAATGGGGTGCTCCTACCTCCAAAAGCGGAGAAGACAAATCACAGCCTTACAGGAAACGGTCCCAATGACTTTCCTCTACCAGTTCCAAGCAGTTTTCTTTTGACAACCCCCTTAGGGGGAAAACTGGCACTTTTTTCATCAAATTGGCAAATAGTAACCCAAGACAAATGGGTTCTGAACGTAGTGTCCCAAGGCTACAGGTTCCATTTTCACACTCTACCAAGGTCAAAGGGCATGCCAGACCTGCCACACAATCAAAGGGCAGAGGCACAAAAACAAATAACAACCCTCATGGACATGAGGGCCATTCAGCAAGTGCCACAACAAGAGCAGGGACAAGGATTTTAACTCCAGACTTTTTCTAGTACGCAGGAAGGACAAAACCTGGAGACCTATTCTGGACCTGTCTATACTAAACATGTTTCTGGAAGTTCCAAAATTCAAGATGTTGACTCTTCAGCAGCTACTGCCCATGCTGGGCAAGAGGGCTTGGCTCGTAACTTTGGACCTAAAAGAGGCATACCTGCATGTCCCAATCAGACAATCTTGCAGAAGATACCTCAGATTCATAGCTGGCTCAATGCATTACCTATTCTCTGCACTGCCCTTTGGCTTATCTACTGCGCCCAGGGTCTTTACAAAATACTTGGCACCAGTAATTGCGTTTTGCAGACAAAAAGGAATTCAAATATATCCCTACTTTGACGACTGCCTAATTCAAGCAGAGAACAAAAGACACTCTTCTTCAGCATCTGGTGTTTGTAAAAAGATTACTAATTGGCCTAGGGTACACAGTAAATGAAAAGAAATCAAAACTAGTGCCCTCTCAAGAGATAATATTCCTGGATGCACGCTTAAATACAACTGCCCAAATGGCTTATCTCACGGCTGACAAGCAAAAACAACTGATTACTTACTTCAAGAAATTGGCAACAAAAACCCACTTATCTGCAAGGAAAATCCTGCAGGCCTTTGGTTTCATGGCATCCTGCATTCTACTAATTCCATATGCCAGACTGCATATGAGGAAACTTCAATGGTATCTGAAAAGTGTTTGGACTCAGCATTGCCACAGCCTGGAGACAGTAATTGCACTCATTCCCTGCCTACAACAGGTGTTTCGATGGTGGGCAGAAGCCTGTCACCACAACAAGGGTCTGCCATTCAGTTTACCCACAGCCAGACAGACACTGACAACTGATGCATCAGATTATGCCTGGGGGGCCCATATGGCAGGAAAATGTATTCAAGGCACATGGCCTGTAAACCAGATGCATCGTCACATCAATCAAAAAGAGATGCTAGCTGTCCAAAACTCCCTGACCGCTTTCAAGGACATGCTTCATCCAGGACAATTACTGATAAAAGACAGACAACACTATGGTCGTGTGGTACATAAACAAGCAGGGAGGTACTCATTCTTACCCCCTCTGCAGACTAGCAATGACCTTATGGGACACAGCACTGGCTTTTCAAGTCCACCTACAAGCACAATTCCTGCCAGGAAAAACAAATACTCTGGCAGACGAACTAAGCAGAAACCTCATGGATCCCCACAAATGGAAACTGGATCCACAAGTCTTCAAAATGATAATAAGTAAATGGGGTTGCCCAGACATAGATCTATTTGCCTCCTCTCACAACTGTCAACTGCCGAGATTTTGCACAAGGATTTACCACAAGCAAGCATGGAAAGTGGATGCCTTATCATTCAGCTGGAAAAATCTAACAGTATATGTTTTTCCCCCTCTGCCTCTCCTTCCCAGAGTACTCCTAAAGGTCAGACAAGAGAAGCCAGAAATAATTCTGATTGTACCAGACAGGCCACGCCAGTACTGGTACCCAATCCTAAAGAGCTTGTCTCAAGGTCCAGCATGGATATTGCCTCAAACTTCTCACTTGCTGACCCAACAAAACAATCAGATCCTGCACAGTCAGCTCAGGACCTTAAATCTGGCAGCATGGCAGATAATGTAGCCATTCAAAAAACTCCTCTTTCAAAAGCTGTTATGGATGTTATCTTGGAGGCCAGGAGGCCCAGTACCAGAAAATCTTATGCAGAAAAATGGAAGAGATTCTGTGCTTGGAACCAGAAACAAGGCCTTGACACGTCTGTACCAAATATTCCTCAGATTTACAATACCTAACTGAGATGCTGAACAAAGGCCTTTCCTTCTCATAAATTAAGTTTCATGCCTCGGCCATTTCTGCACATTACAATACGGAACCACCTATTTTTTCTCATCCTTTAATAAGGCAGTACCTCAGAGGGGCCAAAAACATTAGGCCTCCAAGGAGAGCACCGATTCCGACCTGGGACCTCAATTATGTTCTGGAGAAACTCACACTGCCTCCATTCAAGCCAACATCAACAGCGGATATTAAATTCTTATCCTGGAAGACAGCTCTACCCCTAGCCATAACCTCTGCAAGGCGAGTATCGGAGTTACAAGCACTCATGGCTGTGGAACTTTCATCATTTTTCATCCAGACAGGGTTTCTCTGAGGACAAACTCTACATTTATGCCTAAGGTGGTGTCCAGTGTGGCCCTCAACCAAAACCATTCACTTGCCTACCTTTTACCCAAATCCACAGAACAAGGGTGAGAAAATTCTGTATTCTTTGGACATACACAGGCAGTTACGCTTCTGCTTGGACAGAACCAAAGCGTTCAGAAAAACTGAGCAACTTTTAGTGTCATGCTGCAGGATCACACGGAAAGGCTATATCAGAACAGACCATTTCTAAACTGATAGGCCATTGCATCCGTTTCTGCTATTCTCAACATGGCAAATCAGTGCCTAAGGGCATTAGGCCTAATTCCACCAGAGCAGCAGCCACTTCAGCAGCCTTCCTCAGAGGAGTACCAACCAAAGAAATCTTAGAGGCTGCAACTTGGAGTTCAGTGCACACCTTTACAAAACACTACCACTTACCTCTCTACTCTTAAGTCCAGAGCAGGCTTCGCCACTGCAGTTCTGCAGGGCCTCATAGCCTCTCCTAATCCTGTTTAGCCCAGCCACCCATCCTCAGCTTTGGGATTCAACCCAAGAGTAATGACTGCAACAGTGAAACACGATGAACATAGTACAGTTGTGTACCTACCATAAATGTAGATGTTCAAGTGTATTCACTGTTGCAGTCCAGGTTACCCACCCACCATCCCCCTTCTCCTTGCTGGGACTTATCTGCACTTCTCTATCCTATACAACCTTTTTGGTGTATTTGCTTGTAGATGAAGGAAATGTTAGTTTTGTGCTAGCATTTCTTTTTGATACATTTTTCAGCCTAACTTTTTGGGGCACCTGACATCTGGGGCAAGAAAAACTGAAGAAAATGGCGTCTGCTGCATCTTTTATACCCCTGGTGCACTGACGTCAGGGAAGAGGCGACAGCAGCTGATGCCGGACCTAGACTTTGGAATTCTGGCCGACCACGGGCAGCCTGCCAGCAGGATAACCCAAGAGTAATGACTGCAACAGTGAATACACTCGGACATCTACATTTATGGTAGGTACACAACTGTACTTTCACTTGACAACCTACTTCAAATAAGTGGTCACAAAAACCCTGCTATATGCACGGCAAATATTACAAGCCTTGGGGTTCATGGCCTCCTGCATTCTTCTAATTCCATATGCAAGACTGCATATGAGGAAACTACAATGGTATCTAAAAAGCCTATGGTGTCAACATTCTCAGGATCTAGAAGCAATGATTCCTATCATTCCTTGTCTACACCTAGAGTTCCTTTGGTAGGCAGAGGCCTGCCACCAAAACAAGGGACTACCATTCACACTACCCCCTGCCACCCAAACCTTAACAGATGCATCAGACTATGCATGGAGGGGCGCAGCTGGCAGGGAAGTGCATTCAGGGCAAATGGAACCCAATTCAAATGCACCTTCACATCAATCATAAAGAAATGTTAGCTGTACAGAATGCTCGGACAGCCTTCAAGGACCACATTCTTCCAGGACAATTAATGGTAAAGATGGACAACACCACTGTTATGTGGTACATAAACAAGCAGGGGGGTACACATTCTTACCCCCTCTGCAGACTAGCCATGGCATTGTGGAACACAACATTGAGCTACCAACTACATCTACAAGCTCAATTCCTGCCAGGAAAACTAAATACACTAGCAGATGGACTAAGCAGAACTCTCATGGACACCACACGAGTGGAAACTGGAACCAAGGATTTTCAACATGTTGACAAGTAAATGGGGGAGCCCAGATATAGACCTGTTTGCCTCCCCCCAGAACTATCAATTGGAAAAATGGTGTGCAAGGACTTCCCACAGACAAGCTTGGAAAGTGGATGCTCTGTCCTTCAGCTTGAAAAACCTATTAGTTTATGCCTTTCCTCCTCTGCCTCTGCTCTCCAAAGTACTACTAAAGATCAAACAAGACAAACCAAGGATGATTTTGATTGCACCAGCCTGGCCACGCCAACACTGGTACCCCCTCCTGCGCAGTGTGTCACTGTTGGCCTCATGTCACCTGCCTCAGACTCCTACCCTGCTGTCTCAGCAGGAGAACCAGATTCTGCATCCTCAGCTTCAAACACTGAACCTAGCAACCTGGCTAATTACCTAAGCTCTCCTTTACCACCCCTCAGTAAACCAGTGATGGATGTCATTTTAAAGGCAAGGAGGCCTAGTACTAGAAAATCATATGCTGAAAAATGGAAAAGATTCTGTGCCTGGAACCAATCTCAAGGGACGAGCACAGCAGTGCCCAATTTACCTCAGACTGTACAATACTTAACTGAGATGCTTCACAAGGGCCTGTCTTTTTCCTCAATAAAAATTCACGCCTCAGCCATTTCAGCTCATTATAACAATGAACCTCCCCTCTTCCACTGCTCAAGCAGTTCCTCAGAGGGGCCAAAAAATTAAGACCACCCAGGAGAGCTCCAACTCCAGCCTAGGACCTTAACTTTGTATTGGAGAAAGTCACCTTTCCTCCTTTCGAGACAGCTGCTACTTCAGATTTAAAATTCCTTTCTTGGAAAACAGCTTCCCTTTTAGCCATCACTTCAGCAAGAAGGGTATCTGAATTGCAGGCCCTTATGGCAGTGGAGCCTTTCATCATCTTTCATGCGGGCAGGGTGTCCCTCAGGACCATTTCCTCTTTCATGCCAAAGGTGGTATCCAGTGTGGCCTTTAATCAGGGCATTCATTGCCTACCTTCTTTTCTAATCCTCAGAACAAAGGGGAACGGATACTGCACTCCTTAGATGTGCACAGACAACTTGGATTCTACTTTGACAGGTCTAAACTTCAAAGGAAATCTGAACAACTGCTGGTGGCATTTGCTGCAGGGACAGAGGGGAAGGCTATTTCAAATCTAACCATCTCCAAATGGATAGGCCATTGCATTCACTTCTGCTATAAGCACCATGGAAAACCTATCCCACAGGGGATCAGATCCCACTCAACCAGGGCTGCATCTACTCTACCTCTACAGCCTTTCACAGAGGCGTACCTACCAGGGACATCCTAGAAGCTGCTACCCAGAGTTCTGTGCATACTTTCACCAAGCATTACCATTTGCCAATTTTCTCTAAATCCAGAGCTGGCTTTGCCACTGCAGTTTTGCAGGGGCCTTATAGCTGGTCCTAATGCCATCTAAATTCCTCATCCCATCCTTAGCTTTGGGAATCTACCCAAATGTGATGACTGCAACAGTGAAACACAAAGAACATAGTACAGTTGTTTACACTTACCATAAATGTAGATGTTCGAGTGTATTCACTGTTGCAGTCCTGGTTACCCTCCCTCCAGCCCCCTGACTTTATTTGGCTGTACCTCTTCTCTCCTTTTCAATGCTTAAAAGCATGTTGGTGCATTTGCTTTTTTGTTTGAGGTATAACCTTTTATATTTATAGATTTAATTGCTTCCCATTAGGGGGCACCTGACATCTGGGGCAAGAAAAACTGATGTAATGACGTCAGCTGCACGTTTTATACCCCTGATGACCTGACGTCATGGAAGAAGAGATAGCAACTGACGCAGGACCCAAGACTTTGTTAATCAGGCCGACTGAGGGCTACCTGCAAGCAGATAACCCAAATGTAATGAGTGCAACAGTGAATACACTTGAACGTCTACATTATGGTAAGTGTTACACAACTGTACTTTTCTCTATGAGACTATTGCTAAAATATGCTAGTGTTGTCAGTGGATGAACACTGAGGTTTCTCAGTCCCTCAAAAAATACCGAGCTGTTACAGAAGGATTTTCCAGAGCCCATACGTATTCCTCCTGTCCTGTCTGCTTTAGAGGATGTGTGTTGCTCCCTGCAGATGTCCTTCAAGGATGCATCTGCAGTCCTTACAAATGGGTAGTCCTGTCGTCAGGCAGCCCTTCGGTCGGCCGGATTCCAAAGTCTGGGTCTGGCTTCGGCTGGTGTCACGCTTCACCCGACGTCATAGCTGCAGTTCTTCGGGTATAAAGGCATCAGCCGACGCCATTTTCCTCAGTCTTTCTTGCCGTGTGGCCAAGCAGAAGCTGTTAAGTGCCGTCAGTCAGAACCAGAGATTACTACTACCGAATACTACTTCAAGACTTCTAAAGCTAAGTACCCGTGGGACTCTTTCTTGCCTCAGCCGATGTCAGAAAAAGTGAATAACTGTTTAACTTGTGGGAAACAAATACCTCATAAAGATTTCCACTCTTACTGCTTACCTTGTTTAGGCTCAGACCACGACGTAGCAGCTTGTCTAGCCTGTGCTTCATGTTCTTCATCTCACATTGCTGCAGTCCTTACTTATGGGTAGTCCGCTGTCCTCCGTCGGCCCGAATACCAAAGTATTAGGCTGACGTCGGTCATGGGCGCCTAGATCTGACATCAGAGCGTCGGGATATAAAGGCGCATGACCGACGTCATATCCTCAGTCTTTTTTGCCGCATGGTCCGATGCAGAAGCAGCGTTGCAAGTGCCGCTCGCGCTCTGAAATTTTTCGCTGGAGTTTCAGACCGACACCAAGTTGGGCTAAGTACCCTGTTGGGGAATATTTTTGTTTTTTCTTGCCTCAGTTACTTACCGGATGTCAGAAAAAGTGAATAATTGTATTTCTTGTGGGAAACAGATACCGCATAGGGATTACCACTCGCTTTGTATTCCTTGTTTGGGACCGAGCACGGCATGAAGTCGGTGTAGGTTTTGTGCTAGGTTTAATAAGCGCACTATAAAAGTTAGATTGCGCTAGGTTAGTCTTTGGCAAGAGGTGTAATTATAATATGCCGTCGGATGTTCCGACGCCTGCTTCTACTAAGAAGTGCAAAGACAAATCTTTAAAGCCTAGGCAGGATGATTCGTCCGTTTCAGACGCCGGACCTTTCGAAGCTACAGCTGAACAGGTGGATCCAGCTGAAGTTTCTGTTGAGTCCCAGGGGGAAACTTTGATTTTACAGGATGTGGCCTCTCAGGAGGCAGGTCAGGCTGAAGGGGCCTCTCAGGTTACTATTCTCCCTTCTATGCCTAAGGTGGTTAGGCCTTCTGCTACTGTTTCTAAGGCTCCTTCTAAGGGCAGGTCTGTCTTGCCTTCCTCTGGTGTCAGTTCTGGTTCTTCAGGGTCTGTGCCTAAAAAGCACATGCTTAAAATGGCAGAGGATTTGATTACTTTAATTAGAGGTTCTACTCTTGATAAAAGGCCCAGGATGGAGCCAGAGTTGGAAAGTCTGGAGCAGGCCTCAGATGATTCAGAGTCTTCTGCTGAAGACATTCAAGATTTCCCTCCTTATTCTGATTCTGATGCAGAGGATTCCACTCCTTCTGCTTCTCCTCCAGAGGATTTTTCATTTTCAGAAACTCTGCATTCCATGAGGGAGCATTTTCAGTGGGAGGGACAGGATTACTCTGATTCACGGAAGAGACTTAGGGAGTTCTTGTTTTACCACAGCATAGCCCCTTAGCTATACCTCCGGTTTTGGATGTTGTTTCAGATGTTTTTCGAAGCTTCCCTTAATCCAGATTCTGTGCCTCCTGCCCCAGTTAAACCGGACAGGTATTACAGGGTGCCTGAGGTTCATAAATATCTGTATAAGAGTCCTAGGGGACCCAGAAACTATTAGTCAGGGGCCTAAGGGTGTTAGAGCCTCTGTTGTTAAGAATCCGGTTCCTCTGGATAAGGAAGCTAGAGCTTTGGATAGATGGGGTAAGAAGGTGTATACCTCTTCTACTTTAGCAATGAGAGCTTTGAACTGCCAGTTTCATATGTTGAAGTATCAGAATTTCCTCCTTTCTCAGCTAAGGTCTAAAGTGGATGCTTTGGCAGAGGGCATAGAGTGTAAAGAATTGCAGGATTTAGTGCATGTTTCTGAACAGGTGGGTAAGCACTCTTTGCAATGTGGTTTTGATGCTTTACAGGCTTCTTCTAGGGTGGCTGCCACTGGTTCAGTTATTTGTAGGCACGCCTGGCTTAAGGATCAGAATTTGTCTGAGCATGTTAAGTCTAGAATTCTGGATGCCCCTTTACAGTCTGAAGTTTTGTTTGGTCCCTACAGTCTGAAGTTTTGTTTGGTCCTCCTGTGGAGTCAGTCTTAAAGAAAATGGAAGACAAGGCTAAGTCTATGCAGACTGTTAAAGATTTTTTGCAGGTACAACCTCCAAAGTTTAGTAGAAATTGGCCTACTAAGGGGTGGACGCATCTTCTTCTGATTCTCAGTCTAGGGGTAGATCTAGACGTGGTAGGGGCAGAGCTCAGAGTACTTTCAGGCCGAGACAATGGAGTTCGCCTGCTCAATCTGCTGGTGAGGGCAGGGGCCAGTCCTTTCGTAAACAGGCCCAATGACCTACATTTTCAGCTGCCAGATTCTTCTTGCCTGGCAGCTCCTTTGGGAGGAAAGTTGGCTCTTTTCAAGCAAAATTGGCATTTAGTCACCCAGGACAAATGGGTATTAGACATTATAAACCGAGGTTACAAGTTCTATTTCCATACCATGCCTCCTTTCATAGACATGCCAGACGTCCCTCCTCAGCAAAGGATAGAGGCTCGCAGACAAATTTCTTTACTTCTTCAAATAGGAGCTATACAGCCAGTTCCTCTGTCAGAAGTGGGCCTAGGATTTTATTCTCGCCTGTTTCTAGTTCCAAAGAAAGGGAACACGTGGAGACCAATTTTGGATTTATCTATCCTCAACACTTACCAGGACATTCCAAAGTTCAAGATGCTGACTTTACAACAACTTTTACCTCTGTTGGGAAAAGATCACTGGATGGTTACTCTGGACCTCAAAGAGGCTTACCTTCATGTTCCTATCAGGCCCAGTTGCAGGAGGTACCTGCTGGCTGGAAATTTACATTATCAGTTCTCTGCATTGCCCTTTGGCTTATCTACTGCGCCCAGAGTGTTCACAAAGGTTTTGGCTCCAGTGATAGCATTTTTCAGACTAAGAGGAATACAGATTTATCCTTATTTGGACGATTGCCTGATTATTGCACAAGAAAAGGACGAACTTCTTCATCATCTACAGTATGTGATGGCAGTGTTAAGATGCCTAGGGTATTCTGTGAACGAAACAAAGTCCAGTCTAGTACCCTCTCAGGACATGTGCTTTCTGGGTGTGAGACTGAATACAGCTTCCCAGATGGCCTTTTTGACCCCGGACAAACAAAGAAGCCTTTCTCTTTATTTCCATCAAATGTCTCTACGGTCCAGGCTGACTGCAAGGACAGTCCTTCAAGCCTTGGGGTTCATGGCATCTTGTATTCTGGTGCTTCCCAATGCCAAATTGCATATGAGGAAGCTTCAATGGTATCTCAAAATGTATGGACACAGCACTGCCAAGATCTAGACACTGTCATTCAGATAATACCTTGCATTCGAAGGAGTTTTTGTGGTGGGCTCAGGAATGTCACCTAAACAAGGGACTCTCTGTGACCCGCCAGAGGCGAGTCAGATTCTAACGACAGATGCCTCGGACAAGGCTTGGGAGCACACCTCAATGGAAAATGGGTGCAAAACACGTGGCCTGTCAAACTCCAACATTTGCATATCAACTTGAAGGAAATGTTAGCAGTCCAGTTTGCATTGATGGCTTTCAAAGATTTACTTCACCCAGGGCAGGTGTTGATTCAAATAGACAACACTACTGTCATGTGGTACATCAACAAGCAGGGGGGAACCCATTCTTACCCTCTTTGCAGTCAAGCGATGATTCTGTGGGAAACTGCTCTCAATCTACACCTCAATCTTCAGGCAAGGTTTCTACCAGGAGCACAGAACTCCTTAGCAGATGTATTGAGCAGACAAATAGTAGATCCTCACGAATGGAAATTGGATCCTCATGTATTTCAACAGTTGACAGTGTTATGGGGAACTCCAGACATAGATCTGTTCGCTTCTCCACTAAATTACCAGTTGCCAAAGTTTTGCACAAAAATGTTTCATCACACAGCTTGGAAGGTGGACGCTCTATCATTCAGTTGGAACAATCTGCATGTATATGCCTTTCCACCTCTGCCTCTTCTTCCCAAGGTACTCTTGAAGGCCAGACAAGACAAGCCAACCATGATTTTGATAGCACCGGATTGGCCTCGACAACACTGGTACCCACTACTGAGGAGCTTAGTACGAGAACCTCCATGGCTTCTGCCTTTGATTCCGCACCTTTTGTCACAAGAGGACAGTCACTTCCTCAATATCAAGATTCAGTCTCTACATCTAACAGCCTGGCATATTCTGTTTTAGACTCTGGAGGGTCTCAGCTTCCACAACAAGTTTTGAATGTTATTTTGGAGGCCAGGAGGCCTAGTACCAGGAAAGTTTACGCTGATAAATGGAGGAGATTTTTTATTTGGAGCAAAGGAAAGGACTTTGATGTCTCCAAACCTGATTTAAGTGTTGTTCTTCAATATCTTACTGAGTTATTGGACAAGGGTTTGTCTTTCTCCTCAATGAAGGTCCATGCTGCAGCCATTTCTGCTCACTATGATTGTGACCCTCCTTTATTCTCTCATCCTTGGTTTAAGCAATTTCTTAGAGGGCAAAGAATATAAGACCCCATGAGCTCCTACTCCTGCTTGGGATCTCAATTTTGTGTTGGAAAAACTTGCTCTACAACCTTTTGAGCCTGCAGCTACTGCCAAGTTAAAGTATTTGTCATGGAAAACTGCTTTTTTGTTGGCCATTACCTCTGCAAGAAGGGTTTCTGAATTACAGGCTTTCATGGCAGTGGAGCCTTTCCTGTTTTTTCATAAGGATAGGGTATCTTTGCACTAATCCTTCCTTTATGCCTAAGGTGGTTTCTAGTGTGGCCTTAAATCAAACTATTCATTTGCCTACTTTTATGCAAACCCCAAAATAAAGGGAGAAAATTTTGCATACTTTGGATATTCACAGGCAGTTGCGTTATTATTTGAGCAGAACCAAAGAGTTCAGACAGTCTCAGCAATTGTTTGTTTCTTTTGCTTTGGGTTCACAGGGTAAACCTGTTTCAAAACAAGCTATTTCTAAATGGATTGGGTTTTGTATTTCTTTCTGTTATTCCCATCATGGTAAGGAGATTCCTGCTGGAATCAGGCCTCATTCCACTAGGGCTACTGCTACTTCTACGGCCTTTCTAAGGGGGGTAGCTACAAAAGACATTTTGGAGGCAGCTACTTGGAGTCCAGTGCATACCTTTTCTAAACATTACCACCTTCCTTTTTATTCTAAGTCTAGGGCTGGATTTGCCACTGCAATTTTACAGGACATTTTAGCGGCCCCTAATGCTTTATGATTTTTACCATCCTCCCTTTCCCGTTGCTTTGGGATTCTACCCATAAGTGAGGACTGCAGCAATGTGAGATGAAGAACATAGTACAGTTTTGTACCTACCATAAATGTAGATGTTCGAAGATCCACATTGCTGCAGTCCAATTTACCCTCCCTCCTTCCCCACTGTAGTTGTCTTGGTGTTATGCTTTAGGTGATGGTTGTTGTTGGGCATGTTTTTGGGAGGTATTCTGTTTTTGGCTGTGGCCTTTCTGGTTTGGCCTTCTGACATCTGGGGCAAGAAAAGACTGAGGATATGACGTCGGTCATGCGCCTTTATACCCTGGCGCTCTGATGTCAGATCTAGGCGCCCATGACCGACGTCAGCCTAATACTTTGGTATTCGGGCCGACCGAGGACAGCGGACTACCCATAAGTAAGGACTGCAGCAATGTGGATCTTCGAACATCTACATTTATGGTAGGTACAAAACTGTACTTTTAACAGACGGACGCTTAGACGTCGGTCGGAATTTTGCAGAACAGTTTTTCGGCTCTGATTTTGCTTATATCATGCCGTCGGATCCTCCGACTTTACAAATAAAACGCAGGGATAAGGACCGACACTCGCGGTCTGCGGTTTCGGCCGAAACCGCGGTTAAGCCAACCACGAGTGTCTCTGTTTCGGCTGAAACCGAGCAAGCGGTTCTTCCCCCAGCCGAAAACATGCCTTCTACCGAGGCCTCTTCTAACCTGGTGGAATCTGCTTCTGAAATCCAACCTGCTGTTGCGGTTTCTCAGGAATTATCAGACACTATTCCCTTGGATATTTCAACCCCTGCACGTGGAGCTGCTAGGCCTCCTGCAGCTATGTCTATTAAGGCCTTTGCCAGGGCTAAAGCAGCTAAAGCTTCAAAAACGGTGCCTGTCAAGCCCCCCTCTCACAGGCCCAGCACCAGTTCCCATATGCTTTCTTTGGCTGAGGATCTCATTTCTTTAATTCGTGGATCCCAGCCTCATCCAGACAGGACCTCTCATCCACCCCCAGAGAAGAGGCCTAGAGCAGAGCCCCCAGAGCCAGTATCCACAGATGATTCCTCTGATGACTCAGAACATACAGACCCTCCTGAGGCTCCTTATTCCCCTTACGAAGACTCTGATGCTGAAGAGTCCATTCCTTCAGCCTCTCCACCTGAGGAATTTTCCTTTGGGGAAACCTTGCATGCGATGAGGGAACAATTTCAGTGGCAGGGCCAAGATTTCTCAGACTCCAGAAAAAGGCTTAGAACCTTTCTACATTTGCCACAGCATAGGCCTTTAGCTATACCTCCAGTTCTTTCTGTTGTAGATGATGCATTTAATGATGCTTGCACTGCTCCTGATTCATTACCTCCGGCCCCTGCTAAGCCCGATAGTCTCTGGATCTGCAAAAGGAGCCTTGTACAAATGGTGATGAGTGTCCGGGACCCTGTAGAACCTATCTCCCAGGGCCCTAAAGCTGTAGCAACTACATCTGCTAAAAACCCCCTCCCCTCTGAAAGGGAATCCAGGTCCTTAGAGAGATGGGGTAAAAAAGTTTACACTTCTGCTACTTTGTCAGCTAGGGCTTTGAACTGCCAATTTCATATGATTCAATATCAAGAGTTTATGCTAGACCAGTTAACTAAAAAGCTGTCCTCTGAAGAATCTTTAGATAAGAAATATGTTCAGGAAATGGTACATAACATACAGCAGGTTAGTAACCATTCTTTAAAATGTGGCTATGATGCACTGGAGGCTTCCTTTAGATCAGCCATGACTGGCACAGTTATCAGGAGACATGCATGGTTGAAAGAGCAGGCATTACCAGACCATGTCAAATCAAAGCTTTTAGATGCACCCATGGACAAAGTCAATTTATTTGGTTCCCCTGCACAGCAGGTACTAAAAAAGATGAAAGAGAACGCGAAATCTGTACAAACAGTGAAAGATTTCTTACAGGTTCAACCTCCAAGGTTTAGCAGGAACTGGCCCTCCAAGAATTGGTCCTTTCCGGACCCCTCTAAGACACAGAGAGGCAGGAATAGGTGTTCAAGAGGCAGAAACCAATCCAGGGGTGCCTACAGGGGACGCCAGTGGCAGGGTAACAACCAGCGAGGGACAGACGCAGCCACCACCACTACAACAACACAATCACAGTGACTTGGCTGTGGCACCGCCTACCAGGGAACAACTGGAAGCACCCTTAGGCGGAAAGCTAACCTTATTTTCCAAGAACTGGCATTGCATCACAAGGGAAAAATGGATTTTGCAGACTATAGACCAAGGTTACAGGTTCCATTTCCATACTCTACCAGGAAAGAGAGGAATGCCAAACCTACCACCTACTCAAAGGGCAGAAGCTCTAAAGCAAATATCTCAATTATTAAGAATGAGAGCTGTGGAAAAGGTACCACCTATGGAACAAGGAAAGGGATTTTACTCCAGACTCTTCCTGGTACCAAGAAAAGAGAGCAAATGGAGGCCTATTCTCGACCTGTCCGCTTTAAACACATTCCTCATTGTTCCAAAATTCAAAATGCTGACCCCACAGCAGCTTCTTCCCATGCTGGGCAAGGAGTCTTGGCTGGTAACTCTAGATCTCAAGGAGGCATACCTGCACGTCCCCATACGACCAAATTGCAGAAGATACCTCAGATTTCTTGCAGGATCAGAGCATTATCAATTCTCAGTATTGCCCTTTGGCTTATCTACTGCGCCCAGAGTGTTCACGAAATGCCTGGCATCAGTAATTGCTCATTGCAGACTTCAGGGAATTCAAATTTACCCCTACCTGGACGACTGCCTGATACAAGCGGACAGCAAAAGCAAACTAGCAGAAGACTTACAAAAGGTCATTTACCTGCTGCAAGCCTTGGGATATACAGTCAATATAAAAAAGTCAAGGCTGATTCCATCCCAAAGAATAACCTTTCTGGGTGCAGAACTGGACACCTCAAAACAAATGGCATTCCTAACTGCAGAAAAGAAAGAGCAACTACCTCTCTACTTCTTGGCATTAACCAAGCAGAACCATCTAACTGCAAGAAAAGTACTGCAAGCCCTAGGCTTCATGGCATCCTGCATAATTCTGGTCCCTCATGCCAGACTGCATATGAGAAAGCTACAGTGGTACCTAAAGAATTTGTGGTCTCAACACAAGCACAGCCTAGAAACCAAAATTCCAATAATCCCATGCCTGAAGCAAGAGTTCCTATGGTGGGCTCAGGCCTGTCAATCAAACACAGGATTGCCCTTCTGCAACAGTCAACCAAGCCAAACCATCACGACAGATGCCTCAGACCTCGGTTGGGGGGCACACATGCTGGACAAGTGCATACAAGGCTTAAGGACTCAAGACCAACTGCGCCTGCACATAAATCTAAAGGAAATGCTGGCAGTAAAATTGGCAATCCAGTCATTCAGACCATTTCTCCAAGAAGGTCAGTTGATGATAAGGACAGACAACACCACAGTTATGTGGTACATCAACAAACAGGGAGGCACACATTCATACCCTCTATGCCGGCTGGCACTGGACCTATGGCATGTGGCTCTGAGCTACAACATTCAGTTACAAGCAATTTTTGTACCGGGAAAGGAAAACATTCTAGCAGACATATTAAGCAGAACTACCACGGATGCCCACGAATGGATGCTGCATCCAGACATCTTCCAAACCATCACAAGGGAATGGGGATTACCACAAATAGACTTATTTGCATCCCCACTCAATCACCAGCTAAAGAAATTCTGCACAAGGACGTACCACCCACTTGCTTGGAAGGTGGACTCCCTATCTTTCAGTTGGAAAAACCTGACAGCATACGCATTCCCACCACTTCCTTTGATGCACAAGGTGCTTTTGAAGATCAAAGAGGAACGTCCAAGGATCATTCTGATAGCTCCAGACTGGCCAAGGCAACATTGGTACCCATTGCTGAGGAGCATGTCTCGGGAACAAATATGGGCACTACCCTTGATGCCATTGCTGTTAACACAGAACAACTACAACATCCTGCATCCAAACCTGAAAACTCTGCAGCTAACTGCCTGGAACATTACATAAGAACAATTAACCCAAATTTATCTCAAAGGGTTAAAGACATAATCCTTGAGGCTCGTAGACCTTCAACAAGAAAGAATTATGCAGCAAAATGGAAAAGATATCTCATTTGGAGTACTGCAAAGGGAGAAGATGTGGCACTGGTAAACATAGCCAACATCCTGGAGTACGTGGCAGAGCTCTTCCATACAGGCCTGTCCTATTCTTCCATCAAGATACATGCATCAGCTATTTCAGCAGAATACAGCTTGGATCCACCTGTCTTCTCACATCCTCTGCTCAGGCAGTTTCTGAGAGGAATTAAAAATGTAAAACCTCCTAGGAAACCACCATTGCCAGCATGGGACTTGAACTTTGTGCTAGAAAAATTGACACTTCCCCTTTCAACCAGCAGCAACAGCAGAATTACAATACTTATCCTGGAAGACTGCTTTCCTGCTGGCAATCACCTCAGCAAGAAGGGTCTCTGAACTACAGGCATTAATGGCAGTGCAACCCTTCCTGATCTTCCATCAAGATAGAGTGTCCATGAGAACAAATCCTACATTTATGCCTAAGGTGGTATCCAGAGTGTCTTTAAATCAGGCTATCCACCTACCTACATTCTTCCCCAACCCACAGAACAGGGGAGAAAGACTGTTGCATACCTTGGATGTACATAGACAATTGCGCTACTACCTGGACAGGACCAAGTCCAATAGAAAAACTGACCAGCTTCTGGTAGCATATGCAACAGGAAAGGAAGGAAAACCAATTTCAAAACGGACGATTTCAAAATGGATAGGAAATTGCATTAGATTTTGTTACTCCTACCATGGAAAGAAAACTCCAGAGAACATCAGGCCTCACTCCACAAGGGCTACAGCCACTACCACAGCTTTCCTACGAGGAGTGGCTACCAAGGACATTATAGAGGCTGCTACTTGGACCTCCGTGCATACATTTGCCAAGCATTACAATTTACCTTTATACTCTAGATCCCGAGCAGGTTTTGCCACTGCTGTTTTGCAAGGGATCCTAACTACACCATAATTTCTCCTTTTTCCTCCTCCCTAGTTTAGCTATGGTATTCTACCCATTTGTAAGGACTGCAGATGCATCCTTGAAGGACATAGTACAGTTTTGTACCTACCATAAATGTAGATGTCCGATAGGAATGCATCTGCAGTCAGGATTACCCACCCACCTTCCCCTCTGTGGTACTCCTAGGGTATTTTCCATCCTTCAGCTAGCTTGGGGGGGATCTATTATGGTGTATTTGTTTGTATATATGTACATACATGCTTATTTTATGTGTTTGCTCTCTACTATTTGGAAACATTGGCATTTATCCAAATTTAGCCATCCAAGAGGGCACCTGGCACCTGGGGCAAGAAACACTGAGGAAAATGGCATCGGCTGATGCCTTTATACCCGAAGAACTGCAGCTATGACGTCGGGTGAAGCGCGACACCAGCCGAAGCCAGACCCAGACTTTGGAATCCGGCCGACCGAAGGGCTGCCTGACTACAGGACTACCCATTTGTAAGGACTGCAGATGCATTCCTATCGGACATCTACATTTATGGTAGGTACAAAACTGTACTTTTTTCTGATAGTCAAATCATCTGTCCCTAAAAAGGGAAATAGGATGTATAAAGTTCTTCAGTCTTTTAAGTACAGTATTCCCAAACCCGATCCAGCAGCTATAGCTTTAATTGAGCCCACTGTTGCCAAATGTTTAGTTAATTCCCATCCTACTCTTTTTGATAAAATATGAAAATTATTGATAGGTATGGGAAAAAGTGCATACTTCTGCAACTTTGATTTTTAAAGTTTAGAACTGTTAGACTTGTATGTTAAATTTTGTTCTGACCATTTGTGAAAGTATGAGTACTGTTTTATGTGCAGTTTCTTCTTGTGTGGAAAATCTGCTTTACATTTGTTTCTTCTGTTGCACAGATCACTACTCATTTTGCAGCGTGTGTATGACTGTTGATACTACATCCAGAGCTGTGGCCATTTTGTACTATTTTAAGGAGGTTTGCATGGCTGCATTCTCAGAACCTCCCAGATTATGATAAAAATGTGATTTTAAAATCTCTTGTATAGTTATTTTGTGTTGCCTCTCTGCTGCAGAGGTGATCAAAAGTGTGATGAAAGGGGCAAGCTGATCCAGGGAATTTCTAAGATTTTTCAGCACTCATTTTCCAAATTGTCCAAGGGATGTTCTGTCTCCTCCTCGGACAGTCTCCACAACATTGAGGTAACAGTCAGGTTTAAGAAGAAATGGCAAGACGGTTCCAAAAAGAAGTCTTGAACCTCCCAAAACCAAGGACAGTCCAACAAGCCTGATAACTATTTGAGACCTTGTGATCCCCTCCTGCCCTGGTCTCTTTCCTTTCAGAAAGTCTGAATCGCCATTTTCTCTTGCAACAAATTTTATTTTAGACGAATGGGTTCTGAAAATCATTTATCATAATTGCAGATGGCAGTGGGAGGAAATTCTTCCTTTCCAGGGGGTCATTCCTCATCCTCCAGATCAAACTGATGTCCTTCAAGGATGCATCTGCAGTCCGAACAAATGGGTTGTCCTGTCGTCAGGCAGCCCTTCGGTCGGCCGGATTCCAAAGTCTGGGTCTGGCCTCGGCTGGTGTCGCACTTCACCCGACGTCATCTCTGCTGGTCTTCGGGTATAAAGGCATCAGCCGACGCCATTTTCCTCAGTCTTTCTTGCCGCTGGCCTAAGCAGAAGCTGTTCGCAAGTGCCGGTCGGTCAGATCCAGAGATTACTACTACCGAATACTACTTCAAGACTTCTAAAAGCTACATTACCCGTTGGGGACTCTTTCTTGCCTCAGCCGATGTCAGAAAAAGTGAATAACTGTTTAACTTGTGGGAAACAAATACCTCATAAAGATTTCCACTCTTACTGCTTACCTTGTTTAGGCCCAGACCACGACGTAGCAGCCTGTTTAGCCTGTGCCTCTTTCAACCGACAAACGCTTAGGCGTCGGTCGGAGTTTGCTGAACAGTTTTTCGGCTCAGAGTTTGCGTACATTATGCCGTCGGATCCTCCGACTTCGCAAATTGTTAAACGCAAAGAAAAGACCGACACTGCGGTCCGCGGTTTCGCCGAAACCACGTTAAGCAAAATCGAGTGTCTCGGTTTCAGCCGAAACCGAGCAAACGGGTCAATCTTCAGCCGAATCCATGACTACTACCGAGGCTCCTGCTACCCTTGTTGAATCGGCCTCTGAAGTTTTGCCTACTAATGTGGTTCCTCCAGAATTATCGGACACCATCCCTTTGGATAAAATATGCTTTTCATCACATGCCTATTGATCCAGACTTCATACATTTCTTAAGGCTTTGTGTGTTTTGATCACATTATCATTTCTCTGCCTTACTGTTTGGACTATCCACTGCACCAAGAGTGTTCACAAAGTTTTTGGCTCCTGTTGCAGTTCATTGCAGGCAACATAGTATCCACATTTTTCCATATTTAGACAACTTGCTTATCTTTGCAGAATCTTTTTTCGGTATCAGGAATCTCTCTCTCTCTCTCTGTTTGATGAGAGATCTCTTATACAAACTGGGATTCCAAGAGAACATTCAGAAGTCTTGTATACATAGCACAAGCAGAAAACTGTAATTCAAAGTGAAAGGGATGATATTGAAACGGGGCGAAGCTCAAGAAACAAGGAGAGACTGGGATTTTGGATGCAGGCCTTTAAGGAGAATAACAATAATCATTCAGTATTTTATATCCATGAAGTAGCAGAAAGTATTCTAAGAACTAAGCCAACACTGAAATGGAGAAAGGAGATTCTGCTGATAGGGATGACTGCAATTAGGGATATAGACAATAGGCAAGAGGGGCTGGAATTTATTGAAGAAAACTGGCAAAGGAACCAAAGTATTGGGAGCAAATAACTAGAGAGAGAAAGGTAATAGAATGGGAAGAGGCCAAGAATTGATTTGTACTGCAGGTTAGAGATTTGCCTTCCCTACCAAGTATTGATATCAGAGTAGAGACAAAGAGAAAGAAACAGGGGGGTCCTAAGTGGAATACCAGTGCTGGTAGAGTTTTTAGTAGCATCTAGAACAGAAGCTGCCATTAAAAAAAGAATAATTAGTAGAGCATATAAAATATTGCATGATAACTAAGAATTAATCAGATGAGGTTAGAAAGGATTGGGAAGAGGGACTGGATAAGCAATTCACAAAGAAACAATGTAAGGATATACGTATGCCTCCAAAATATACAACAAAATCTAGAAGATTTAGCATTTTTGCTTGGAAATGTTTACATAGATATTTTTATACCCCAAGTAGACTCCAGAGAATTTTTCCTCAGGTAGACAGCAAATGTTGGAGGTGTGATGGGGAAGAAAGAAGTACTTGGGAATATATTTTCTGGGAGTGCAGTGGATTGCCGGACTTGATTCCCTGCACGATGCACTGTTGGACATGTTGGGTGGGCAGATTGGTGTGACAAGGGAGATTATTTTTCTGAGCTATGATACAGAATCGGAATTTCCTAGACATGGTAAGGCCTTGCTGTGTTTGTTTATGGTAGCTGCCAAAAAGCAATTACTAGAAAATGAAAATCACTATTTAAACCAACTACATTAGAAGTGAATATAGTAATAGAGATAAAACTACTAGAATTGAGATATTTAGAAAAGGACAGAAGCAAACTACATGGGGAAAATGGGAATTGTTGGAATAATTACATACAGAGGAGCAATGAAGTTTAAAAGATGTCGGGACTTAAATGAGCTATGTAATGTTTGACTGAAATGACTGGGTAGATTATACGTGATGTATAATGTTAGCAGCTGGGAGTATGTCAGTATGGTTTGTGATGTAAAATGCCTGTAACTAGGATTGTGTTAGTGTGGTTTGTTTTTCATTTATATAAATGTGTGATTGCTTGTGTTGTAAGTGATAGTTTAATAAAGATGTTTCTTGTTTTAAAAAGTGGCGGGAATTGAACAATTTATGTAATGTTGCTTAGGTTATACAATATATAGCAATATATGTGAAGTATAATGTTTGTTAATGTTAATTTATTAACCCAGTTTGATTGCTTTTGTATAAATGTAAAATTGCCTAAATCACAAGTGATAATTCAATAAAGGTGTGTTTAAAAAAAAAGAACATTCAAAAATCTTTCTGGACTCCCTCGCATAGGCTTGTGTTCTTGGGATATCAACTAGACACCTCAGTTCAAAGAGCTTTTCTTCCACAGGAAAAAAAATAGATTTTTACTTAGATCCAGCTTTAAGGTTTTCTATTCAGACTGCAGCCCCTATTAGGGAATACCTCAGGATTTTGGGTCTTATGGCATCCATGATTCTCATGATACCCCTGGCAAGACTCCACATGAGAAAGATACAGTAGTAACTGAAATCTCTTTGGTCCCTGTATCAACACCCTTTATCTTTTCAAATCCCAGTGTTGGGGTTTGACAGAAAAGAGATCATTTGGTGGAGACAACAGATGTCTTTCTCCCTCCCTGCTCCAAAGCAGTCAGTCACCACAGACACTTCGGACTTTGCTTGGGGAGCAGTTTAAGGAGGATAAAAGTGCAGGTAGTAGGGGAAAACAAGGGGAGATGCAAGCACATAAATATCAAAGCACTGAACTGGCTGAACCATCTTTGATCCCCAGTCCGTCAGAGCAAAATTGTGTTACAGACAAGTTGAACAGGACCAGGCCATACCCTCACAAATGAAAGCTAGATCCGGTAGTCTTTCAAGATATGATCCAGCGGAAGTTCAAGTAGACTGCTTTGCCGCCTCTCTGATCTGGAAAGACTCTGTTCCGGGATTCCATGCATGAAGACGTAGAAGACAGATGCTTTTTCTTTTACTTTGACAGGAATATTCCTGTATTCTTTTTTACCCATTCCACTGATATCCTGAGTACTTCTAAAGATTGAGAAGGAACCCCCCCCCCCCCCCAAGATCAGTGTGGTGACTCGCTTTGGGCCCAGGCAGCTGTGATTCTCCCTTCTTTTGGAAATGGCCAGGGCAAGTACCACAAGCTTCCTCAAAGACTGGATCTACTCATGCAAGAACAGGGGTGTTTGATATACTCCAGTATTAGTCACCTTCAGTAGACTGCTTGGATGATAGGGTCGTAATTCCTTTTACGCACCTGTGTACTGAGGACATGCATCAGGTACTAATGTAGACAAGAACGCCCGCTACTAGAAAATCATATATTAGCAACTGGAAAAGGTTTTCTAGTTGGTGCCAAGAAAATAACCAACACCCACTCAGGAATAGCTGTTCTCTGGTTTTACAGTATTTGTGGGAGTTCTTTGGCCTTTCTTATTCCACTGTCAAGGCTAATTTACCGTCCATTTCAGCATGTCTGTCTATGGATCCTACTCTTTCAAGGCAGTCTCATGTCAAAATGTTCTTGAAAGGGTTTGCCTCCAAGAAAACTGGTGGCCCCTTGTTGGATCTTAAATTTGAGCTAGAGAAGTTAGCAGTTGCTCCATTTGAACCAGCTAATCTGACTGACTTGAGGTTCTTAACATGGGAAACATTTTACTGATTGCTCTGACCTCTGCAAGAAGGGTGTTTGAGCTGCAAACTCTTATGGTGAGTTAATCCTGCCTTATTTTCCACAGAGACAACATTTCCTTGAGAACTAGTCCTCCTTTTATGCCTAAAGTAGTATCCAGGCTTACTTTAAGCCAAACTATCCACCTTCCTGTGTTCTCTTCTGGACCCCAAAATGAGGGAGAAAGGATACTTCATACGATGGATGTCCACAGACACAGAACTAAATCCTTAAAAACTTGTGATCAGTTTGTTCAATTCTTATGAAGGCAAGTAGTAGGAACACCCTTGTGTCAAAAGCAAACTTTTCCATATGGAGTCTCTGGGTATTGCTTTTTGTTGTTCCCACCAGAACAAAACTATTCCAGGCAGAGTCGAGGCACATTCTTCCAGGGCCTTGGCTTCAACTTTTGCTTTTTGGAAAGAGCTGGGCTCTAGAAATATTCTAAAAGCAGCAACTTGGTCCCCTGTGCATATTTTTACAAAGCACTACAGGCTAGATTCCTTCTTCAGGTGTAGGTCAGGCTTTGCTAAGACCATTCTCCAGGGGCTCTTGGATCCTTTTACCTCCCAATTGTTCTAAGCTTTGGTAATCTACCTATATAGCTTAGGTTTCTTCAGTAGTGATCAGTATGAAGAACATGGTATGGTTGTATGTATATGTAAACTTACCATAACAGTTGGTGTTTGAATGATCATTGTTGTAATAAATGCTGTCGCTCTCCTTCCCACTTGCTTTTTTGGCATATTTTTATACTCGAATGTGGGCATTTGTTTTTTTGTTCCTAGCAATGTTCTTTCAGAGCCCAACCCTTGTCTCTCAGTTGGCATGAAACCTCTGAAGGGCTTGGCCCCCAAACCTGTGTTTTAGTTAGCTCAGCTCAAACCTACTAACTGTTGGGGAGAGTGGAAGGTGCACTGAATCTTTTGAAGCTTTGATGGCTGTTATATTCTTTGCAAGTATTTAGAAACTCGTACTCAGTGTGGGATTTCAAGTGAACTCCCAGAAATCTTCACTCATTCATTCTAACAGAATAGTTTTCTTGGGATGTTTGGTAGATTCTGCCCTAGTAAGAGCTTGATGATGTTCATCATGTTTCACTGTTGCAGTCATGACTGTAGGGTTCTCCCCTGCCGGCAGGCAGCCCTCGGTCGGCCAGAATCCCAAAGTCTGGGTCCGGCGTCGGCTGTTCAACCATGCTCCCTGACTTCAGAGCACCAGGAGTACAAAGCTGACAGCCGACGCCATGTTCTCCAGTCTTTCTTGCCGTGCGGTGATAGCAGTTCGCAAGTGCCAGTCGGCTGACTCCTGACAATCTTTTCTGAAAAACTTCAGTCCGAAGACTTTCTTCTCCACTCGAAGCTAAGTACCCCGTTGGGGAAACTTTTTCTTGCTCCAGTCCGATGTCAGAAAAAGTTAATAATTATATTTCATGTGGGAAGCAAATACCTCATAAGGATTTTCATTCTTACTGTATTCCTTGCTTAGGCCCTGACCACGACGTAGCTAGTTGTCAGTTTTGTGCTAGATTCAATCAACGTACAATTAAACGAAGGTACGATTTTGCATTTCATTACTTCGATAGGCGTTTTAATTACAAAATGTCGTCGGATACGGTTCCGGCTACCGGAGTTCACAAACGACGCAAGGACAAAGACAGGCCTCCGAGGTCCAAATCTGACGATATCGCACAAGCAGAGCCAGCTTCAGGTTCGGCCATCGTCAGTGAGGCGCTTTTGCAGCCCCTGTCGTCGGCCATTTTGGAACCGATGGCTAAAACGGACTCCCACGAGGAGCCAACTAGGCCTTTGAATATTTCTATTGCAGGACCTTTGGACAATGCTCCTTCGGATGGGTCCGGAGCCACTGTGCAGGTACCGGCTTCCGAAGGGGTTTTCAGGCCTACTCAGCTTCTAATAAAGGCAAAGCCAAAGACAAAGGCAAAGACTCCTTCCAAATCAAAGACTGCAACACAGGCCTCTTCTGAACCGGCTCCCAAGTCACAGAAACAGTTACTTAAGATGGCGGAGGATTTACTTACTATGATTAGGGGTTCAAATCCCCCTCCAGATAAAAGGCCAAGGCAGGAAGTTTATTATGATTCCTCTGATCAGGCTTCTGTTTCTTCAATTTCTTCTTCTGACCAGGAATATTCTTTCCCTCCTTATGAGGATTCTGATGCTGAGGAATCCATTCCTTCAGCTTCTCCCCCTGAGGATTTCTCTTTTGGGGAAACTTTGCATGAAATGAGGGAACATTTCCACTGGGAAGGACAGGAGTATTTGGAATCTAAGAAAAGACTAAGGGATTTTCTTCTTCTTCCCCAACATAGACCCCTGGCTATTCCTCCTGTTTTGGATATTGTGGATGATGCCTTTTCGGAGGCTAACTTAACCCCTGACTCTTTTCCTCCTGCTCCTGTTAAGCCTGATAGATATTACAGGGTTCCTGATTCCCACCAGTTTTTATACAAGAACCCTACTGCTGACCCTGAAACCATTTCTCAGGGTCCTAAGGACGTTAAGGCCGCTTCTGTTAAAAACCCCATTCCCACTGAGAAGGATTCTAGATCTTTAGAAAGGTGGGGCAAAACCGTGTACACTTCTGCTACTTTATCTATTAGGGCTTTAAACTGTCAGTTTCATATGCTGAAATACCAGCAATTTCTCTTGTCTGTTTTAAAACAAAAGCTTACTTCCATTTCTGCCTGTGCAGATAAGGAATTACATGACTTAATGCATGCCACTGAACAAGTTGGGAAGCATGGTTTACACTGTGGATTTGATGCCTTGGAGGCTTCTTGTAGGGCTGCTGCCTCTGGCACAGTTATTAGAAGGCATGCATGGTTAAAGGAACAAAATTTGCCAGAACAAGTAAAAGCTAAATTATTGGATGCTCCTGTTCAGCATAATGTTTTGTTTGGATCAAAATCTGAAGAGGTGATTAAAAAGATGGAGGACAAGGCGAAATCCATGCAAACAGTTAAAGTTTTCTTACAAGTACAGCCACCCAGATTTAGCAGGAATTGGCCTACAAAAAATTGGTCCTTTCCCAATTCAGACAGGCCTCAGAGGGGTAGATACAGATGCTCCCGAGGAAGGCCTCAAACACAAGCCTCTTATAGACTAAGACAGTGGACTGCTTCCACCCCTAGGGGAGGAGAGGACCGGTCACAAACTCATAGGAAACAGACTCAGTGACTCCCTCTGTTGGGCTGCAGGAACCTCTTGACTGGAAGCCCCTCTCGGAAGAAAACTTTCTCTTTTTCATCGAAATTGGACTCGTATAACACAAGACAAGTGGGTTCTGGATGTGGTTTCAAGAGGTTACAAGTTCATTTTCATACCCTACCCAAGGCCAAGCGGCTGGCCAGACCTTCCAAAACATCAATGGACAGAGGCCTTAAACCAGGTGGAAGCTCTTTTGGCTATGAAAGCCATAGAACTAGTTCCACTTTCAGAGATGGGACAAGGTTTTTACTCGAGGCTCTTTCTAGTCCCCAGGAAGCAAAATTCATGGAGACACATTCTGGATCTGTCAGTCTTGAACACCTTTCTAGAGATTCCAAAATTCAAGATGCTTACTCTACAGCAGCTACTTCCAATGCTGTCCAAAAATGCATGGATGGTAACTTTGGATTTAAAGGAGGCATATTTACACATTCCCATCAGGGAGGAACGCAGAAAATACCTCAGGTGCCTGATCGAGGCACTTTCAATTCTCTGCGCTGCCTTTTGGATTGTCTACTGCGCCCAGGGTCTTCACCAAATGCCTGGCTCCAGTAGTAGCTTACTGCAGACTCAAGGGAATTCAGATGTACCCTTATCTGGACGACTGTCTTATTCAGGCAGACAGCAAGGAGGTCTTACTCCAGCATCTACGGTTTGTTCAGGATCTCCTCAAGTTCCTGGGATTCACTGTAAACATAAAAAAGTCAAATTTGACACCCTCACAACAGATAATTTTTCTGGGCGCTTCTTTAAACACAACAACCCAGATGGCACTTCTGACATACGAAAAACAGTTTCAGCTGGCTTCAACTTTCAAAACCTTGGCAACTTTAACTCCGCTATCTGCAAGGAGATTCCTGCAGGCTTTGGGTTACATGGCCTCCTGCATCCTTCTTGTACCATATGCAAGACTACACATGAGGAAAATACAGTGGTACCTAAAAAGTGTATGGTCTCAGCATTGCCACAGTTTAGACACACTGATCTCCGTCCTGCCTTATCTTCAAAAGGAATTCCTTTGGTGGTCCAAGGCATGTACTCTAAACAAAGGGAAACCCTTCTGTCTGCCTCCTGCCACTCAGATTCTAACCACGGACGCCTCGGATTATGCATGGGGAGCCCATTTTCAGGGCAACTGTCTGCAGGGCCTTTGGACAAAGGATCAGAAGCACCTGCATATCAATTTAAAGGAAATGTTAGCCGTTCAGAAAGCTCTAATGGCCTTCAGGAATCTTCTACAACCAGGACAACTACTGATACGGACAGACAACACCACAATTATGTGGTACATAAACAAGCAAGGGGGATCTCGTTCCTACCCCCTTTGCAGACTAGCCATGGATCTATGGAACACAGCTCTAGCTGGCAGTCTGGACCTTCAAGCTCAGTTTCTACCAGGGAAGCAAAACTTCCTGGCAGATAGTCTGAGCAGAAACCTTTCGGATCCACACGAGTGGATGCTGCACACCGAAATATTCAGGATGATAACAGCAGTCTGGGGATGTCCTCACATAGACCTCTTTGCATCCCATCTCAATCATCAACTACAGAATTTTTGCACCAGGACTTTCCACGAACAAGCTTGGAAAGTGGATGCACTATCATTCAGTTGGAGAAACCTCTCGGGATATGCCTTTCCGCCTCTTCCTCTTCTTCCACGGGTATTATTAAAGATCAAGCAGGACAAGCCCAAGATGATAATCTTGTTGGCCCCAAATTGGACTCGACAGTTTTGGTACCCTACTCTGAAAAAACTATGTCTGGAGCCCCCTTGGGTCTTACCACAGACTCCGAACCTTCTTTCCCAACATCAGGGTCAGGTTCTACACTCCCATGTCAGCACTCTCAGTCTGGCGGCCTGGTTAATCCAGGGCCTTTGATTCCTTCTCTCCTACCCAAGCAGGTTATGGATGTCATTTTAGAAGCCAGACATCCTAGCACTAGAAAATCTTATGCAGGAAAATGGAAAAGATTTTGTTCCTGGATGCAGGCTCAGGATTCTGATCCTCTTCTTCCTAACATTCCTTTGATTTTACTTTACCTGACAGATCTCTTACATAAGGGTCTCTCTTTCTCTTCCATTAAGATACATGCCTCTGCTATTTCTGCTCATTGTAATACAGACCCTCCAATCTTTTCTCACCAGCTCATGAGACAGTTTCTCAGAGGAGCTAAGAACTTAAGACCTCCTAGATCTCCTCCCATTCCTGCTTGGGATCTCAACTATGATGTTCATCGTGCATACAGCTGCAGTCATAACAGATGGGTTCTCCTGCCGTCAGGCGGGTCCTTGGTCAGCCGAATTCCAAAGTCTAGGTCCGGCGTCGGTTGTCGTCGCTTCTTCCCTGACGTCAGTGCGACAGGGGTATAAAGGAACCAGCCGACGCCATTTTCTTCAGTCTTTCTTGCCGCGCGGTGCCCGAAGCAGAAGCAGTTCGCAAGTGCCGGTTGGCCAGCTCCTGAAATTACGAAAATTTTGAAACCGAAGTCTTCTTGAAAGCTAAGTACCCCATTGGGGAAACTTTTCTTGCCTCAGACCGATGTCAGACAAAGTTAATAATTGTATTTCATGTGGGAAGCAAATACCGCATAAGGATTTCCATTCCCTCTGTATACCTTGCTTAGGCCCAGACCACGACGTCTCGGTCTGTCGCTTTTGTGCTACATTCAACAAACGCATCATTAAGCGTCGGGCAGAGTTCGCCCAGCATTATTTTGGAAAAACATTTAACTATATTATGTCGTCGGATACTCCGACTCCAGTTTTGTCTAAAAAACGCAAAGATAAGGACCGACACACGAGGTCCGTGGCCTCTACCGGCACCACGCCAAAGCCGACTACACGTGGTCCGGTTCTCAGCGAGGCACCTACGCAGCCCCTGACTACCGACGACACTTCATTGGCGGTGTCTCCTGTGCCCTAGGTCGCAGGCTCCTCGGCCCACACCCCGACTACAGATACCGAAGCCACTCTTGGCGTTGAACCTCAAAATGTGGACAGGTCTACCTCCACTCAAGGTGTCTTCAGACCTTCCTCTTCTTTCGCCATCAAGGCTTTCACTAAGTCTAAAGCAGCCATGCACTCTGAGACAAGCTACACAGGGCCCATCTCCAGGCCTAAAAAGCAGATGCTTAAAATGGCTGAGGATTTAATTACTCTTATCAGGGGTTCTCAACCCCCACCGGACAAAAGGCCCAGAGTGGAGGAAGAATCCCACTCCTCTGATCAGAGCTCCATTATTTCAGAGCACTCTGATGATCAGGAAAATTCTTACTCCCCTTTTGAAGACTCTGATGCGGAGGAGTCCATTCCTTCTGTTTCCCCCCCCAGAGGATCACTCATTTGGGGAAACTTTGCATACCTTAAGGGAACACTTCCACTGGGAAGGCCAAGATTATTCAAATTCCAAGAAAAGGCTTAGGGAATTTCTCTTACTACCTCAGCACAGGCCTCTGGCTCTACCTCCTGTCTTGGACATCCTAGATGATGTTTACTCGGAGGCCTGCCTTAACCCGGACTCTCTACCTCCAGCCCCAGTTAAGCCTGACAGGTACTACAGGGTTCCTGACTCACACCAATTTCTATACAAAAGCCATGCTGCTGACCCAGAAACCATCTCACAGGGCCCCAAGGGAATTAAGGCCTCCACTGCTAAAATTCCATTACCTTCTGAGAGAGATTCCAGATCCTTAGAAAGGTGGGGAAAAAAGGTATATACCTCAGCTACCTTAACCATGAGGGCCTTAAACTGTCAGTTCCATATGCTAAAATACCAGCAGTTTTTGTTATCACAATTGAAAAGTAAAATGTCACAACCTGAACAACCAGACTTGAAGGAGTTGCAGGATTTGATGCATAGTGCAGAACAAGTGGGTAAGCATACCTTACAATGTGGTTTTGATGCTCTAGAGGCCTCATGTAGAGCTGCTGTTACAGGATCAGTCATACGAAGACATGCCTGGCTCAAGGAACAAACCTTGCCTGATCATGTCAAAGTTAAATTACTAGATGCCCCTCTTCAAAAGGATGTATTATTTGGTGCTAATGCTGAGGAGGTATTAAGGAAAATGGAGGAAAAGGCTAAATCAATGCAAACTGTGAAGGATTTTCTACAGGTACAACCCCCACGTTTCAGTAGAAATTGGCCTTCCAAAAATTGGTCCTTTCCAGCCACGGACAGACCCCAAAGAGACAGATACAGGCACCCGAGGGGCAGAGGACAATCCCAAGGATCGTTTAGAGGCAGACAATGGCAAGCTCCTACACAGAGGTGGTGAGGATAACTCGCAATCATTCAGAAAGCAAGCCCAATGACTTTCCCCTTTGCATGCCAAGCAAGACTCAAATGGCAGCCCCCTTAGGAGGAAAGCTGGCATTATTTTCAAAGAATTGGCATATTGTCACAAAAGACAAATGGATCCTGGACATTATAAACAGAGGCTACAGATTCCATTTTCACACCCTTCCAAAAATGAGAGGCATGCCAAACCTGCCACACAATCAAAGGGCAGAGGCACAAAGGCAAATTACAGATCTCATAGACATGAAAGCTATTCAAGAGGTACCTACGCACGAACAAGGTCAAGGTTTTTATTCCAGGCTATTCCTGGTACCAAGGAAGGGAAAAGATTGGAGACCTATTTTGGACCTGTCCATCCTAAACACATTTCTACTCGTACCAAAATTCAAGATGCTCACTCTACAGCAACTTCTTCCCATGCTGGGCAAGGAGTCTTGGCTGGTAACATTGGACCTCAAGGAGGCATACCTGCATGTCCCAATCAGATTTCTTGCAGGTTCAACCCATTTTCAATTCTCTGCATTGCCCTTTGGCTTATCTACTGCGCCCAGAGTATTCACGAAATGCCTGGCATCAGTAATTGCCTACTGCAGACTTCAAGGGATACAAATATACCCTTATTTGGACGACTGCCTGATCCAAGCGGACAGCAAGCACATTCTTCTGAAACATCTGGCTTATGTAATAATGTTGTTGAGCTCTCTGGGATACACAGTCAACAAAAAGAAATCGAGGTTAATACCCTCTCGGAAGATAATTTTCCTGGGTGCCAACTTGGACACAAACACCCAGATGGCCTACCTCACGCCAGAGAAGCAGGGGCAACTAACTCAATACTTCAGAGCACTAGCAAATTGCACCAGGCTGACTGCAAGGAAAATCCTGCAGGCTCTGGGATTCATGGCATCTTGCATCTTACTAATCCCATGTGCAAAGCTGCATATGAGGAAACTTCAATGGTACCTGAAAAACATATGGTCTCAACACAGCCACAGTTTGGAAACAGTAATACCACTAATTCCATGTCTGCAAAAGGAATTTCTGTGGTGGGCTCAAGCATGCCAAACTAACACAGGTCTTCCATTCAGCAAGCCTCAAGCAAATCAAGTCATCACAACAGACGCCTCGGACTACGCCTGGGGGGCGCACATGACAGATCGGTGCATTCAGGGCAAATGGTCCCAAAAGAAAAGCACCTTCACATCAATCAAAAGGAAATGCTAGCAGTAATAAATGCTATTATAGCTTTCAAGGACCTTCTGCAACCAGGTCAACTATTGATAAGAACGGACAACACCACAGTTATGTGGTACATAAACAAACAGGGAGGAACACATTCATACCCCCTATGCAGACTGGCCATGTCACTTTGGAACATGGCCATGGACTTACAAATCGAACTACAAGCACAGTACTTGCCAGGCAAGGAAAACAAGCTGGCAGACAACCTAAGCAGAAATATGACAGATCCACACGAATGGAAGTTGCATCCAAAAGTTTTACAGAAATAACTCAAGCATGGGGAAGGCCAGACATAGATCTCTTTGCCTCCCACAAAAATCACCAATTGACAAAATTCTGCTCAAGGATTTTCCATCCAAAGGCCTGGAGAGTGGATGCTCTCTTTCAGTTGGACATCAATGACAGTTTATGCCTTCCCACCTCTTCCTCTGCTGCCCAAAGTTCTATTGAAAACCAGAGCAGACAGACCAAAGATGATTCTCATTGCTCCGGACTGGCCAAGACAACACTGGTACCCACTCCTGAGGAGCCTGACGATTCCCCACCATGGACCCTGCCTCTAATGCCTCTTCTTCTGACTCAGCACAGCTTCAAAACTCTTCACAGCCAGCTAAAAACACTCAATCTAGCCGCATGGAAGATTCCTTAGCATCACAACAGACCCTACTCTCCAAGGAGGTGCAGGATGTCATTTTGGAGGCCAGAAGGCCGTCAACTAGAAAAGCTTACTCCAAAATGGAAGCGGTTTTGTGTCTGGAATGAGAAAAAGGGCCAGGATCCTGGAAAACTGAATTTACCTCAAATACTACAGTATTTAGCTGAGCTGCTAAGCAGTGGACTTTCATTCTCCTCCATCAAAATCCATGCCTCAGCCATTTCTGCAGAATACAACACTGATCCACCCTTATTCTCTCACCCTCTCTTAAGACGGTTCCTCAGAGGGGCTAAGAATCTAAGACCCCCAAGAAAACAACCAATACCTGCTTGGGATCTCAATTTCATTCTGGAAAAACTGACCTTGCCTCCCTTTGAGCCAGCTGCCTCATCAGATTTGCAATATTTGTCCTGGAAAACAGCTTTCCTTCTGGCTATTACCTCAGCTCATAGAGTTTCAGAACTACAAGCTCTCATGGCTGTGCAGCCTTTTATCATCTTCCATCAGGACAGAGTTTCCTTACGAACCAACCCGTCCTTTATGCCTAAAGTGGTATCCAGGGTAGCTTTGAATCAGGCCATACACTTGCCTACCTTTTATCCTAATCCACAAAACAAAGGGGAGAGATTACTACATTCCTTGGACATCCACAGACAGCTACGTTATTATCTGGACCGAACAAAGCCTTTCAGAAAATCAGAACAGCTCTTTGTGTCCTATGCTGTAGGAGCTCAAGGAAAGCCAATTTCGAAACAGACAATCTCAAAATGGATAGCCCACTGCATACGCTTTTGCTATTCTTTTCATGGCAAAACTGTACCTACAGGCATCAGATCTCACTCCACAAGGGCCACAGCTACCTCTGCAGCTTTCCTCAGAGGAGTTCCTACCAAAGATATTTTGGAAGCAGCCACTTGGAGTTCTGTGCATACCTTCTCCAAGCACTACCACCTACCATTATACTCCAAAACTAGAGCAGGCTTTGCAACTGCAGTCTTGCAGGGCATCCTGGCTCCTCCTAGTCCCACCTAGTGCCTACCACCCCTTTCTTAGCTTTGGGATTCTACCCATCTGTTATGACTGCAGCTGTATGCACGATGAACATAGTACAGTTTTGTACCTACCATAAATGTAGATGTTCGAGTGCTAATACAGCTGCAGTCCAGGTTTCCTCCTCCTTCCCCTCTTGGGACAGGCCTATAGGCTAACACATCCTCATACAACCTGATTGGGGTATTCATTTATGGTGTATTTGCTTGCAACTACTGTATTTTGATTATATTGCACTGCTTTATTACACAAATTTATGTATTGCCTTCCTTCTGGGGGAACCTGACATCTGGGGCAAGAAAAACTGAAGAAAATGGCGTTGGCTGGTTCCTTTATACCCCTGTCGCACTGACGTCAGGGAAGAAGTGGCGACAACCGACGCCGGACCTAGACTTTGGAATTCGGCCGACCTAGGACCCGCCTGACGGCAGGAGAACCCATCTGTTATGACTGCAGCTGTATTAGCACTCGAACATCTACATTTATGGTAGGTACAAAACTGTACTTTTTGGAAAAGCTCACCTTACCTCCTTTTGAGCCTGCTGCCTCTTCTGACATCAAGTTTTTATCTTGGAAAACAGCCATCCTGTTAGCCCTGACCACTGCCAGGAGAGTTTCAGAGTTTCAAGCTCTTATGGCTGTGGAACCTTATATTATTTTTCATCAAGACAGGGTGTCTTTGAGGGACTAATCCTACATTCATGCCTAAGGTGGTTTCCAAAGTGGCTTTAAATCAAACTATTCACCTGCCAACTTTTTTCCCCACTCCTCAAAATAAAGGGGATAGGATCTTACATTCCTTGGATGTACACAGACAACTACGTTTTTACCTGGACAGAACCAAGGACATCAGAAAATCAGAGCAATTGTTTGTTTGTTATGCTTCAAGTTCCCAAGGTAAAGCCATTTCAAAACAGACCATTTCTAAATGGATTGCTCATGGAATCAGATTTTGTTCACACCGTGGAAAGCAAGTCCCAGGGAGTATATAGACTCATTCCACCAGAGCTGCTGCCACTTCTGCTGCCTTCCTCAGGGGAGTTCCTACCAAAGACATTTTGGAAGCTGCAACTTGGAGTTCAGTGCATACTTTTTCAAAGCACTACAATCTACCTCTCTACTCTAAGTCTAGGGCAGGCTTTGCTTCTGCAGTCTTGCAGGGCCTTTTAGCTGCCCCTTCTACTTTATGACCACTTCCCTTTCATTCTGCTTTGGGATTCTACCCTACAGTCATGACTGCAACAGTGAAACACGATGAACAAAGTACAGTTGTGTACACTTACCATAAATGTAGATGTTCGAGTGTCTTCACTGTTGCAGTCTGGGTTTCCCTCCCTCCTGTCCCCTCTTATTTTTACTTTTGTGTGGTTCCTTTTTTTCACCATTCTTCTGAGGTGTATTTGCAAAGGATACGGGACCTTTCTCATTTTGGGACTCCTGACATCTGGGGCAAGAAAAACTGGAGAACATGGCATCGGCTGTCAGCTTTGTATTCCTGGCGCTCTGACGTCAGGGAGCATGGTTGAACAGCCGACGCCGGACCCAGACTTTGGGATTCTGGCCGACTGAGGGCTGCCTGCCGGCAGGGAGAACCCTACAGTCATGACTGCAACAGTGAAGACACTCGAACATCTACATTTATGGTAAGTGTACACAACTGTACTTTCTTCATGTTTCACTGTTGCAGTCGTTACATTTGGGTTATCTGCTTGCAGGTAGCCCTCAGTCTGCCTGATTAACAAAGTCTTGGGTCCTGCATCGGTTGCTGTCCCTTCTTCATGACGTCAGGTTGTCAGAGGTATAAAACCTGCAGCTGACGCCATTACACCAATCTTTCTTGCCGTGCAGTGCCAGAAGCAGAAGCAGTTCGCAAGTGCCGGTCGGCCGACTCCTGAAATTTTCATTTTCGAGTTTCAGAACCGAAGTCTACAATTAAAGCCAAGTACCCCACTGGGGAAACTTTTTCTTTCTCCTTACCAATGTCAGTAAAAGTTTAATAATTGCATTACTTGTGGAAAGCAAATACCTCATAAAGATTTTCATTCATACTGTATTCCTTGCCTAGGCCTTGACCGCAACGTACCTTGCTGTCGGTTTTGTGCTTTATTTAATCAGCACACTATACATCGTCTGTATATTTTCGCCTCTAAATATTTCGGTTCTCGGTTTAATTATCCAGAAATGTCGTTGGTTAGCCATCCGACTACCGGGATTCCAAAAAAAAAAATGCAAAGATAAAGACAGAGACAGGCCGCTGAGGTCCAAAACTGCCGACGACGCTTCTTCTAAGCCAGTCGCCAGTTTGCCGGTACTCAGTGAGGTGCTTTCGCAGCCCCTGATACCCGCTACTGCTGATTCGCAGGCCTCTACTGAGACCCATTAGGAGTCCAGTATGCCGCGAGATGCTTCAGCTATGGAACCTGCGGATGTCTCTACCGTGGATGGGTCCGGAGCCGCTGTGCAGGCATCGGCTTCTGAGGATGTATTCAGGCCTACGGACTTGCATATTAAACCAGTGCCTCCTTCTTTACTTAGGCCTAAATCTCGATGCATGCCTAAAAAACCGATGCCCAGGCCACATGCTCAGGCCTCTATGCCTAAAAAACAAATAAGAATGGCTGAAGATCTAGTAATCTAATCAGGGGTAGCCAACCCCCCCCTCCCCCTTCTAAGAGGCCTAGGACTGAAGTTGATTATGAATCTTCTGATCAGGATTCTGTTTTTTCTGATTCTTCTGATGATCTGGATTTGCCCTTCTCTACTTATGAAGATTCTGATGCAGAGGACTCCATTCCCTCTGCTTCCCCTCCTGAGGATTTTTCTTTTGGGGAAACCTTACATACTCTAAGGGAGCATTTCCACTGGGAAAGCCAGGATTTTTCTGATTCAAAATAGAGGCTTAGGGATATCCTTCTCTTACCTCAGCATAGGTCTTTAGCTATTTCTCCTGTAGGAATCTAGTTTGGCCTCTGATTCCCTGCCTCCTGCTCACAGAAAACCTGACCGATACTACAGGGTCCCGGAGTCCCACAAGTTCCTTTTTAAAAAATCCTATTGCAGATCCAGAGACTATTTCACAGGGGCCAAAGGGAATTAAGGCAGGCTTCTACTGTTAAAAATCTTACCTCTTCTGATAGAGAATCCAGGGCGCTGGATAGATGGGGTAAGAAGGTTTACACTTCTGCAACCTTGGCCATTAGGGCTGTAAACTGCCAGTTTCATATGTTAAAAGTATCAGCAACATGTTATTGGACTGCTTAAACAGAAAATTATGTTGATTCCTGATTGTGTGGAAAATAAATAATTACAGGATTTAATGCATTCTGCTGAATAAGTTGGAAAACATACTTTTCAGTGTGGTTTTGATTCATTAGAGGCCTCTTTTAGGGCTGCTGTTACTGGGTCCTGTGCTCAGAAGGCATGCTTTGCTTAAGGAGCAATCTTTGCCTGATCATGTTAAAGCTAAATTGTTGGATGCTCCTTTAAATCAGGACAGCCTGTTTGGCAACAAGGCTGAGGAAGTTCTTACAAGTATGGAAGATGCAGCTAAATCTATGCAAACTGTTAAAGATTTTTTACAGGTTCAGCCTCCTAGATTTAGTAGGCACTGACCCTCTAAGAATTGGTCCTTTCCAGCCCATTCCAGGTCTTCTCAAGCAAAACCCAGACACAGCAAAAACCCCAGGTTTCAGTCCCAGGGGACACACAGAACTAAGCAGTGGGGGGCCTCCACTTCCAAATCCGTGAATAATAAGACTCCACCCCATGGTAAACTGTCTCAATTACTTCCTTTTAAAATTTCCAAGCACTTATTAACTGACTGCCCCTTTGGGGGGAAAGATTGCTCTTCATGCACAGAATTGGGAACTCATTACCCAGGACAAATGGGTTTTAAATATAGTGTCCCAGGGATACAGATTTGTCTTCCACACGTTGCCAACACCAAGCGGGGGGGGCGGATCTACCCCCAAATCAGTGGGCAGAGGCCCAAAAACAAGTACTTTCTCTCTCTTAAGCATGGGGGCTATTCAACTGGTACCAGAAGAGGAAAAGGGACAAGGTTTCTACTCGAGACTTTTCCTGTTACCCAGAAAAGACCATTCATGGCGTCCTATCCTGGACCTGTCTACTCTAAACATCTTTTTGGAGATTCCAAAATTCAAGATGCTGACTCTTCACCAATTACTTCCTATGCTAGGCAGAGATGCCTGGTAGGCAACATTAGATTTAAAACAAGCATACCTGCACATCCCAATCCGGGAATCTTGCAGAAGATACCTATGCATCAAAGCAGGCTACACGCACTGCCCTTTGGCTTATCAACTGCGCCCAGGGTATTCACAAAGTGCCTAGCTTCAGTTATTACATTTTGTAGGCAAAGAAATATTCAAATATACCCATACCTGGACGATTGTCCAAGTCAGACAGAAAGCCAGGAGATACTTTTGAATCATGTGGCCTTCGTACAAAGGGTTCTAACTTGTCTGGGGTACACCATAAACAAAAAGAAATTACACCTGGTACCCTGTCAACAAATTATATTCCTTGGAGCAAGCTTGAATACAACTTCCCAGATGGCTTACCTCACACCAGAGAAACAAATTCATTTGACAACCTAAGTGGCCACAAAAACTCTGCTATCTGCAAGGCAAATACTGCAAGCCTTGGGGTTCATGGCCTCCTGCATTCTTCTAATTTCGTATGCAAGACTGCATATGAGGAAACTGCAGTGGTATCTAAAGCCTATGGTGTCAACGTTCTCAAGACCTGGAAACTTAATGATTCCTATCATGCCTTGCCTATGCCTAAAGTTCCTTTGGTGGGCAGAGGCCTGCCACCAAAACAAGGGACTACCTTTCACACCACCCTCTGCTGCCCAAACTCTAACAACAGACACATCAGACTATGCATGGGGGGCTCACCTGGCAGGGAAGTGCATTCAGGGCAAATGGAACCCAAGTCAAATGCACCTGCATATCAGTCAGAAAGAAATGTTAGCTGTATAGAATGTTCTGACAGCCTTCAAGGACCACATTCTTCCAGGACAACTGATGGTAAAGACGGACAACACCACTGTTATGTGGTACATAAACAAGCAGGGGGGGTACACATTCTTACCCCCTCTGCAGATTAGCCATGGCATTGTGGAACACAGCCTTGCGCTACCAAGTGCACCTTCAAGCTCAATTCCTGCCAGGAAAATTAAATACACTGGCAGATGGACTAAGCAGAAACCTCATGGACCCACACGAGTGGAAACTGGAACCAAGGATTTTCAACATCTTGACAAGCAAATGGGGGAGCCTAGATATAGACCTGTTTGCCTCTCCCCAGAACTACCAATTGGACAAATTTTGCACAAGGACTCACCACAAACAAGCCTGGAAAGTGGATGCTCTGTCCTTCAGCTGGAAAAACCTACCAGTCTATGCTGAAAAATGGAAAAAATTCTGTGCCTGGAACCCATCTCAAGGGATGTGCACAGCAGCGCCCAGTTTGCCTCAGATTTTGCAATACTTAACTGAGATGCTTCACAAGGGTCTGTCTTTTTCCTCCATTAAAATATACACCTCAGCCATTTCAGCTCATTACAACACCGAACCTCCCCTCTTCTCTCATCCACTGCTCAAGCAGTTCCTCAGAGGGGCCAAAAATTTGAGACCACCCAGGAGAGCTCCAACCCCAGCCTGGGACTTTAACTTTGTCTTGGAGAAACTCACTTTACCTCCTTTCGAGCCAGCTGCTACTGCAGACTTAAAATTTCTTTCTTAGAAAACAGCTTTCCTTTTAGCAATCACTTCAGCTAGAAGGGTATCTGAATTACAGGCCCTTATGGCAGTGGAGCCTTTCATAGTCTTTCATGCGGACAGGGTGTCCCTCAGAACCAATCCATCCTTCATGCCCAAGGTGGTATCCAGTGTGGCTCTTAATCAGTCCATTCATTTGCCAACCTTCTTTCCCAATCCACACAGTAAAGGGGACTGGATACTGCATTCCTTAGATGTGCACAGACAACTTAGATTCTACTTGGACAGGACTAATCCTCAAAGGAAATCTGAACAACTGCTGGTGGTATTTGCTGCAGGGGCAGAGGGGAAGGCTGTTTCAAAGCAAACCATTTCTAAATGGATAAGCCATTGCATTCATGTCTGCTATAAGCACCATGGAAAACATATCCCCCAGGGGATCAGACCTCACTCCACCAGGGCTACATCTACCTCTACAGCCTTTCTCAGAGGCGTCCCTACCAGGGACATCCTAGAAGCTGCTACCTGGAGTTCTGTACATACTTTCACCAAGCATTATTTGCCAATTTTCTCTAAATCCAGAGCTGGCTTTGCCACTGCAGTCTTGCAGAGCCTTATAGCTGGCCCTAATGCTATCTAAATTCCTCCTCCCGACAAAAGCTTTGGGAATCTACCCAAATGTAATGACTGCAACAGCGAAAAATAAACATAGTACAGTTGTGTACACTTACCATAAATGTAGATGTTAGAGTGTATTCACTGTTGTAGTCCTGGTTACCCTCCCTTCAGCCCCCTAACTTCTTTTGTTTATACCTCTACTTTCCTTTACTATGCTTAAAAGCCTTTTTAGTGTATTTGCTTTTTTGTTGGAGGTATATCTTTGTGATTTTATATTTAATTGCTTCCCATTATGGGGGCACAAGACATCTGGGGCAAGAAAAACTGATGTAATGGCATCGGCTGCATGTTTTATACCCCTGATGACCTGACAGTAACCGACGCAGGACCCAAGACTTTGTTAATCAGGCCGACTGAGGGCTACCTGCAAGCAGATAACCCATATGTAATGACTGCAACAGTGAATACACTTGAACATTTACATTTATGTTAATTGTATACAACTGTACTTTTTCCATCATACAAAGTAGAACTGGATCAAAAGATCTTCCTGAAATTTTCCGCTCAAAATCTGGTATTTACCAAGGAATTTCTCAATAAAGTACATAGCTTCAGTGTAGCTTCAATGTTGTTATTCAATGAATAACAGGGATTCAACAAAGTCCACTCAAAATGAAAACTTGTAAACCAAAGAACACTTTAAGTTAACACACAGTTTCTTCTCTAAAAGCTACAAGATTGTGTTGTATTTTTCCGTCCTCCTTAACCTGTGGGTTATTGGGTCCAATCGGATTTGAGGCCGACACCTTGGACTCTTCAGCTGCAAAGCTTTTGTTTCCTCACCCACAGTCCTCTGTCCACACAGATTCTCCACATGTTTCATTTGTTGCCTTCAGATGTGATTTCTGAAGCTCCATTTTGGGATAAGTAATATTTAGATTATTTTGATGTTTCTTCTGCCACTTCTAGATGTTGTTGATAAGGGTGTATAATTAACATATCTGTAAGTGGTAATGATGGTGGTGTTTTTGACTGAGTAGTCCTTTTTTATAGGCTGCTTTTATTACTGTTGGTGTGCATGGTTGTGGCCCTCTGGTCTACTATACGTCTTCCCGCCAACTCCTGCCATCCCCAGGTTTTTTCAGTAAGCATTACAGCGCAAGAGCAAGGTTGTCATTTCCTCATTCTGACCTCGCCAGGTATGGTTTCCCTCACCTAGTTTACCCTTCCTGGGTGATGGATCCTACTCAGGACCTTCTTTCTTAAATCTACAGTTTGCCTGTCCCATACATACAATATTTCAAGCTGACCGCATAGTTTCTTCACTTCCAGTAATGGCTAGAAACTCCAACCTTTCTTCTCTGTTCACCACATTCTTATGTTATCCAAGAAAGCCACTTCTAGGAAGATTTATAAGATTAAGTGGAAAAGATTTCCTGTCTGGACCCATCAGAGACATGTAAACCTATTATCTGAAGTAGTTGACTTAATTTGGTCTTCAACCTGTGGGTATTCGGATCCGAATCGGATCCAAGACAGCCACATCACTAGCATCTGATCTGAGCTCCAAGCTCCTCCCCTTACCTATAATGCTCCTCTGTCTCCGTCCTTCCCTCAGATCTCGTTTGCTACTGAAAAGCTATGCATCGTGGTCGCAGAGCTCCAGGCTGTGTTTTGGATAAGTAACTGTTTTTTTGGGCAGTTTAGGGTAATTTTATTTCCCATCCTCCTCTTTTCACCTCCTCTACCACATTAGTCCATTGAATACGCAAAAAAAAAAAAAATAGTTGTTGTAGTTAGTGTAGTTTTCCCTTTGGCCTCCCACTCCCGCTCCTTTTCGTGTGTGTGTGTGTGTGTGTGTGTGTGTGTGTGTGTGTGTGTGTGTCTGTGGGTGCTGGTTGTGGGGATTATTTTTCCTAATATGGTTGAAACCCCCTAGCCAGTATTTACTAAATGTACAGTGTGTGGCCATAAGCTCTCCCCAGCCGAAGGCCACACTTTGTGCGTAGTGTGTTTGGACGTGGATCATTTGCTTACCTCATGTCCTATTTGCGCGGGCTTCAACCCATGGGCCCTTAAGGACAGGAGGTCTAATCTGGTGATGAAAGGCCTGCTCCCTTCTTTGGGGATGGCTGTCCCCCTAACCGCAACTTTGGTGGCCTCTACTTCGGCCTCTTCTGCTTCCTGTCCTCCCCAGGCCTCTGGGACTCAAACTACCGCCATGAGGTCTGGGGAAGGTGAAAAACCAAAAAAAAATAGGAAGCAGTCCCTGGACCGCTCTGCTCTGGTGGGGCCTCCTGCCAAATGTAAGACTGCTCCTAGGCCCGGTACCTCTCAGCTCCGATTGCCCAGGTTCTCTTCGGAGCCAGAGGTCTCTAGGCCCCCATCTAGAGGTTCCCCTCATTGACACTCCTGGCTGGTGTCGGTGGCTTCTTCATTGAGGTTGACCCATAGTCTTGGCAAGGCAGAGATGGACAGGATGAAACGGAAGTTCATCCGCACCCAGATCCAGATGGAAGTCTTGCCAGCCCCTTCTCCCTCCGGAGCAGGGAGCTCGCAGCCCTTCTTTTACCCCCATAACTCCTTTTCTGATCCAACCATTGATTTTGGAGTCTTTGGATCTGAGGACCCTCGGGGTCGGGGGGGTCGGTGCCAATGATACCTTGTATCTAGACACTGACCATTGCCTTGAGTGAGTTGGATCTGAGCTCTCAGAGCCGTATCCTGGGCATCGGATCTGAGGGGGCACTGTCGGCTCTGAGCTTTTTGAAGCACAGTTTCCCCCTCAGCATCTCGACTCCGACTTCCCCATATGTATGTATATATAATTAACATATCTTAAAGTGGTAATGGTGGTGGTGTTTTTGACTTTGAGTAGTCCTTTTTTATAGTCTACTTTTATTACTGTTGTGTGCATGGTTGTGGTGGCCCTCTGGTCTGCTATATGTCTTCCCCAGGTTTATTCAGAAAGCATTACAGTGCAAAAGCAAGGTTGTCATTTCACCATTCTGACCTTTTCGGGTATGGTTTCCCTTCCTGTGGCCTCACCTAATTTACCCTTCCTGGGTGATGGATCATATTCGGGACCTTCTTTCTTAACGTTACAGTTTGCCTGTCTCATACATGCAATATTTCAAGCGGACCGCATGGTTTCTTCACTTCCAGTAATGGCTAGAAACTCCAACCTTTCTTCTCTGTTCACCACATTCTTATGTTATCCAGGAAAGTCGCTACCTGGAAGATTTATAAGATTAAGTGGAAAAGATTTTCTGTCTGGACCCATCAGAGACATGTAAATCCATTTTCAGCACCAATTCCAGCTATTCTTGATTTTCTGAGCTCCATTTTTAATAATGGGGCTAGTTATTCAATAGTTAAGGTACAACTGACTGCAATTTCAAATTTTTACTTTCACCTATTCTCTAGCTTCCTTGAAATTGTGCAAAGCCCTTCTTAAGGCTACTTTGCTGCTTCGGCCTCCTATTAAGTAGCATATCTCTCCTTGGGACCTTACACTTGTCCTTCAAGCCTTTACTCAGCCCCCCTTTGAGCCTGCAGCCTAGGCAGAATTAAAGTATTTGTCCTGGAAAGCACGTTCCCTGGTGACCCTTACATCAGCTAGATGGGTATTAGAGCTCCATGCAGTTTCTTTCTAAACACCTTACCTAATTTTTCATAAGGACAGAGTATCCATTTGGACTAACTCCTCCTTCCTACTTAAGGTGGTGTCAGAAGCAAATCTTAACCAGTCAATTAACTTACCAGTCTTCTTCCCAAGCTTGTCTAACCAGGGAGAATGCATGCTCCATTTATTAGATGTGCACAGACAACTCGCGTTTTACTTTCACAGAACTACAGACCAAAGGAAGTCAGAACAAATGTTTGTCTTCTTTGTCAAGGCTAAATTGGGCAAAGCATTGTCAAAAATAACTTTAACCAGATGGTTCACTGATTGCATTGTCATAGTTTACAAGAGTAAAAGAGTATCATGACCCAAACATCCTAAAACTCACACCACCAGAGTTGTGGTGACATCATGGGCTTTTTACACCAAAGTGCCCATAGATGTCATTTGTGGAGCTGCTACATGGCCCAGTGTGCGTACCTTTATAGCTCATTACAAGTAAGATCTAGGACTAGGACAGCTTTTGGCTCCACTGTACTCCAGAGTATCCTTTCTTGAGGACCACTCAAAACCACTCTAGCTGGGAGCTCTGTCCCATCAATTGAGGAACGGATGAAAAAGACAACATCAGATATTAGTTATGTACACACTATAACTCTGCATCTGTGTTGTCTGTTTTCATCCTTCCTCAGCTTCCTTTCCTCCAAACCCTGTCCTTCTTAATTGTCTCCCAACATGCCCTGAGGGATGTCTTTAATGGTGTTGCTATGTGGGCTCCAGAACTCCTCTTCTCAGTTTTCATCACCCTTTCTACTCTTCAGCAATGCCTTTGCTTCTTTGCCACAGAGATTTAGTGGCTGATAGTATCTTGTCATACTGTGGTTAATTGAATAGAGGGCAAACTTGATCTGAGGTAACTAAGGAGAAGAGTGGGAGTATGGGTAAGGGGAGGAGCTCAAGCTACAGAGCCTAAAGTTTGTCATAGTGGCTGAGGATTGATCCAAGGTCAGATCTGAGACCCATCATTTGAGGAAGGACAAAAATGGACAACAAAGATGTAGTTATGGTGAGTAGATAACTATAATCTTTAGGATCTGCTGGAGTTTTGGCTTGGTTGGGATAATGGTTAAGGTGTTTACCTTACAGAAACAAGGTACAGGATTTGATTCGCACATTTGAAAGCGAAACTGGCTAGGATTAAAATGGCCTACAAAGGCAGTTAGCCCAGTACTAAACTATGAACGTACAATGGATATAAAAAGTGTACACACCCCTGTTAAAGTGCCATTTTTTTGTGATATAAAAAAAATGAGACCACAATAAATCATTTCAAAACTTTTCCCACCTTTATTGTGACCTATAACCTGTACAGTTCAGTTGAGAAAGAGGAAAAAAATATAAAAAAAAAAAAAAAAAAACTTACAATAAGCTAGTTGCATAAGTGGGCACACCCTTAAACTAATACTTTGTTGAAGCACCTTTTGATTTAATTACAGCATTTAGTCTTCTTGGGTACACACCTGACATCAGTTAGAGACTCTGAAGTTCAGCTGTCCTAGTAGGATTTTCCTGACATTTACTCAGTTGCCTGCTACAGCAAAAGCCATGGTTCACAGACAGCACAAAGCATCAAAGGGATTTCATTGTTGAAGGGTATCAGTCAGAAGAAGGGTACAAAAAAATATCCACAGCATTGGATATAGCATGGAACGGGTCTACTTCATTTGCCTGACAACTCAAATGACTGACACTCATTTGCCTGACAGCTCATTTGCTCGACAAACTTTCTAGGTAGGGGGCTTCGCCCCCACACACCCCTGATGTGGGGGGCTGTGCCCCCCACACACCCCCAACTATATATAACAACTCCACGGTCGCACAACAGTGGGGAGGGGGGCAAATCCCAGGTTTTTGCCTTGATTACTTTTTGTCGAGCAAATGAGCTGTCAGGCAAATGAGTGTCAGTCATTTGAGTTGTCAGGCAAATGAAGTAGACCCCATGGAACACAGTGAGGACAGTCATCAAAAAAGTGGAGAAAATATGGGACAACAGTGACGTTGCAAAGAACTGGACATCCCTCCAAAATTGATGAAAAGACCAGACGAAAACTGGTCAGGGAAGGCTGCCAGAACACAGCAACACTGAAGGATCTGCAGGAATTTCTGGCAAGTACTGGTTGTGTACTACAAGTGACAACAATCTCCCGTTTTCTCCATATGTCTGGACTATGGGGTAGGGTTGCAAGACTGAAGCCTTTTCTTACACAGAAAAACATTCAGGCCCGGCTAAAATTTGCGAAACAATACATCAAGTCTCCCAAAAGCATGTGGGAAAATATGTTAGTCTGATGAGACCAAGGCTGACCTTTTTGGCCACAATTCCCGAAGGTACTTTTGGCACAAAAACAACACTTTGCATCACCAAAAAAACACCATCCCCACGGTGAAGCATGGAGGTTGCAGTATCATGCTTTGGGGTTGCTTTTCTTCAGCTGGAACTGAGGCTTTAGTCAAGGTGGAGGGAATTTATGAACAGTTCCAAATACCAGTCACTTTTGGCCCAAAACCTTCAGGCATCTGGAAGAAAGCTGAAGATGAAGAGGAATTTCACCTTTCAGCACAACAATGACCCCAAGCATACATCCATATCAACAAAAGAATGGCTTCACCAGAAGAAAATTAAAGTTTTGGACTGGCCCAGCCAGAGCCCAGACCTAAATCCAATAGAAAATCTGTGTGGTGACCTGAAGAGGACTGTGCACAAGAGATGCCCTTGCAGTCTTGACAGATTTGGAGTGCTTTTGCAAGGAAGAGTAGGCAAATATTGCCAAGTCAAGAAGTGCCATGCTGATAGACTCCTACCCAGGAAGACTGAATGCTGTAATTAAATCAAAAGGTGCTTCAACAAAGTATTAGTTTAAGGGTGTGCACACTTATGCAAACAGCTTATTGTATGTTTTTTATTTTTTTTATTTTTCCCCCAAAAATATTTGTTTTTCAATTGAATAGTACAGGTTATAGGTCACATTAAATGTGGGAAAAGTTTTGAAATTATTTATTGTGGTCTCATTTTTTTATATCGCAAAAACCTGGCATTTTAACTGGGGAGTGTACACTTTTTATATCCACTGCATGTTCTAGTTTATCTGTCTAAGCCTTATTGCTGTTATATCAGGGATAGTCCCAGTCTGTCATAGTTTACTTACTTTTGATGGAATTTAATTGAGACCTAAGACACTGCAGAATTTGGTTACTGTTGGATAGCACTGGCAGACTTTGTGTTTTGGGATATACTGGTTCTTTTTGTTTCATCACCCTGATTTTGCTGTGTAGACTTTGTGAACTGACAGCTGATTTTGTTAGATTTTCCAGATACACTGTGCCATATGGACTGAGTCACAAACTGCCAGTTTGATTTCCTTACCCTGAACTCCATTAAATATTTTGAGATGCTGGCTTTTTCCCCTTTCTTTGCAGTCCATTATGCAGGGGGGTAGTATTGCCCTTAGTGCTCTATGCAGTGGTTTTCAACCTTTTTACACTTGAGGAACAGTGAAAATAGGCGAATTATTTTGGGGACTGCCAATGCAGAAATAAAAAACATCATTTATAACTCTGTTTGAGTGTTGTATGCCAAAGTATGTGAAGTCTGAAACTTCAGTCCTTTTTATGAGGAACAGAACAAAAATACAGGGCAAAATTCTGGACAGTTGAGAGAGGTATGCTACCCACCTACCTCTTAAACACAAACACAAACACACACACCGTACCCATAGCTTTCAACCAAAAAGGGACAAATCCCAACAGAGTCAGGGACAAATCCAGAAATAACCAGGAACACTTTTCAGATATTAGTATTAATTGAGACATTGACAGAATAACAGACCATGAGTGAATGTGCATTTTTCTAAAGTAAAAGAAGCCTGTAACTCTATTGTCATTATTTATTGTGTAATTCATCACCTTTTCTCCAAAACTCACCACTATTAAGTGGGACAGAGCTAAGATTTCAGTCAAAATCAGGGATGCCAGTGAAAATCAGGAACAGCTGAGCGGTATGCACCTACTTGCCTCCCTTTTATACAAACACACACACACACACACACACACACACACACACACACACACACACACACACACACACACCTCTCATCCTCTTAGCACAAAAAGTCTGGGAAAAGCCAAAAATAATGGTGACGCAAACTTTAAATGTTGCACTCACAAACTTATAAAGTTGCTAGACTGAAAAGGTAATGTGTTATCATGTTACTGAATTCTGTCCTCACGGATTTGCCACAGTGAACCAAAAAAACCCACAAATTTTATGAGGAACAGACTAAAAATATGAGGCGGAAATCTGGACAGTTGAGAGACACCTCCCTCCCTCTTTTTATATACACACACACACGCGCACACACACACACACACACACACACACTCACCCTCCTATCACTTGATGTTCATGGTCCGCATTTCAAACGTCTTCTGGCATTCAAATTCTGCATGCGTGGAAGACGAAGATGTAAAAAAACAGGTCTCACACACCTGTCACGTCTAAGCAACTGGACGCAAAGGACATTCTTCTTAAAGAACACCCTTAAAAAAACTTTTTTTTTTTTTAATTAAAAAGTAAGTCTCCTGGCCAGCAGCCCCCCCCCCCCTCCCAGCCATTGGGCCCTAATCATTCATGCACCAGCAGGAAATTTTTGCCGGACCGGACCCAGTCCGCAGACTGGCAGTTGAAAAACTCTGCCTATGGATTAGGTGGTTTTGAAACTCTTGATAACTTAGAACCATTCTGGCTTAGATAATGTCAGGTGTTTTGCAGCCTTATTAAATTTTGTTCTAATGGGCAGTGTTTTTGCTGTCAGTATTTTATTAACATATTATTAAGATGCCTACTCATGGTACTTGCTTTTGAATAGTCATTCACTTTTGCATGTTTTTCTTTTTGAATATTGTATTGCATATTGCTTCATATTGATTGCACTCAATGCTTATTTAATAAGCTCTGTAATAAAACTAAGGTTAAAGACGTAAGCATGGGCTGCTCCTTGTGGTTCAGGTGCATAGCTGCAAAATAGCACAGTTAAAAAGGCATTCATGCCTCCTGACCTAATTTGCCTATGTGACCAGTGTTACATGGATTTAAAAACTCATCGTAAACATTTAAGCATTAATATTCAGAGGGACAGCAGGATTATTAGTCAGTCATAAGAAGTACACAATACTCTGAAAGGGTGTGGTAAGCTATGCTTCGTCTGCCATCCTAAGGACTCGCACCTTTTCACTAGAGTTCACATTACAAAAAGATAGTAACAGGAATATGTGTGTCTCCGTGTGTCTCATGTTTGTTGATGGCACTGACAACAAGATAGTCCACAACATTAGGACAATCTGCCTGTGTACATAGCTTTCACTGTTACACTACATTTCTATGTTGGCCTGTGGTGGTAAATATAGCAGATGTATGGCTACTCACACCTACCGTGCAGAATCTTATCACTGGCAGTTACCATGGTGATGGCAGTTGTCCACAGTAAAGATGACTGCTGTACCCTGTACAAACATGTTGGCATGTACACCTATTTTTTTTAATTTCTCTAAGTATTTTGGTTTTCTAATACCGTGATGGGAATGGACTCCAGTCCCAAGTCAAAGTCTGATTAAAGTTCACAAAATTTATGTGTTTATTTACATTTGTTACCAGGTAAATGTCCAACTGGGCTGAAAGCCCATTTTCAGCAGAGACCCAGGGAGAAAAGCTCTGTACATATGCAAAAAATACAGGTTTAGATAGTATTAAAGTGTTATCAAAATTAATAAATTAGATGCAAAATAAAAGTTTCACCAAGTAAATAAAATGTCACAAGTAGTTATACAAAGAACATTAAAAATCAAGAAACAATATACACTGCAATAAATAACAGAGTAAGCCAACTAGCAGGTCATAGTTGTACAGTGAAATACATCAGTAGGGTAGATGGATTTAAAATCCATATGGATGGCTAGAGCAATGCAGGGATATGAAACCCTGTAAATGGAGGGTGTCTAAAGACTGGTAGGCAGAAAAAATAGGAAGCATGTTATAGATGTCAGATGTTATAGATGTCAGATGTTAGTAGTGTCAGAAGTAGTGGTGAAATAGGATCCCTAGTCAGAGTTGGAGCAGGGACAGAGCCAGTGGTTGGTGAGGTATTCTCTTAGGCTTTGCTTGAAGATGGTAGTATTATTAAGTTTAAGAATATGCTGGGGTAATTGGTTCCAAGACCTGGAAACTTTGTTGGATTAGAGTGAGTCGCCAAAACTGTTTGCAGATTTTGTTACCTTTTACAAAAGTTCATCAGAGGATCGAAGATCTCTGAGGTTAGTATTAGTATGAACTAAGTCTTTTAGAGCTGGGCAGGAATTTGGTTTGTTTAAAATGTTATGGGCAATGGTGTGTTTAGTTGCAGTAAATTGGCTAGTTCAATCCAGTTAAGCTTTTTTAAGGCTATGCAGTGGTGCTCTGTAGGGTGCGTTGGCAGCAAATTTAGCTATTTTATTGTAGCATTGTTTCAATCTTTGAAGTTAGCCAGAAGTGCTCTTCACAGCATCTGCAATGTGCGCAGTAATGACTCCTCTTGCAGTTTGTACGTAGTCGCATGTGTTTGTAATGTATCCAAGTATAATTGTAAATTCTTTTTTTGTAAGACCCATTGCTTCTACTACTATTGGAACTGTCTGTGTATCCTTCTTCCACATTGCCCTTGTTTCTGCCTGTAAATCCTGGTATTTTATGGTTTTGTGGCTCTCTGTACGCAAGACACTATAGTCACTGGGTGTGGCGAATTCTCTGATCAGTGCTACTTTTGTCTTTTTTGTCATGGACTACTATATCTGGTTTTCTTGCATCTGTTTTATGAACTGTTGGTAATGTCTGATCCCATGCAATACAAACTTCATCTGTTTCTATAATGCTTTGTGGGTCATGTTTCCAGTGTTTTTCAGCTACTTCAGTATTATAATGTTTGCACAATTCCAAAAGCAACAGTCTTACCACATTATTATGCCTTTCCAGTATACAATCTTTCTGCTATTAGTATATCACAACCAGCAACAAGGTGTGAGACTGTTTCCAATTCTGTTTTACAAAACCTACATTTGTCTGTTTCTCGTACGTGTTCAATGGACTTTGTAAACCAGTGTGTAAGCAGTCCTCTATCTTGAGCTGCCAGTATTAATCTTTCATCTTTTGGTTTAAAAGCACCTCTCCTTAACTATTTTTGCATTCAGTCCTGGTCAACATGAGGTTGTTCCAGAGTTTTCTATACTTGCAACTATATTTATGCGTTTTCAACATTTCTTGCCTTCTCATCTGATCATTTACCGTTTTCTTTCTTTTGTTTTTTTGGCACATTCAGTTACTACCAGAGTTTTATCTACTACTTCTTTGATTTCCATTCCTGCTTGACGCTGATATGCTTCTGCTAAACTAAGCAGGGAAGTCATCTTAGACTTATTCTCCTCATGTTTTAAAACTTTCACTAAGATTGGGTCTTGTGAGGTCAACAGATATGTATGCAGCCCTACAGTTGCAGATTTATACATTAAATCAATTTCGAGGCGGCCCATACCTCCTTCAGAACAGAGAATATATAGTCTTGGTATGGACTGTTTTTTTTATAAGTCTTTTGATGAGCATGAAGCATCCTTGTTTTCCTGCCCAACACCTTTAGGGCCGGTCAGTTACTCCAAAAGAGGAAGAGCAAGTTGGTTTATAGCTTGGACTTTCTAGATGTCAGCACTGTGTTCAGTATTAATTTAAGTCTTCTAAAATATTCCTTACCACGTTTAATTCGCATTTGGTTATGTTTTTCCCAAGTATTTATACACTCCCTCTTAATCAAGTTCTTTTATATCACATTCCTGTCCCAAATGTCATCTGAAAAGATTTTGACCACTTGCAATTGTGCTTTCAGTTCCTTGTCTGATGAAATTTACAGTTTTAAATTGTCCACAAAAAGATGAGAAGTCTTTACACTTTTAAATATTCTGTAGTCTGTTTCTGTCATTGATATTAATATGTCTGTCCGTTTCTGTTATTTTATTTATTTTATTTTACATTTGTTGACCAGGAGAATCTGACTGGATAAATGTCCATTTTCAGCGGAGGCCCGGGGAGAAAAGCTCCAGAGTTTGTAAATATACAAAGGCAAGTAAACACATACAGCGTTATTTCACACATACAGAGACAAAGTACAAAACATAACATTTTAGAAGTACATAGAGAAAAAATATTTTGGCTGCACATTTTAGAGGTACTTAGAGAAAAAAATATTTTAGCTGCAAATTGTAGTAGCAGGACACATTAGTTGTATGACCAGTAATATCTACTTGAATTATTGAGAGTATGTATAATTTGCCCATAGAGATTTCAAGAGTATAGTAGAACTGGTAGTAGATGAGGTTTGCGTATTAAGAATACTAGTGCATGCAGTAAATTAGTATGCGGAGGTTGATAGAGAAAGTCCTGAGGGAAAAGCAGGTGTAGAGGGTCAACCTGGGGGAAGGCT